>NC_034607.1:49723960-49757163 GCF_900095145.1 Mus pahari
TGGGTTGGGTTGGGTTGGATTGGGTGGGTTGGGTGGGTTGGGTGGGGTTGGTTGGGTGGGTTGGGTTGGTTGGGTTGGGTTGGGTTGGGTGGGTTGGGTTGTGTTGGGTTGGGTGGGTTGAGTGGGTTTGGTCTGGTTTATACACCCCAGTCTGGTCTTGAATGTAGTCAAGAATGATCTTAACTTTCTGCTCCTCGTGCCTCCTGACTGCTGGGATTACAGGTGTGTGACATCACTCCTGGTTTGTCAGATGGAGCATTGACTCTTGGGACTATTCCATGCTAGGCAAGCACCCTACCAGGTAATTTACATTTTTAGCCCCCATAAGACCTTTTTTACATGCTTTCTACAAACAGTTATGAATACTTCATATATGCATGCTAAGTGCATACATATACATCCATGTTCTACAAACATACCTGCTATATGCCACATACACACCACTCATATCATCCTGGTTCTATATGAATATTCACTCTGGACATCAGTATGCATTATAAGTACTGTATTAATAAACACACACAGCAATCAAGGGGGCTGGAGAGCTGGCTCAGTGGTTAAAAGAGCACTGGTTGTTACTTCAAAGGACCAAGATTCAGTTCCAAAACCCTACATGGAGACTCACAACCATCTGTAACTCTAGTTCCAGGAAATCCAATGCTCTTCTGGCCTTTGACATGCATGTGATGTACAGATAAACATGCAGCCAAACACATCCATACACATCAAATAAATAATTTTTTAAATTAAGGAAACACCCACACATTTTGCAAACATACTCCTCTAGTTTTCTGATTCAAATTCTTCTCAAGGTTTGTAGTTCTAAACTAGTTATGATCCCAGAACTCAGATGTGCAGGCAAGAGAATCAGAAGTTGAGGGCCAGCAGTTAGTTATGATGCACCCTTAAATCTTACAACTCAGTAGGTAAAAATAGGCAAATCTTTGTTTGAAGTGGTCAAGTCTCCATAGTGAGTTAGTTCTAGGCCAACTAGGGCTACATAGTAAGATCCTATGTAAGGAAAAAAAGTGGGTGGCTGGCGAGATTGATTCAATAGTTAAGAACACTTGTTGCAGCCGGGCCTGGTGGCACACACCTTTAATCTCAGCACTTGGGAGGCAGAGGCAGGCGGATTTCTGAGTTCTGGGCCAACCTGGTCTACAGAGTGAGTTCCAGGACAGCCAGGACTACACAGAGAAACCCTGTCTTGAAAAACCAAAAAAAAAAAAAAAAGAATAAAAAGAACACTTGTTGCTCTTTCAGAGGACCTGGGTTTGATTCCTAGTACCCACCTAAAGGCTCACAACCATCTGTAACTCTGGTTACTGGAATCCAATGGCCTCTTCTGGCCTCCAAGGGCACCAGGTGCACATGTGTTACAGAGACATATATGTAGGCAAAACATCCATATAATTAAAATGAAGAATTCTTAAAATTTTTGAAGAGTTCAGGGCTATCCTCAGCTACAAAGCAAGCATGGGGCTAGCCTGGAGTACTTATGACCCCATGATACAACTCATCCATTCCCCTCAGTCTGTTCTCTATTGTTCTCTACTGGCATTTTTTTTTCTGTTTCGGAAACAAACAAAACAACTAACTTTTCTCTTTACTACCTATAAATGAATGCAGCCGGGCATAAATTTCTCAAAATTCCAGTAAAACAAATAGATTTGGGGGTGCTTACCCTTCCTCTTTCTCTCGCTCGAGCCTTTGTTTGCATGAGGTCAGGCGTCAGATGCCTGGAGACATCTGCCTTCCATTACATGTTTGGCCCTTGGGAAACACACAAGATTTGTCACAGTAATGGGAGAGTCATTTCTCACAGAACTTTGGTCCTCTGCCCAATGTTGGGGCACAGGATATCATGGAGGGTGTAGTGACGTTGGTAGCGACAAGGCCATAGCACGCATCACTAATTGATCACACCATCTGTCCCGCTGAGCTTGGTTTTGGCTTTGTGGTCTTCTGTGGAACTCCTAGCCTTACCAGCTACTTGAGGCTGACAAGAGAGATGGGAACTGCGTGACCTCCAGTGAGCCCCATGTCCTCATTCTATGGGGGAAGACACTGTGGCCTGAGAGGTGATTTTTGTGAGGTCACACTCCACACTGCTCAGCCAAAATGAGGAGACCCTCAGCGAAGCTCCTGACAACTTTGAACTCCGTAGACATGGCCTCCGCAAGGACAGGTACTTCCTGTGAGAGCAAGAAATGGAGACAAGGGAGGCCAAGCAGGCCTGAAACTCCCCAGACATAGGGGACCCCTTTGTGTCATCTTGGCCATCTTCACTAGGACAAACTGAGGGCTTTCACTCGCTTCATGCGCAGCCCTTCAGACCCTCAATCCCGGGCCTCTGGCTTGATCCACAGCCCATGCATTTCCCTTCTGGGGCGTTCATCTTTACCCTCCCCCTCCCCCACCCCCTCTCCTCCTTCCCCGAAGCTTTTCCAGCCCTACTAATCTCACCAAGCGCCTCTCCCCATTCTTGGTACTTCTTAAACAGGTATCAATCCCTGCTCTGACCCTTCCTGGCCCTTTAACTGGTTATCATGTTTAATCCCACAACTTAACCAGAAGAGAATCAAGCACATGCAGGTGACAGCATCCCGCTTCCAGTATGCTCAGCCTCGGGACAGCAGCTGCTGTAGGCAGCACGAATGGGGTGCTGGTGGGAGGAGACTCCTTCTGGGAGGCCCCATCCTGGAGCCAGCTGGACACACTGCTGTGCCACCTGTGCCTCGGCTTGCAGCCTGGGATGGGCATCAGGGCTGCCAGGGACATTCTTTTCCAGGGGTGGAACAGACACAGTTTCCCTGAGAACTGCAAGGCAGAGGAGAGGGTGTGTGGAGGAGCTGCGAGGCTCAGCATCTGGGTCACTTCACACCAGGACAGATGCTGGCTCGTAAACAGACAGACAGACAGACAGACAGACAATGTGCCATGTGTGCTCATTCTTGTCACACAGATCCCACACTCAGTTACACACTACACCGTGGCACCTGCCCACCCACCTCTGCTAAGCAGCACAGTTCAAGCTGTCACTGGATTCTTCCAAGTGATCCAGGAGGAAGATGCAGCAATGCAGGGCAGGGCAGGACCAGCTCAGCCTTCAATCAAAGGAAGGTCCTCGAGTTCTAATCCCACCACTGCTAAACTCAGAAGGGCAAACCTGGAACTGTCCTCACCTGCAGTCTTACAGCCAGGGAGGTAGCTCACTGCCCACATACTGAGTACATGTGAAGTGCTGAAAAAGAATTGTCAGCAACCTGTGCAGGACCCAGAACCAAGAGTCCACAGCTCCATCAAACCCATTCCCAGCCACCCCATGATGGGAAAATATCAGGTCTGAACCCAATAAGTCTGGGCTCTCAGCCTAGTTCATCTTTGACTTTGAGGCTTCCTGGTCTCCGTGCTACAGGGCAGTGCCAGGCTCCTTACAGCCTTAAATATGCCCATGAAGAATTGGGGGTGGGGATACTTATGTGAAGGACCTCGTAGATGGGAGAGGATGGGCAGGGAGTGTATGGGGTTCTTCTCTCGTTGCTGTCCCAACGTACCTGGTAGTTGGAATAAACAGGCAATCATGGCAGAGAAGACGAGGCAGCTGGTCACCGTGCATTTGTAGTCAGGAAGCAGAGAGAGCTGGTGCTGGTCTTCAGCTTACGTTTTCCTTTTTATTCACCCTTTTGCTCCTGCCTATGGCATACTGCTGCCTACATCTTGTGTGGGTCTCCCCACACCCATTAACTCCGGCTAGAATTCCTTCACAGGCATGTGCAGAGGTTTGATGTGTCTTAGGTGATTCTAGATCCTGACGCCGGTCATCGATATTAATAACCGCAGAGTGAAAGGAGGAGAGAGGCTAGGGAGGAGAGATGTCAGGGCAGCGACATCTCATTCAGGAAGCCAGGGCACAGGAAAAAAGGAGCCTTCTTCCACCATTGCTTCCAGAGGACTCTGCCTGTGCCCACCCGACTCAGAACCACCATTCCAAGTGAGCCTTCCCAACAGAATTATCAGCCCCTGCCTGAGAACCAGACCCCGGCACTGGTTATGGTGATTCATACAACAACACATGGATTCATCTGGTGAGATGATCCACCAAATGCACCTGGCACAGCGGCAGCAAGGGACCATCATTGCTGAGTAATTCTCCTGAGACCTATTGCCAGCAGTCTCACTTCACTATTTCCAGGAATTTCTTGCCATCTGAGGCACAGACTAAAGGGAATTCTAAAATATATCATGACCAAGTAAGTCATGTCTTGCCTCTAGACTTTTTGAAAAATGTGTGTGCTTTTTTGTGATCAGAAAAAAAAAGATGCCTTTTGTGTGTATTAATCCTTTCTACCTTATATCCTATCCATATGACAGGTTGTGTCTGTGGGTCAGGATCTAAGCTACACTCAGCAAGTTATGAAGTTAAACTATTTCTGCCAGTGCCTATCAGTGCCATATCATGGGACTTCGCTCCACCCTTGGTCCTGCCCATCAGTGGTGCATCATGGGACTTCACAAGAGTGATGTGTTGTGCCAGAGAAATGTTAGTGATCCCCAAGAACATGCCCAGGAGCCAATCTGATGTGACTCACAGCAGGGTCTTTATTCTATTCGAGCTAGCTCAGTCCCCCCCACACACACACAAATGCACCACAGCCACACATGTCAGTTTTGGGGGGGGGGGAAGCAAGGCATTATAGTAAGCATCGAATTGGAAAGCTACTGTGGCCTTTAACATAATTGGCTAGTGATGGGAATCATATCAAAAACTTAACTTCTGCTCCCTCTGCATTGGTGGTCGTTAGGCAAGGGGTGGGCTTGTAACCTGGAGTGCAAGTTTGATGGTGGAACAATCAGGAGACACTGATCTTGTTGGGGATTAGCCTAGAGACTGGAGCTGGGCTCAGGTTTTGTTGGGGGGCAACTTGGAAACGAATGCTATACCAGCCTGTTAGTCTACCTGAGTTCAAACTTAGGTCAGGTTCTCTAAAATGGAGTCTGAATTTAAAAGCTTCGGCATCTCAGTTGCATCATGGGACTTTGCTCCACCCTCAGTTCTGAACACACACTAGCTTGCACTGAACATGTCACCCTGCCACTCAAAGCCAATCAGTGCTGCCACACACACCTCAGCTTAGATTCTATTACATAATAGGAATTGCAGTGTTGTTACTTTGTGTACAGGCTTTCTGGTCTTACACAAACATAATGGTTTAATTACAAAAACCAGATTTTGAATATTCTCCATCATCGTTCCCTGGCATGTTGAACCTGCATATCTGGATTGTATTGTGTGTTGATCTTAAAACTTGACCCTTGACTTGAATGATATGAATCTTATTTTTTAAAAAATGTTCAATGAGTTTTAGTTTGGAGAATTGGCCAGATTTTCCAAAATGCCCCTAAACATACTTCTACCTTTTTATGGTATGAAATTATGTGATGTGGTACCCTTAGCATTGACAATTATAAAATTGAAACATTAGTTAACTCCGTGAAACATCAAAGATACTCTATGTCCTTGTCTTAGTTAGGGTTTTACTGATGTGAGCAGACACCATGACCAAGGCAACTCTTATAAGGACAACATTTAACTGGGGCTGGCTTACAGGTTCAGAGGTTCAGTCTATTATCATCAAGGTGGGAACACTGCAGCATCCAGGCAGGTATGATGCATGAGGAGCTGAGAGTTCTACATCTCCATCTGAAGGCTGCTAGCAGAATATTGGCTTCCAGGCAGCTAGGATGAGCGTCTTAAAGCCCACACCCACAGTGACACACCTACTCTAACAAGGCCACACCTCCTAATAGTGCCACTCCCTGGGCTGAGCCTATACAAACCATAACAGTTCTGCAGTATCAAACATCCAGCCACATCCATATTCTTTCTGGAAAAATAAACAAGTCCACCCATCTCAGCAGTACATAGATCTGCTTTCCTCTTTAACAAATGGTAAGATTATATGTATCATTGTAAAATTCATTTCTTTGGGATTTATTTCCAGTAAACATTCAATTTGCACGCTTAGCTTATCCACCTACATGCATTAACCGAGATCATGCAAAAAATGTCCTTGATAGTGAGGGGTAAATTTCAAGAAGCCGGGTTATATACAGCAAAGCTACTAAGTTCCATACATTTATCTACTACCCCTTACCCGTTCCACACTCTGACAAGGTCCCTCATTCTCCTCTCTACCAGTACCTCTCCATCCCCATTGGCAACTGTTCTGACCTTAGATTGCCTCTCCCTGGTTTAGAATTTTATATAAATGGAGTCCTACACATATTCTTTGTCTAGTTTCCATCTTTGTGTTTTTAAAGGTTTGCCTGAGTTGGCATGCAAGCTGGTAGCTCATTCTTTTCTTATGGCTATGTAAATTTCCATCTTATAAAGAAATGTCGTTTGTCTAGTCATTTTCTCATTGGTGAATACTATCTAGAATTGCGGATTAAAACCGCAATCACCAGAAGAGCCGAAATGAAACAGGTTGACATTACTAAGTGTTGGCAAAGATGTAGCAGCTGGAGCCCTCATTATCTGGGTGTGGGTGTATGCAATAGAGCAAGCGTCACTTCGAAGCATTGACTCAAAATGAGCATCCACTCCTTTGAACCCAGCAATTCATCTATACCCAAGAGAAAGACAGCTTATGTCAGCTAAAGGACACGTGCCAGAATGTTCTTGGCAGCTTGTGATAACTCCACACTGTGTGAACAGCATGAGAGTTCTCCATCGTGTGACTTTTCCAGTCTCTCATGGAGCAGTACCGGCCCTACAGGAGGTAGAGCTAGGGTGTCCTGGTGCACACACCTTGCGTGAACTCACTATCATTGCCTTGATGTCAATTCTCAGAAGCGACTGGCTCCTGTCACAGCTCAAACTTGATTACACATTGCTTAGCTACCCCCAGAGTCTCCTCTTCTCCTGCTCTTCACCCGTGCCTGTGATGGGGGGCTTTCCCAAACCCCAAAGCCACCCTGTTTACATATGCCCTGCCCCCCTCACTGGAACACAGGCAGCCCAGGCTTTCTAGAAGGGAGCAGAAGGAAGGCATGGTGTCACTACACTGGACAGTACAATGGCCACCGCTCTCGGGCTCGGGCTGCTGCGTCAGCAAGGCCTCCTTCCTTCTGCCGCGGACGCCAAGCTTATCTGAGCAGCCGTGGCCAGAGCATCTGTCTATTGGTGCTGGCAGCCTCTGTCTCTATAGTGTCCCCACATGCAGGACACAGGAAGTATGGCTGAAGCATTAGAGTGTGCAGCTGCATTGGCCTGGAGATGCTGATGCAGGCCTGGCCAAAGGCTGTGTCAGCGGGTCAGCGCAGCAGCCAGCGCTTCCTCTTCGAGGGCTTTGGTTTTCTCGGTTGGTCCCCGGCCCCTTTCAGTTTTCCTTCCTCGGTGCTCAGAGGATGTCCTCATGTCCCCATGATGTTCAGGCAGGCAGTGGTGGAGTGGGGTAGGAATCAAAACAGCCCCGTGTCAATGGCTTTCCCTCTTCTTTGAGATCGGGGCAGGGTAATGTAAGGGACTCTAAGACGTCCTCCGTCTGGACAAGTTTCCCAGCCTTACCAGTGGCCGTCCCTGAAATGTCCCCATTATGCCCTGCCTGTCTCTGTGCTGGAAACTGTTCCACCCAAGCTGGCGGGAGGGACAGAGCGGCCAGAGGGAGGGAAGTGACAATCAGAAAAGGGGAAGGGAGGCTTCCTGTTCCCCCCCTCCACCTTCCCAGCCCAGCTGCAGTGGGGGTGGGTCAGGCCATCTGCCCTGAGCCCTTCTAACACAACCCAGCCTAGCTCCAGAGCAGGGAAAACCCAAGACTTGATGTCCCCCAAGTTCTTTGCTGTCAAGTGTCTGACCTCTGCCATCAACACATACACCACACACACACACACACACACACACACACACACACACACACACACAGGGGGGGTGGGGGAAGGGCAGGGAACAAATCTAGGCAATGGCTGGGCAGTGCCCAAGGACAGACTATATATGAGTTTGGTAGAAGAACTCAGTCACTGACTAACCCAAAGGTTAAAGAAAAAAAAAAAAGTCTGGGGTGACCGTTCAGAGATTTGGGACAAAGAACTGGTCCTGGGGCCAGAGTAAAGGGTAGAGGGAACAGGCTACCCAGACATGTCTCCTTGGTCCCTTGGTCCCCCTCCTCTCATCTACTTGGAAATCCTTCAGACAAGGGAACCTGACCTTAACCAGCTTCATTTCCCTGATGCTACCCCTTGAGCTCACCCTTAGCCCTGGATCCTGGAGCCCCTTTCCAGGGGTTCTTATCCCAGGCTAGAAGTCTAGAAGTAAAGGAAAGAAGAGCAGGAAGCTAAGACCTCTTCTATTCCGCTTGTCCCAGAGAACCAGGAGCTTCCTGCCTAAAGGAGGGCCAGGAGGGTCAGAGCAGGGGGAGATAGGGGATGGGAGCCCGGGAAGGATAAGCTCCACACCATTGGCCAGGAGCCCTCTCTACGGAAGAGAGCAAACACTTTCCCGTTAGTTAGGGTGTATAACTGATCACCATTGCTCCACCTGGCTCAGACTGGGGAGCCCCCAGTTGGCCAGCTAAGCGCCAACCTTCATACTCACAACTAGAAAGGATGAGACCTTTGTCTCAACGACGGGATGTGGAGGCCCAGAGAACACAGAGACTGAGCCAGAACTCAAGGCACTCACCAGGTTCCTGAACTTGGGCCATTTACTTGAGCCTGACCTTCTCTGTTCATGTTGTCTGTGGCACTGCGTAAGCCGGCATCTCTGCACAAAGAATCCACAGTACCACCGAGTCTCAAAGGCCAGAACTAAGCTTGCTGTTTTGCTATCCGTATGCCCACAGATAAGTTACTGGCCAGCCAGGGGGATGTGACAGAGATTCTCAGCCTGGAAAAAGTCCAGAGAACTGGGACCAGCCATCCCTAGAGTCTGTCCCTCCAGGGCTTGATGAGGGGCCTGCTGGCTTGGAGAGGAATTCAGCTGGCTGGGCACCCACAGAGGTGGGGGGCTAGGATCAAACTGCCAGAGGACGTTAAGCATCCATTCATCCAGTCATCATTAAGAAAATGGTACCCTAAATCGGGAAAAAATAAACCAAGGAAGGAAAATATCCCCTCTAAGTCAGTGAACATCAGAAGGGGCTTTCAGGGTGGGCCCTGGTCTCTCCATTACCCTTGCCGACCTTGGTTCCCACATCAAGCAGCCTCCTCCCTTCCCATGGCCTCTCCTGCCCATCATTCTCCCTCTGGCCACCAGAGCTGTTTCCAGGGTGACACAGGGAGCAGAGGAGGGCTGGGGCAGGGGGCTGAAGGCTCTGAAATCCTAATCTAGGGCAGGGATGGGGCAGCATCTCAATGAAGCTGCTGAGAGAGATTCCAGGCTTCCCGCCAGTTGCATGCGAGACCTACAAGGGGGTGGGGGGTGGGGACCTTCGTCACCTCCCTGCTCCAAAAGCAGCTTGAGGGGCCTGCAAGACAGAATGCAGGGTACCCTGTGCTCTGCTGGGGGTCAGCAGAAGCAGCTGACTGAATCCAGCCTGAAGGGGACTGGTTGGCCTATGTCTCCCAGCTCCAGTCCCAGCTGCTCAGCCCAGTATGCCTTAGGGCCGGGGGGGGGGGGTCCTGCCTGCTCTTTGGAGTCATCTGAACCTTAAAAGCAGCGCTGTTCTGGGCCTGCCACTGGGTCTGCAGTGACTGGCACTGGGTCTGCAGTGCGCAGCCAGGGTGGGACGTTATTAGACTGACTAGCTTTTAGAGGAAAGGGTCTGCGATGCACTGTGCTTGGACAGGCCTCATACAGTTCCTTGTCGAAAAGTATCGAAGGCCGGGCTCACAGGTTATAAAGTATCAAAGGCCAGGCTCTGCAAACAAACAAAAACCTCTTTCCTATGAAAACTGTTCAGGAGTGGGAGGATGCCCGCATGCTCAATGCTATTCCTATTTTATAAACAGAACTTAGAATTTTCCTGCCATCATCCCAGCCGTGATTGACAAAGCATGGACTCAAGTTTGGGGTTCTCTCCATATGTTTGCCCAAAACACTAACTTAGAAGGTCCAGAATATCGCCAGAAATTAGAGCCTGGGTCAGCTGGCCTTCTCTATACACACTCACCTGGCTATTCCCCAGTTCTCCTTGAAGCCAGTCCCCTGCCCTGCCATGGGCCTGCCCCTCCTGCTTCCCATAGAGGCGCCTATGTACCCTAATTCTCTAGGTCCTTTTTCTTTCCAGTTCCAAATCCTACAATCACCAAAGATCAAAGCCAGCAATACAGTTTCCCTAGCATGAAGAAGTGGGTCATTTCTTCCAGGCCTGAGCCAGAGCTGTTGGAGGGTAGAAGAACATCATGTCTTCTGCCTTTCAGGGGTCAGTGACTCATGCTCCTCATAAAAGTCCCTCACAGCCCAGGAGAACTTCAGTCCCTTCTTCAGTGTCCATCTTGGTTTGAAAGGCTTTAATTGGAGGTCACTACATCCCTGCAGCCCTTAGAGTTGTTGACACCGGTGTCCCGTGGTACAGCCCGATGATGCAAAGCCCTTCTGAGCTCTCAGAACCTGTGCAAAGACGTGTGGGAAAGTCCCATTGAGTACATTCCCTTTTCTCTGGCTAAATCTAATTAAGATGAAACCTGAGCTTTCTCAAGAACCATCCTATGTCATTGAGCACTTCTTAAAAAAAGCTAAAGCTCATCCTACATCCCCCAGCACCCCTCTCTGGACTCTTACTTCAGCAACAAAAATCCATGTCTTCCCATGAAATAGATGGGAAGGCGTCTGTTTCCCAGTGAACCTAATAAGCAAGAATGGCCACCCCACCCCCACAGCCGGGTCTCTCTCAGTTGCCACCTGACACTCTTTCTCATTTCCTAAGAGTCCAGACAAAAAGAAGCCAGACCAGCCATCAGAACCAGGGTAGGTAAGGGAGGGCCCAGGGACCCAGGAAATCTTATGGGAGTAGACAAGGCCAATCTCACAGGCAAGATTTGACCCTGCAGGAAAAGTGATAGAAGCCAGGCAAGGGTCATGTGATGCAGTGGAGGACCCATCAGGTCACATCCCAGAACCCAGAAAGGCTGAGAGATCATTCACATGCCAGGTACTTCAACCTCCCTAGTAACCCTACGTGGCTTCCATTCTCTCCATTTTCCAGATGACTGAGTCCAGGCACAGAAATGCTAGCTAGCTTGCTTGCAGAGAATGGCACAGTCCATACCTGGTACAATCAGGATCCAAACTCAGGCAATCTGGCTCCAAACTTGCTTCCCCACCACACTACACTTGAGCACACAGAGGCAACCAAGGCCCATCATTGGATGTTCAGATTGCCATGCAAAACTCAGTAGTCTGTAGTGTGATGCATCTTTATCACCTCATGAATCTACATTGGGCAGGTGACAGTGAGAAGGTGTGCTGGTTTGTATATGCTCAGCCCAGGGAGTGGCACTATTAGAAGGTGTGGCCCTGTTGGAGTAGGTGTGTCACTGTGGGTGTGGGTTATAAGACCCTCATCCTAGCTGTCTAAAAGCCAGTGATCTGTTAGCAGCCTTCAGATGAAGATGTAGAACTCTCAGCCCCTCCTGCACCATGCCTGCCTGGATGCTGCCATGCTCCTGTCTTGATGATAATGGACTGAACCTCTGAACCTGTAAGTTAGGCCCAGTTAAATGTTGTCCTTGTAAGAGTTGCCTTGGTCATGGTGCCTGCTCACAGCAGTAAAACCCTAATTAAGACAGAAGGGTTAGGTTCTGCTCCACAAGATGGTGACTGTGGGCTACTCATCTGCAGGTCACATGATAAGCAAGTGAAGACTGTCTGTCAACTGGGAACACAGCCAGACCTGAGAGCAGGAGGCCTCTTCCTCTACACACAGGCCTCTGTGCCTCAGTTGTGGCTGATCACTTTGACTTCCTCTCAGCACGGCATCTTTGTGCCAAGGGTGAGGGATCCTACAAGACTGGAAGTGGACATTAACAGTTTCTAAAAGCCTAGGTCTGCATACAGCATCGGTCAACACAGCCATAAACCCTGACTCTGCACGAGAGGATGTGAGACCCATCTTTAGATAGAAGGAATACCAGAATATTTCCCCACCCACTCATCTCCAAACGTCCTCCCTAAACAGTGAAAAGCCTTAAGACACCTTGTCCTGTGGCACCTCTTCTCCGGCCAGGACAAGCACAGAACTTCTTCCTAGACACTGTCTCCATGGCTAGATTTCTCCACCCTGAATCTTCTTTGAACCTCCTTGAAACATCATCAAAGCATACTCACTCCCATTTCCAGATGCATCAACTATAAGCAGAGAACACAAGGCCCCCGGCTTTCTACATATAATTTTTATTTTGGTATAGTTTTACATGTATGGGGAGCAATCACAAAGAAGGCTCCCATCTTCTCTCCCTTCAATGTCACCTGGAACTGACAGGGCTCATTTGTCACATCCAATAAGCCAAGTGGACACACCCTGATCAGATGGGTGATGTTACAAGCAGGGCTACTAAAGTACACGTCCACTTCATTCAGTCTCCTTAACAACATCACCTAACATCCTTTTCGTTCTGAGAGACTCTCCACAGAGTGACCATGTCTCCTGAACTGTGACAGCTTCTCAGACATCCCTTGTTTTGGCTTTTTTGAGTACTGTAGATCAACCTCCAGCTAGAACTTGTCAAATGTTTTTCTGAGTGTTAGACTGGACTTCCAGGTTTGTAAAGGAAGATCACGGAGGTAAAGTGCCCTCCCATTATGTCACATGGAGCACACATCGTGGTGATGTTAGTTAGCCCTGACAACTGGCTGAGGGAGGCCATGCCTCTCTGCCAGGGCTTTCTTCATCTTTGAAATCTGTGCTGACTGAAAGTCACGTGCACAGCCACTTCTGAGTATCTACCTCAATCATCTGCAATCCTTCTGCACCAGGGGTCTCTATCTTTTCTCCACTTTATTTAGACTGTCCTTCCTCGACGCAAGCATGGGCACTCAGATGTTCGTTCTGTACTTTGGGTAAGAGTCTGGTGCTGTTGCGTTTATTTGATTGTGGGCATGTATTCAGCTTCAGCCAGGGAAGTTTCCATGTGACACCCTTGTTCCTTGACGCACTCCCACGGTCTGTGTTTATAATTCCGTAATATTCCACAGCTAGAAGAGGCTCCAGGTTGCATTTCTGCATCACTAACTTCTCCAGGAAGCCCTGCTTCCCTTCACTGGAGAGAAAAATTAGGAATGTCATGCCTGTACTAACTGAGCTAGCCCAGTGTCCCAAGACTGAAATCAAGAACCAAGATCTGGACACTCGTGTGTCATTGCTACTGCCAATCCTACTAGACTCTCAGCTGACAGAGCTCGTGAGTGTAGTGAGTGTGCTAACTACTCAGACATCCACGAATCTGTCACTGTTTCTGCAGCTGTCCACCTGCATGGACAGTAAAGAAGCTCAAGTGCTTCTAAGTCATTGTCCTAGGGATCGGGGTAGCCTGGGGCCTTGACTTCCACCTTGAGAGATTCCACACCTGCCACTGACCATCCGTTTGCCTAATTATTCAGTCCTATACTCCTGCATACTGATTTTGGACTAGTGAATCCTTGCTCCAAGGGCAAGTTTTATCAACTAGAGACAGCACATAGGCATGATTTCTTTTGTTGCCTGTCTTAACACATTTCACACATTTTCAAAGTTCAAAATTTTCACATTTAGGTCAGAACTCCCCCTCCACCCACCCCACCCCACAGACACATTCACTTCAATGAG
The DNA here is from genome assembly GCF_900095145.1 of Mus pahari. NCBI lineage: Eukaryota > Metazoa > Chordata > Mammalia > Rodentia > Muridae > Mus > Mus pahari. Next base: position 49,737,706 of record NC_034607.1, read on the forward strand.
GCTGTCTTAAATACATACATGTGTGTGTGTGTGTGTTTGTGTGTGTGTTTTCTTCTGTTAGTTCTGTTCATTTCTGTAAACACTAATGGTGTTATCTAAGTGATTCTTGAAATTTGTACTCCTTGTGCTATAAAATTCTGTTTTTTGGGGTTTTTTTGTTTTGTTTTTTTGTTTTTTTAAATACACGTTATTTTTTTATGTGCTGTATGTGCTGGGAGGAGGGTGTGTGCCTGTGTGGAGGGAGGATTCGGTTCCCTCCTTCCACCATGTTGGTCCTGGCGATTAAACTCAGGTCATCACGCTTCTTCGTGACAAGCATTTTGAGCCGCTGAGCCATTGAGACAGCCCGACGCTGTGGGTTTCCACAGATGTTAGCAGGCATGAACAAGTGTCACGTATCTACCATGGCAAGGCAATGCAAAATAATTACACTAACCACAGAAAAATCCCTAACCTTCTTCCCATATGTTTAAACATTTATTTCCGAGCTCTTCTTTCGCACAAACCGTTTTGTGTGATTCTTAAAGCTGCCACAACTGTTGGGAAAAGCAAAGCGGCCGGCCGGTGTAGAGGGGAGGAAACTGATGCTCCAAAGTGGGACAGGCTTGCCTCGGGCCGCTTAGCTAGTAGTTCCAGACTAAGCCTGCTGAGACAACCGAGCCCTCTCATTCTGGTTCTAACACGGATTCACTGAGTGACTATGAATTCATCACTTCCCTTGGCTGGTTTACTTGTTCCTAAGGGACAAGATGCTTCATAAGGCCACATTCATGTCTAGCTGGTTACGTCTAGCTTTCGGCATGGTGTTGACTTACCAGCGGGGAGACTTGAAGGGACTCACCAGTAAAGATGATGACTGGAGCAATTGGGCCCAAGCAAATGTCAGGATCTGCAGAAGCAGGTCCAAGCCGGGTCAGTGGTGGGCTACCCAGGAATCAGGGTAGACACGCCCAGGTAACATCTAACCCTAACCCGTGTGTGATAAGCACGCAGAAACTTTACAGCCCATTCCGAACTGCAGTCCCAACCCCATGGGTTATGACTTGCAGCTTCTCAAAAGAAGAATGAAGAAAAGCACACAAAGAAACCTGTGCACACCACATGTTACTATCTACCCCTGCTCTGATGTATAGGCCAAAATGTCAAATGTATGGGTCCAAAACAACTGGAAGCTGCTGGCCAGCAGAAATCTTTGGATGGCCACTTCAATTTATCCTTACCGTGACTCCCATGTAGACCATCGTTCATTCGTTTTTTTTTTGTTAGTTCGTTAGTTTGTTCATTCACTATTACACCCCCAGCCGCTTGGCAAGGAAACCAACAGGAGGCCCAGAGAGGCGCCATGACTGGCTCCCAACTGGTGGGGGAGGGGCAGGGTTCTGAAAAGACACAAGGCTCAGACCCAGCAGGAGTTTCCTGTCCTTGGTCCTACACAGACCCCAGCACTTGCCTGCTTCACACAGGCCACACAGCATGGCTTATGGAGGAAGAAGGTCCAGAATGGAGGTTGCCAGGGCTTCTGCCAGGCTCACCAAGGCTAGGCAGGATGGGGGTCGCTCACACCCAGAGATACTCTGACCAGAGCCAGGCTCCTCTGGATTTGTCAGTAAGAAGAGCAGAGAGCTGGAGAGCAGTGGAGAACGGCCACCAGCCTCCTCCGTTGCCCTAAGGTACCGCGTGTAGCTAATACTCCCCATTCAGCACTTGGGCTGGGGCTCTGAGCATCCTCAGGTCTGTGACTCCAAATGTCCTGTCTTCTGCCTCCCACCTTCTCCTACTCTGTCCAGGTCACTGGGAGCCTGCTAGAGGCCACACTTGGTGGCCTATTTCTTGAATCCTGATCGAAATACCCACAACCCTGTGTTAACCGGTGTCTTACAAGCTCACACACAACACACTAATCATTTGTCCTCAGTTACCTGGACATCAAGAAGCCCTTGGCTTCCCTGGACAGAAGAGGATCCTAGTTTTCTGTGGAACACAGACCACCAGTCCATGTCTGGGGGACTTTCCCCAGGACTGTCACCTGTGAGTCACCTATGGCCTGTTTGTTCAAGGAGTCCTGTGTCAGAATATCCCTGGCCGAGGGAACAAAGACAGGAAAACTAAAGAGGAGGAATTTACTACAGCTCACGTTATCTCACCAGCCTTCTCCTGCTACTACCCAGTGGTGAGCCGGGCACGTCTCAGGCACCGCCAAATGTCCCAGAAGACCCACCTGGCATCCCTGGTGGGAATCTGCCCGCAAGCCCGTTGGGTTCATTGCCCTGGAAATAGCACCAGACATCACTTCAGGATTTCACTGAAATGCCACCAACCCAAAAAAGCCAACCCTGACCGGGTTCCCATCGCTCTGCATTTTTCCTGGGTGTTCTACCCCATCTAACGGCCCGGCTTCCGTATTTGTTCTCGCATGACCTCCCCAACTAGAACATTGCGCAGCAGTCTTCATTTGTGGCCGTCCTCTGCCTCTGAGAATCACTCCAGGCACAGTGAAAGTGCTCGGTGTGTGTCTTCTGTGAAAAACAGAATGAAGTTTTGCTGAGTGTGGCGCACGCCTTTAATCCCAGCCCTCAGAAGGCAGAGGCAGGTGGAATCCTGAGTTCGAGGCCAGCCTGGTCTACAGAGAAAGTTCCAGGACAGCCAGGGCTACAGAAAAACCTTATGTGTGGTGGTGGTGGTGGTAGGGAATTCTGGGGTCCTAAAATTTCTAGAAATAACCAACTCATGACTTGTTCAGCATTCTTTGAACATAACTCCCATTGAATTCTAAACAATGTCCAGATTCAACAGTGGCTAGCACAAACTCAGGCATCTGGCCCTCTCCTTGGCCACCCCAGCTGAGGCTGACAGCAAGTCCCTCAAGGCTAGGCATTGGCCACATGACACAGAACCTCCAGGGTCTCTCAGGCAGCCTGTGCTCAAATGCTGCTGTAGAAGTCTATGTGCACACACACATACCTTCTCAGCCCTGCCTACACACCTCAAATGTGTCCTCCTAACTTGGAGCCCCACTAGAGGCCACTCATGAGAAAGCTGGGCCTGCAGAATAATTAGCTTCTCTCCGTCCTTCCCTCCCTCTCATGTTGGGAATTGAACTCATAGACCTATAAATGTTACCATTTCAAGCTGGGCATGGTGGCGCACACCTTTAATCCCAGCACTCGGGAGGCAGAGACAGGAGGATTTCTGAGTTCAAGGCAAGCCTGGTCTACAGAGTGAGTTCCAGGACAGCCAGGGCTAAACAGAGAAACCCTGTCTCAAAAACAAACAAACAAACAAACAAACAAAAAAGACAAAACAAACAAAAAATGTTACCATTTTGTATCCCCTAACTCTACCCAGAGCTTTCCCAATTTCTTTCTATTTAGGATGGACCACATTTCGGGTGGTCCTCTGCAAGGCCGGAGGGACACCTGAGGCTGCGGGCTATAGAGCAACTATAGAGTCAGAGAGTGGATCCCCAGACAGGTGAGGTTGATCCGGGCGTGAGAAAGGTTCAGGGGACAGACACATTCAGCCTCAGAATGGACAGCTGCAGATATGGGCACCTAGGAGAACACAGACAGGGATCGAGCTGGAAAGACACGTAGATGGAGAAAAAGAAAAGAAAAGATAGATGGAGGAAAAGAAACTCAGAGCAACCAGTGCATCTGCGCTCAGCCAGACAAGGACAGGCAGAGGTTGCCGGCAGAAGACACGGACGGAGGCCCACGGTGGCAGAAGCCGCTGAATCGCCCTCTGTTCTTCGAGCCGTACTGAGGGGCTTTCTTCACGGCCGTGGGAAAGTGGTGGGCGAGCGCGCGCCCCCGACTGCCCTGTGGACCGTAATTAGCTGGATTAGGGCGGGAGCTGCGAGGCCCTGCAGGCCTGGCCCCAGGAACAAAAGGCCCCTTTGCCCGCACAAACATGGGTCATGAGGTCACCGGGCAGGGTCCCCTAGGAACTGGGCAAGGGGACGTCCGCCTGCAGAATAAGGTCTCTGTGCACCTGGAGGGGGGCAGACCAGGTGGGAACCTCTTAGGAGGCTGCTGCCCAGTGTGGGGTTCAGACTTGAGGGCAGAAGAGAAGAGAAGGAAAAGAGACACAACAAATACTGTGACCAGAGGCCAGGGACCTAAGCCACCTTAGCAACAGCTATCACGCTGTCTGCGATTTGAGTAACAATTTATACTGGGTGCCCAACATCCCCCCCCCCACATACACACATCTTATTAAGGATCTTAGGCTGTTGTGGCACCAGACACCTGTAGGACTCCAGAATGGGAAGCAAGAGGACCGACCGGGCATTCCAGACCAGCCTAGGCTACTAGTGAGCCGCCTGTTCCAATGTGACCCTGTTATAGCTATGTGATCAAGGTGGGGTGCGAAGAGGTCTGGAGGAAGGAGTGTCTCACACCGCCACTGGCACACAGTAGGCATCCAGCAAGTGTGTGTTGGGTGGGTTACAAGGTTGGCGGTATCTGGGAAACACTGTGATGCATAGCGTCCTCCCTGGTTACCTCTAACCTGTGACGTTTGGGCAGTGGAGGCTCCCAGTGTATTCATATACGAGGTCTACTTCTTTCCAGGACAGGAATGAGTCAGCGCTTGCACCCGCCTGGGGCAATGCAGGGACACCAGAGTCAGGAGATGGGGGGTGGGAAACGGGACTAGTCTTTCTATTCCATCTCTCAAAGCTCTGTCTGCAGCCATGGAAGAGGCCCCTCCAAAGCACGCATGGTGAGGGTCAGAAGAGGAAGAACACAGCCTTTTCCCCATCAGGGAGCAGCAAAGCTTGAAGATGCTGTCCCCTAGCCGGCCGCAAATCTCTCCTCACAGAAGATAGATGGCATCAGGCACCAGCGCACGCCTGTCCGTGGTGGTGGCAGGGAGGTGACAAACGGGTGTGGTAGGGATGGACAGGTGGATATGATGTAGGCAAAGTGGCACTGAAGGTTGTGGGGACGGCAGGCTGCCGCAGGTCAAACTGGTCAGATTTGAGCTTTCTCAGGGAAAGAAGAAATCTGCCTTTTGAGGTGAGATGTCCAAGCAGGAAGGATGGTGTGTGGGCCACATTCGCATAGGCGAAGTTCAGTTCTGCCTCCTTCTATATTCTGAGACTGTCCAGGGCACTCCCCCTAAATGTCTCTCGCCCTTGTCAGTGAGTGAGAGAAGGGTGCTGAAATGCGTACCATTGGATGCTAAGCCCTGGTCAGGAGTCCTGCGCCCCGCTCTAGGCTCTCCCAGTGCAGAGGATAGTATTAGGGTTGACATGGAGGATGTACTTTGGTGGGTGGGGGCCAAGATGTACTGCACATATCACACCGTGCAACAGATCTCACTGGAGAGATTTACCGAGGGGTGGGAAGCAAAAAGGCCACCTAGAGGGAGGACGAGACAGACAAACTGAGAGACAGGCAGAGAAACAGAAAGAGACAGAGTGAGAGCTGGCTGCGATGGTGGTGGGATGGGGAGGGGGGGCGTTTAAAGACACGTGTGCCACATTTGGCATGGCGCTGAGGCGCTGAAGGCAGGCTGAGGGTGACACGGTACTGGCTCTGGGATCTGCGGGCCAGACAGCGCTCAGACAGATGCTGTCTAGGCCGGTAAGATAACTAGGCTCGTAGCCAGGGGACAGAGGTTCTGAGAGCCAGCTCAGCTGAGGAAGCTCGGTGAACCATGGGGTGAGGTCTGTCTCCGGGAGAGCCCACCTTTCCTCACGCGCCAGCCTCTCCTCTCCTCACCTAGTCCCTCCATGCCGTCTCCTTTCTGGACCTAGACGTCTCCCAGCTCTTTCCTCTAGTTCAGTGCTTCTCGACCTTCCTAATGCTTTGGCCCTTAAATACAGTTCTCCAGGTGGTAGTGACACACACACACACACACACACACACACACACACACACCCATCATCAAATTATTTTCATTGCTACTTCATAACTGCAATTTTGCTACTGTTATGAATTGTAATATAAATGTCTGTGTTGGCTAATATCTGTGAAAGGATCATTTGACCCTCAGAGGGTCCCAACCGACAGGGCTGAGAACCTCTGCTCTACCCACCTCTGCATCTGGCTGGGGGGGGGGGCACGGGGAGGGGTGTTGGCCTTGGGCTAGGAGTGGCCAGGAGGCAATGGTGACCTAGATGTCAGTCTTCTCTCTTCAAGGAGCCTGAGGCCAACGAGAGGGCTTAGCTCAAGATCACCTCCCCTCCAATAGGAAGAAGTTCCCTCCCACCCCACTAACCATGGTACCCCATTCTCCATCCCCTTACCCCCACAACGAGGAAGAGGATTGGAAAACCGAGTCTGAACTCTATAAAGAAGACTGACAGAGAGGCAGAAGGAACTTGGACCACGGCACCCAGCAGCTGGTGTGGCCTCTGGGAAGGACTCTCCATCGAGGGATCCCCGACTCTTCGCTTCTCTGTCATGGTGAATGCTTGCTTCCAGTCCCAGCCCTAACCCACAAAGGTGGGTGTGGGAGTTCTCCAGAGAATGTCCTTTGGTATGTTTTAGGTGCCTCTGCCCCTGATCAAATTTCTAAGCTCTGTTCCCAGCCAGGCCTAGAACAGGGACACGTCACTAGGAGTCATTCCTCCCACCCCTGACTATATTTTGCAAACAGCCAGCAGGTAACTCAAGTTCCCACTCTGGAAGCCCCAGGCTGCAGCCCAGCCCTTTCCTCCCCTGGAAGAAAAAAAAAATTGTATTCTAAGACTCATGAACCACGAATATTTACCCAAACCTTTAGCTTAAAGGAGAATCGCCCAGAATGACTCCCCTCCCCCCCATCGCCACCTCCAACTTATCCTTCATCTTCTGGGCCACACGTATGTTCCTGAGTCCTGGCTTAGATACCCTATGTGACGATGTGGATTCACCAGGACAGGCCTGAGTGTAAGGAGGGGCGGGGCAGAGAGGTGCTGACACGTCTGTTACTGTGATGTTGCCCTTGGACCTGCTGGAGAAGAGACAAGAGTGTGCCTTCAAAGCACAGTAGGCAGCAACTTTAGGCAGATCCAAGTAACCAGAGTGTGCTGCTGATGGGACAGGCACACCGGAGTGCGAGGCAGGTCCCCTAACCGAACTCAGCAAGCCCTTCAGATCTTCCTCCACGACCGAGACCTGGAAAGTAGGAGCCGTCTCCACCAGATGCCCCAAGGGACAGTGTTCAAGCCTCCCAGCAGTGCTGTGGATGCTGATCAGGGGGTAGAAGGCTTGTCTGGCATGCGCAAAGCCCTGTCTTCCGCTGCCACTGTGGTTTAAACCTGATGTAGTGCTCCATGCCTGCCATTCTCACCCTCGGGAGGCAGGAGAATTAGAAGCTCAAGGGCATCTCCAGCTACACGGCAAGTTCAAGGCGAGCCTGGGCTACATGAAACCCTGCCTCCAAAAACCTAGCAGTGGGCTAGAGAAGCGGCTCATGGGTTAGTATGTTCTCTCTTCTTTAGGAGAACCAGGGCATACTTTCCAGCACCCATATAGCGTGACTTACAACTGCCTGTAACTACGGCTCCAGGGGATCTGAACCCCTCTTCTGTTCTCTGAGGACACTATATTCACAGGCACATACTGTCCCCCAACACACACACAGTCTCATATACACACATACATAGCATGTATACACACTCACACATACACTCACATACACACATATACTCACACATGCACACACATATATACATGCACACAGAGACAGAGACAGAGAGAACAAAACAGATGGTCTCAGGGATGCAGTCCAGGCTGGCTACGCCCATGCTGACTCTGCTATTAAAGGTCCTTGTTGTTTTAAAATATCAGGAATTGAAACCAAGTTCAGCAGGCAAGTTCTCTATCACCAATTTATATCCCTATAACCTCCTTCACTTTTTTGTTTGTTTGTTTGTTTGTTTTTGTTTTTGTTTTTCAAGACAGGGTTTCTCTGTGTAGCTCTAGCTGTCCTGGAACTCACTTTGTAGACCAGACTGGCCTCAAACTCAGAAATCCGCCTGCCTCTGCCTCCCAAGTGCTGGGACTAAAGGCGTGCGCCACCACGCCCGGCACCTTCCTCCACTTTTTAATATGCACTTTTTTATTTTGTAACGTAGTCTCGCTTAAGTTGCCCAGGCTGGTTTTGAACTCATTCTATAATCTAGACAGGCCTTGACTTTGCAGTCTTCCTGCCTCAGGTTTGTGAGTAGCTAGGGTTACAGGTGTCTGCCACCAGGCCTGTCTTGTGTTCATTTTTTAACCCATCTTCTGACCACCTACATCCCAGGCCTGTGGGACTTGAAGTAAATTCAGTGTCCTGAGCCCCTCCATCCTATTCAGTGAAACCCAGACCTGCATTTTTAGTACAGTCTAACATGACTGTGGAAACACTCCCAGATCTCCTTCCGTGTTAAGCCCTCTTGCCTGCCTCTCTCGCAGCAAAATAAGCCTGGCAAAATAATAATAATAATAATAATAATAATAATAATAATAATAATAATAATAAAACCCTCCCTGTTAGAACCTCCACTGTCCCAGCTCTCCTCCCATGGGCGAGGACCCTGCCCCTATAAATGGCCTTGTCAGAAAAGATTTTAGAAGATAAAGACAAGCCAGCTCATAGCAGAGCTGGGATGGGGGCACCGGGTGAGGACATAGCTGAACTTCCCAGACAAAGAACAAGGCTTAATCATATTGCCCAAGGGCTGTGATCCAGCTCTGCCCAAAGCCTTGAAGGGACTGAGAAATAAGCCATTTGTTCCTTTTTGGCGTGGGAAGAGCTCTGGTTAGAAAGGCAGTCTGGTCTGCGCATAAGGCTCAGCTCAGGCGTCCCCAGCTGTGTGACCTTGATCGCTGACTTCATCCTCGCTGATGCTGGGCCCCCACCCCCACCCCCACCCCGAGACAGAAAGCATCCCTCACACAGCCGTTATGAAGAGTCGATACAATAATGTAAGGACCTCTCTGGGCTGTTGCTTGTTGTTGAATGTGTGAGTGGGTAAGTAAAAGAGAATAGATGAGGGCTGGAGAGATAGCTCACCAGTTAAGAGTGCTTGCTGCTCCTGCAGAGAACACCAGTTCGGTTCCCAGCACCCACATAGTTCACTATAGTTCCAGGAGAGATCCAATGTCTTCGTCTGGCCCCCGAGGGCACCAGGCAGACATGTGGTACACATACATGCAGGCACTCAGACACATCAAATAAAATTTGAAAAAGTGGATGTATGGATGGATGGATGAGCAGATGGATGGATGAGCAGATGGATAGATGAATGGACTGATGGATGGATAAATGGATGAATGGATGGATGAACAGATGGATGGAGGGATAGATGGATGGATGGATGAGCAAATGGATAGATGGATGGACTGATGGATAGATAAATGGATGAATGGATAGATGGACAGGTGGATGGAGGGATGGATGGATAAATGGATAGATGGACAGATGGATGGATGGATAGATGGATGGATGGATGATGGATGATGGATGGATAGATGGATGGATGGATGGATGGATGGATGGATAGAAGGATAAATGGATGGATGGATGATGGATGGATGGATGGATGGATGGATAGATGGATAAATGGATGGATGGATGGATGATGGATTTATGGATGGATGATGGATGGATGGATGGATGGATAAATGGAGGGAGGGAGGGAGGGAGGGAGGGAGAGAGGGAGGGAGGGAGGGAGGGAGAGATGGACCATTCCTTCTTTCTTGCAGACTATCAGCCTTTACCTCTGAACTGATTATTTCCACTTCAGCATAGTTTTCTTACATCTAGCAAATGTCAGATGTCCCGGTTTTGAGGTTCACAGCATACCCTTGGGAAAACTTCACCTCTTCTCTCTGTTGCAGCTCCCCCAGTGTCCCTCTCTCAGCCACCACGCTGATGCCAAGGCATTCTCATGAGGCACCAGGACTCCTCCACGCAGGATACCCATATAGCAGAACACAGCAGCAAGCTTCTGGCACAGCTTGGGATACCTTTCAGCCCAGAATCTAGGCACAGCCCTGTCCACAGACCTGTGTGGACAATCAGCTATGTGGGTGGGGCACAGATTTGGGTCTTGAGATTCAGAGTCTAGAAAGAAAAGGAGGAGAGAGTTAGCAGGTGGTCATTGCTAAGCAAGAGAAGGCTGTCCTGTGTGGGGTATCTGGAGAAGATTCATGAAGAGGTGACATCTCAGTCTTCAAGAACGGATCGGTTTGGAGCACCCAAGTTGGAACAAGAGTGTGCCAAGGAGAAAGAACAACCCAAGCAAAGGCAGGAAGGGTGAAGTGGGGTGAGTATGGCTGGTAGGAGCCCAGGTAGGGAAGGGAATGCGAGTGGCATGGCTTAGGGAGGTGGTGGCACACATGGGAAATGCGAGAGCAAGAACTTCCAGATGAGAACTCAAACAGAGCTCGGAGCCATGGTCGGGGTCTGGTCTCTCCCGCTCCCTTCATGTCTCAGACCACAGCCACTTTCAGGTCCTCTTTTCTCCCTTCCCAGCAGGCATTGGTGAGCCCTAGACTGAGTGCAAGGGGTTATTTGCTGGCTCTTCAGAAATTCAGAGTATTGGGTGGTCTGTGCCTTTGGTAGCCATCAGTACTTACAAAGCTGCATAGACCTTTAAGGATTAGAAAGGAATAGATGGAGAAGCCCAGGCCTGTACACCGCATCCCAGTCTGGGCTCTGCTGGTGTCTGTGTTAAGGATGAGATACTCATAGACATATGCAGCTTCTCCTCTGGCCACAGATTTTTCCCTTCCTTCCTGCAGCCTGCAAGTGGCAGGTCTCTCTCTCCCCTCTGCACTTTCCCCAGCTAATCCAAGCCACACAGATCACCACCAGCCAGCCAGCCAGCCAGCAGGTCTTATTTCTCTGGAATGTTGGCATTGAACTCAAGATCGGAAATGAACTCATTATCTGATTATTTTTATTTATGAAAATATAACTGCTCTGGGAGAGGCCTTTCTTGAATAGTTCTCTGAGTGGATGAGTAATCTCTCCCCTTCACAGACACACATTTAAAAGCTTCAAATGTTCAGAGCCCTCTTCATACACACATCTATACTCATACACACATGAACAAGTACACACACACAGAGAGAGAGAGAGAGAGAGAGAGAGAGAGAGAGAGAGAGAGAGAGAGAGAGAGAGAGAGAGAGAGAGAAAGAGAGAGAGAGAAGCTTCATGTTGCAGCAAGAAGCTGCCTTCAGGTGTACAGACATCACATGATCACATGGAGATGTGTTCTGGCATACAATAATCTCCTTTGAGGTCAAGGACTGTCTCATTTATCCACTGTGGAAATCCCAGTGGTACATAATAGGCAATTAGTAAATACTTGCAGAATGAATGAACAAATAGCTAAGTAATAGATGTTTGTATACACAGAGACATTACTCAGACACATGCTTACAAGCATGCACACCTAGCCTCTCCCTTTCAGGAACAAAGGCAGAGAACCCCTCATTCCACTGCCTGAAGCCTTCATACCATGAACACAGTGAAGAGCGAACCATCCAGAATCTTCCGGTAAAGACATCCTCTGTCCGTTGCTAGGAAGTCAAGGTAGTACTTCTCCTGAGTCACTAAGGCCTCCCTACAAGCTCAAAGCCATCCGTGAGCCTCCCAACCGAAGACCAAATGAGCCAGTCTTGCCAAGAAAGCCTAGGGGGCTTAGTAAGAGCAAATGATTTTCCAGGAATGTTCTGTGAGAGCTGCCCACTCTCACCCCATGCATGGCTGGCTCACAGGCAAGTCTTGGCATGGGTCTTAGGCAATACCAGCCCCCGAGGTTCATGCTTACTCCCCAACCCCTGTAGCTCACAGTTATGACCCAGGCTATCCACAGTCTATGACTCTCTTTCTGGGAGCAGACAGGGCCAGAGGAAAGGCTGGAGGGGAGACATGGGAGGTGAGCCTACAGAGGAGTTATCTGGAGGCTGATCTGAGGGCAGAGCATCTATCTAGCTACCCCCAGATGCCTCCCCTGGAAAGCCAGCTGAAAGATCTCTGGATGAGAAGGCTGACTTGAGGTGACATTCCTGTTGGTCACATGACTTCAGATATGTCCATGGCCCTGGAGCTCCAGCTGCTTTCAGGATCTTGGATAGTTTCATCTTCTTGTCTAGGGTTCTTCCCCTTCCTAGACCCCACTGCTTTCTGACATTCTCTTCATCCTAAAATCGAGGAGAAGATATGCACAGTTCAGCAGGGCCCATTGGCTTTAACCCAGCACTAGGGAGGAAGAGGCAGCCAGATCTCTGAGTTCAAGGCCAACCTGGTCTACAGAGCAAATTCCTGGACAGCCAGGGCTACACAGAGACAGAGAAAGCCTGTCTTGAAAAAAAAAAAAAGTAATAATAAAAGTGAAATGAAATCCACAACTCCTCCTATTGTACTACAAGCCTTGTCTCATGGCCCCTTAAAAAGATGAGAGCATTCGGCCATGTCATTCAATTCTTCACATCCATCAGTGGGAAATGGCTACCTGACCTGCCAAGAATCTACACCTCGTGGACACTGAGGACAGTGCCAACTTGCTTTGCTAATACCACTCTGCCCCTAAGCCGAGCTAGCGAGGATGGTGCTCCACATGTCCTACACCCACAAGAAACACATGTGTCCACAAGTAGGTATGGACACAAATGTTTTAATCACGGAGGTTCAAATTGGAACATCTCAAATGCCTGTGCACGGTGGGTGGTTAAACCAACTTCGATGCGCTCATGCACTGGAACACTCCACAGTGATTAAAACAACAGAAGGCGTCAGCCAGAGAGACTCTCAAAAGGCATTATGTTGACTAAAGTAAACCAGACACCAAGCCACCATTTGATACCATCTGTACCAAGGTCAGCAACCTATGATGGTAAAAGTCAGACACCAGGGGTGGTCTTCTCTGGAGAAGAAGAGCGCAAGGTGGTCTTGGAATATTTAATACCTCTGTCTGTGCTTATACAGACATAGACACACGAATGACAACCTAGCCAGCTGTGCAGCGTCGAAGTTCAATAAACTCAACTGCATATAAATCACCACAAGGAATGGACCCAGTCACATAGGCTCTAACCCAAACAGAACAGAGCTCTGGGTTAAGGGGAAGAAGAGAGGAGAGGAGCAGACAGTGGGAGAACTAAGGCCCAGGACTGGTAGGCAGCATAGCGTACGGCTGGTGGGCCATGCTGCTCCCAGCCTAGAAAGGGAGGGGCCACCAGGAGCACAAGCAAGCGCCTGCTCAAGTACCTTCAGTGGGTCTCCTGCATGGGGCTGGCATCTTGGGAGCCAAGGTGGTACCCAGCTCCCAAGCGCACTGTCTGCCCATCTCCTTTTTCTCCTTCTTACAGCTGTGGAACAAAGGAAAGACTGAGCCCCATGCCTGTCTTTTGTTCCCAGTAACAGCCAATCTCAATTTGTCCAGATGTGCTTGAATAAAAAGACGTAGAGGAGGGCTGGAAGACATGGCTCATTTGGTAGAGTACTTGCCTCATGTACGAAGACATGGGTTTGATTCCCAGCACCACATAAACCAGGCATGGGACACATGCTGTAATTTGAGCACTCATGACCTAGAGGCGGCAAAATAAAAAGTTCAGGGTTGGGGCTGCAAAGGTGGCGCAGCAGCAAAGAGCTTTTGACCTGAGTTCAATTCCCAGCATCCACAGAATGATTAACAAACACCCCTAGTTCTGGTTGCAGAGGATCAGAGCCCCTCTCCAAGATGCCTCAAGTGCCACACACACACACACACACACACACACACACACACACACACACTGAACATGGATGTGCATGCAGATAAGGTTCTGGTACACATAAAATAAAGTCCTTTAAAATCTTAAGAAGTTCAAGATCATCCTTAGCTGAAGTGAGTTTGAAGCCAGCCTGAGCTATATACAAGAGCCTGCTAACTACAAATGAACAAATAACATGTGTAAGGAGTAAATGGTTTGCCTTCTCTCAAACTGGACCTCTGGACAATCTGCCATTCGAGAATATTCTAGAAAACTGCAGGGAGCCGGCCATTGTCCGGGCTCTGTTGAAGATGGTAGGCGAGCCTATAAACAGAAAAACGGATGTCTAGGTGTGTCTCCTATGCGTTCTGTTTCTTGCTTTGTGGTTCTCTGACCCTCTCCGCATCCCTCGATGCCTCTTCATCCCGGCCTGCTCCTGTGTGGAACCCCCGATCCGTTCCCTTGTAACCTAGTCTTTCCGCTGTTCCCTGGCCTGGGCCCTCAGATCTAGGGACACTTTCCACAATACCGAGAGACCGAACGCTGTCCTCGGTAGACTGTTTTGTCGTAAGAACCCAGGAAAGGTGAAAGCGGACTTGAGGCACTGCTTTCAAGTGTCCAAGCAGGTGACTCCCAGATCCAATTGCGCTAATAATCCTACAGTGTGGCTGGGGCTAACGGTGACATTGGGGCTCATAATCAGAAAGCTAGGGATCCCGTAGAGGGTGGAATTGCCACGTTCCCTGCACCTGTATGAGCTGGCCAGGCTATGGGAGACTGTGACCGCATCTTCTGCACCATTATCCATGGAATGATGGAGGACACTTAACAGCAGGGAGCCGGGCCTCTCCAGGCAGACCCAGCTCTTTCTTCTTCTCTTCCCTGGACAGTCCCTTCTGCAACCACACTGGTCTGCTCTCAGGAAGCCTTCAGTAAGCCATTCCCACGCCCCCCCCCCACTCAGCACAGACCTTTATTGCACAGAACCACCGTGACAGGTGAGTCAGTCACCCCCAGGAGCTGCCCATCTTTGCTCAATCCTCAGGTTGAGCAATCACTGACATCTCTGGAAACACATGGCTGACAACCAGTGGAGTCAGGATTTGAACCCAGCAATCAGCAACTTCCCCAACTCCTGACCGGCCCTGCTCTACAGCCTGACAAAGCAGCTCCCATAACCTGCCGTAGGGTGTGTTGACTGAGACACAAGTGGAGATCCAGGACACTGGGCCTCACGGTCTGTACTGGCAAGTTTTGTGTCAACTTGACACAGCTGGAGTTATCACAGAGAAAGGAGCTTCAGTTGGGTAAATGCCCCCATGAGATCCAGCTGTGGGGCATTTCCTCAATTAGTGATCAAGGGGGAGAGGCCCCTTGAGGGTGGGACCATCTCTGGGCTGGTAGTCTTGGATTCTATAAGAGAGCAGGTTGAGCAAGCCAGGGGAAGCAAGCCAGTAAAGAACATCCCTCCATGGCCTCTGCATCAGCTCCTGCTTTCTGACCTGCTTGAGTTCCAGTCCTGCATCCTTTGGTGATCAACAGCAGTATGGAAATGTAAGCCAAATAAACCCTTTCCTCCCCAACTTGCTTCTTGGACATGATGTTTGTGCAGGAATAGAAACCCTGACTAAGACACGGTCCCAGCCCCTTCCCTTCCTGAGGAGACTGCTAAGCCCATCAACAGTCTCTCGGTCCCCCTCATCGACAACATCCAAATGGACTGGCGTTAGACGAGGCCCTCATTGTTGCTTACACAAGTTCTTATGCGCAGGGAGACCACCACAGACCCCACATGTGGCCCAGCCTGTACAAGAAGAGCTGGCCAAGTGTATGAGGGAAGGTAAGCATTCATAGAGCCTGCACAAAGGGAGCCATGGGACCAAGAGAACTAGGGTCACACCTCTACCTCGTCACAACAACAACAACAACAACAACAACAACACACATACGCATTCATTTTCTCTCTCTCTCTCTCTCTCTCTCTCTCTCTCTCTCTCTCTCCCCACTGAAGGCCACAGCTCCTGCTCCTCTGCCCCGCTCTGAACCCCCAGTCTAAACCCTGCCATTCCCACCATACACTTCCTTGAGTGAACACTATCAGAGTCTCTCTCCTGGATCTCAGATATGAACTCCCAATTCAGAATTCGAGTACCCCAGGAACAGGGGGATCCATTGTCCACATCCATCTTTCTGGAAGCCCCTGACACAGGCTGCTCCTCATCATAGCAGACCTTTAAACCACCCTGAAATGAATGGGGTTAGATTTAGGGACTTTAACAGTACAACTTCAATGTTTGGTTTTTATGAAGGAAGAAAAGGAGCGGGGCGGAGTGAGGGCATAGCTGCGGATTTGGAGACAAATGTATGCAAACCACTGTGCAATGATATGCAGATGTGCATGCTGAGTTTGTGCAAAGGGGTCCTGTGACTTCACAGCTCTGGTTCTGGCAGGCTTTGCCCTCTGTAGGGCTCTGTGTCTGCTAGAGACTTTACAATCTCATGCGGCAATGACAGAGATGGCTGCCACACAGCGTCCTGGTACCAGTAGAAACCATTCCTCTGTGAAGACTGTCCCACCTGCCCAGGGCCAGCTGAGACAGAGGCTGGGGACAGAGGCCAGCCCTGATTGAAGGCTTGGGCCTTAGTCAGAGTTAGTGACTTCCTGTGTTCTGGAGCAAACTCTTGGACAAAGCAAAGATGCAAGCCGTTTTTAGGTTTTCCGAGTGCCCCTTAACCTTCTGCTGTAACTCCAGCTGCCAGCCCTACTCCAGCTGCCCACCAGTCCTGTGCCCCAAGCAGGCAGTGGACCCCAGTACCCAGGGGACACAGGGACTTCTCCACATTGATAACTGCCATGTGTGGGCACCCTGGCCAGGTACTTCAACAGGTTACATTATTTAACCCTCAACAGATCTAAGCAGTACTGATAAAATTCCCATTTAATTACGAGTAATTAACTTAATTAGTTAATTAATGAAGATATAGAGGCTAAGGCCACTCAACACGGTGGGACCGGAATCCAAGTGTCAGTCTGGTGGGCCCAGTGACTCACATCCTTATAATTCCAAGGATTCAAAAGGCTGAGGCAGAGGACTGACATGTCGGGGGCTCTGTAGCAATATCCAAGCCAACCAGAGGTGTAGAGCGAGACCCTGTCTCAAATAACAAAGCAGGGGGCTGGTGTTATGGCTCTGCCGGTAAAAGCACTTGCCACCAAACCCGACAACCTGAGTTTAATTCCCGAGACCCAGGAGATAATGAGTCTTCTCAGGTTGTCCTCTGGGCTGTACATGTACTTTATACCATAGTACTTGTACACACACACATACACACACGCACAAATGTTACTTTAAACCATACAAAATCTGTCATACTTCTTAACTACTATTACCTGCCCTCACATAGTCCTTCAAAACCCGCTGAACACCCAGCTCCAATGGCGGTCACCGGGGAGAGAGCCAAGTTCAAGTCCAGTGCGGTGACGGGAGTCCCCTCCATGTAAAGTCAGTTGACAGCCATTGAAATGGACCCATCCTCTTCACTGAATGCTATCTGCCACTCAAGCCCTGGGATCTCACGCCTTTGGGACAAACTGTTGTTTTCTGTACTAAAACACAAGTCCTACCAGAAAAAGAAAGACTCAAGTCAGCAGGGGGTTCCTGGTGCCCAAGGGTAGCAAGGTACACAGAAAGGAAGTGAGCTTAGCCAGCAAATAGAGCCATCAAATTCAGCGGTGTTGTGACCTGAAATGATGACACTAGGGACAATGACCTTCCCAGGGCACCTCATGCACTTTCCAATCAGTCACAGCAAGAGACCACGTGGATATTAGTTATTCTATCGCAGCAGTAGGTGGGTAGTCCTAAGGTATGGACAAAAACCAGGATTATCATTCCACTTTGCTGTCAAGGAAACTAAGGTCCAAAGAGATTATAAGTAGTCCAGAACTGAGGGCGGGTCGGGATAAATCCAGTTGAGTTGTAGATGATAGTTATGTCTTCAAAGTCATGCTAGGTAGGAGGAGGGAAGAGCAAGACCAGGAACCAAGAGAAAAGCTGGGGGGGGGGGGGTTGGAGAGATGGCTCAGTGGGTAAGAGCACTGACTGCTCTTCTGAAGGTCCTGAGTTCAAATCCCAGCAACCACATGGTGGCTCACAACCACCGTAATGAGATCTGACGCCCTCTTCTGGTGTGTCTGAAGACAGCTACAGTGAACTTATTTATAATAATAAATAAATCGAAAGAAAGGAAGAAAAAAAGAAAGAAAGAAAGAAAAAAAGAAAGAAAGAAAGAAAGAAAGAAAAGTCCAGGCTCCTGGGAATCTTCAAGGGGCTTTGCAAGGCAGCCCACAAATGGGGTTCCCACAGCAGCAGGTGGGCACCAAGCAGGCCAGGCCGGACAGGGCTGGCACCGACCCTAGTAGGGGAGGAGGTGCCAGCTCTCAGCTGCCAGCTGGAGAAGCTTAATTAGAATTCCTCAGCCCTCCAACCCATTTCCTTCCTGGCATACAGGACAGCTAATGGCTTCTGCCGCCTGCTGCCAGGGTGAGCTAGGCCGGGCTGGCTGCTCCAGGTTGAACTGGGGGCTGGGGGTGACCTCAAACAAGCCCAGAATCATTCCTCTCCACTGCCTTGGATTAGGGAGCAACCCCTAATGTGACCTAATGTGTCCCCAAGTCAATAGCCCACCTGCCTGCCTCTCTGCCCATCCCCCCGGGGCCCAGTAGTTCTTGGGTGCAGATAGACAGACACAGGCTGTGGAAAGCGTTAGTGATTAATGGGTGATGAAAACCAGACTCCAGCAAGATGGGGGTGGGAACAGAGAAGCAAAGAGAGGCTGTCTGTTTCACACTTGGCTCAGCTTTGAGCCTGTAACTGGGGGAGGGGCCACAGCTGAGGGCAAGGCCCTGGCCCTGGCCTCCAAGTTCCAGCCTGAATAGAAGACCCTACTGTGGCTATCAAACAGCATGAACTCAGACTCAGCCTTGGGGGACTCTGGGAGTTTGCTCTTAACACCCTCGGACCTGCAGTTACCTTTAAACATCTTCTTTACCCTTAAGTCCCTCGGGTAAAAGGCAAGAAGAGCAGTCATACCACACCCCATCCCCTCATCTTCCTCAGAAGGGACAAGAAGCTCCCCTCAACCTCTCTCAACATGACAACCACCACCGCTTACACACAACCCTAAACACTGTCCCTGGGACCTACTGAGCCCAGCCTTCACCTTGTAAACTCTGGAAAGTCTAATTAAAGTGGATTCCCCTCCGAAGAGAGACTGTAGCAGCAAAAGCTACATCGAAGGCCCCCAATGATAAATACAGACAGTTGAGACTACAGAAACCCAGGAAAGAGCCTGTTACATGGGTGTTCATAGGCTCAGCAGATTGGCCCTTGGGGATCCCTAAAACCTTACCTTCCTCTCCTATACCTGGGAATGTCACATTGGGCACTTGTCCTAGTGCCTAGGAGAACACTGCGAGCCCTGGGTAACCCTCTATACTGTAAGTGTCTTCCAGGGCTCTCCCACCAAGCTCCTCCTGAGGACCTTGGGATCTCATCGGGAAAACCTAAAAGAAGGAACCAGTTAGATAGAAGAAGTGGTTTTAGAAAGGACGAGAACAAAGGCACATGCTGATTGAAGACTTTTGCTTCTGACTGAAGGCCTGCCTCTCATGAGATTGAGAATTATTTTCATCTTGTTAAAAAAATAAAAAAATCAGCCGGGTGTGGTGGCGCACGCCTTTAATCCCAGCACTCGGGAGGCAGAGGCAGGC
>NC_034607.1:49757203-49758477 GCF_900095145.1 Mus pahari
CTACACAGAGAAACCCTGTCTCGAAAAACCAAAAAAAGAAAAAGAAAAAATCATCCCCTGGATGGTGGTACAGACGCCATAAATCCCAACACTCAGGAGCCCAAGGGAGGAAGCATACCGTCGGGCTAGCCTGGGCTACTTAGCAAAAGAAAGGCCAGTGTGATGAGGCCAGAAGGTGAGGACAGCCTTCTTCTCACGTGTTTGTTGACTCGTGTGTGTGTGTGTGTGTGTGTGTGTGTGTGTGTGTGTGTGTGTAGATACTGAGGCCATCTGCCCTCCTCCCCCAGAGGAAACCGGCCCAGGGAGATAAATGCCAAGTCAAACCCTCTTCTTTCCAAGTCTCCAGGCTGCTAGGGGCTGGGAGAGAAAAACTATTCACCATCTGGGAAGTGTTAGAGAGTTCTAGAAAGGGCCTGAAGTGGGGATGAGAAAAACCTTTGTTCGGGTCTTTTAATCAGTAAAGCAGAAACAGAAACAGAAACAGAAACAGAAACAGAAACAGAAATTCGTGACAAATAATTCTGGATCCCCAGGAGACACCTGATCATGTGCCCAGCAGTTTGTTAAGGAGGCAAGAGCATGATTTATTATTGTTGTTGCTGTTATTATTATTTCTTTATCTTGTGTGTGTGTGTGTGTGTGTGTGTGTGTGTGTGTGTGTGTGTGTGTGGTGAAGGGCGGGGCGAGATCCACAGATTTGTGTGGAGGTCAGAGGGTGACTTGGGTGAGCCAGTTCTCTCCTCCCACCATGTACATTCCAGGGATTGAACTCCCATTTGTTAGGTTTGGCAGAGAGGGAGCCAGCGCCTTTCCCCTCTGAGTATCTCCCTGGCCCAAGCTCAGGGTTTTAAACATCACCCATCCCGCCCAATCAGAGAACGCTTTGAGCCAGGGTGGGGGTTGGGGTGAACTTTACTGAGCTTTGGATCACAGTTCCTGTCTCTTGCCTTCACAGAGCCCAGACTTGCCATCCGAGGGGAAGAGGGAGGCTGAGGGAGGTCACTCCCCTTCTGGTTTCTGCTCACAGCTCGGCTCTTCCCCAGGGAGGTAACTGGGCTGGAGTAGCCATGCACCCTGTACACTGTGGTCTGGGAGTAGCTGAGGCTGGGGAGAGAGGGGGGGAGGTCTTAAAAAAAAAAAAGAATGTGAGATGCTGAAGTGCCCCACCTTGGGGCAGGGGACAAGGCACCCTTGACTAGAGCCAGTGTGGGGCTGGTGAGATGGCTCAGTGGGTAAGAGCGCGCGACTGCTCTTCCGAAGGTCCGGAGTTCAAA
>NC_034607.1:49758647-49764302 GCF_900095145.1 Mus pahari
AAAAAAAAAAAAAGTGTGTGATACAAACAATGCTAAAGCTAGCTGGGCTGAGGCCAGAGCCCCAGCCAGATACCTGCAAGTTGTCATTGTCCCACCTGTACCCTGGGAGTGCCCAAGCCTCCAGAACCCTTCTGTCTAGAATAGACTACCTACAAGTGAGCCGCTTCAAACCCCTGTGTATTGTTCAGAGCCCTGCAGATCCCCAGTCCAGGTGGGCCCAGCTGCACTGGTGGCTCAGAGGGCAGAACAATCAAAGATTCAGCTGCCTGGGGTGGTTTCTAGAAACTGAACCAATCAGTACTTGGCTGTGGCAGAAATCAGCTCCTTCAGTGAGAGGACAGAAGGTCACAGCTTCCTGCTGGCTGCCGCCTCTCTGAGGGTCATTGCTCCACGTGGACCCCTCTGTCCTCACATCGCTGTCAGATTCTGTGTTGGCAACCAATGACAACCTGTCCCGCTGTCAGATGGAGATCCCTGCTTCCAGCGGGGTGGCGGGATGAGACTTGCCATCCTTCCACGGGCTCAGAGCTGTAACCTTAATTACGTCCTCACAATCCCTTTTGCCTTCTGGCGACCCTGGGTTCTGGGTCTGAGATCTCATCCTGTTCTGGGGACAGGCTGGGAAATCTCAGGAGTCCTAGATAGAATTCTGCCTCCTAACAGGGAACCAGAGTGCTGTCATGGCCGCTAGACCAAGACTGTGAGCAGACTGGCTTCCCTTCACGGGCCCATGAACTCAGAGGATGGGGTAGGCCCTTGGTCTCTTCTCTGGCCAGCCTCTGGGCTTCCTGTGACCCTGCTTCTGCACCCGGGAACTTTGCCTCCTGTGCATCATGTCTTCTTTTCAGAGTTGCAGGCCTGCCATCCCCCAAGCTCCTGACTGGGCTCTGCCTTTCCTTTGCAGTCCCCACACCTTACAGCTACGTGCCTTCTCAGCCATCCACTCGCCGACTCCCTTCCCACTGCCGGTGTCTGCTGTGTACCAGCCCTCGGCCTTAACCTGCTCTCTCCCTTATCCTAGTGAGCACCAGCCAGGCCGCGTGTCCCAGGCACGACGGTGACGGCTGGGATGGAGTCTGTTTTGGACCCTGCTCTAGTCCCAACAGTTGTCTCAGCGCCAGGAGTGTAGCGGACATTCTTAACAAACTTACTGTGTGGTGTCTCTGGGTTGTACCTGTAGGGTGGTCCCCTGTCCTGAGCTTGACAGTCTCACCACTGTCCTTTCAGCGTGGAAAGTCTGCGTCCTTCTCTCCCTCAGACTGGGAACAAAGCAAGACTGAATGTGCGGTCCGATGGGATGAACTGTGGCTCTCTACCCTGCAGGGCCCCACTGTGCATCTCACACACAGAGACACCGCCCATGCCACACCCTGTGTTCTTCTTGGCTTGTGGCTAGGAGGGCTAGAGCCGTGGCCTGCATCATCCCCCTGACATACCTGGGACACCTTCAGCTGACCTCTATGACTCTACTCTGCTGGCCTTTCTCCAGCCATCCCTGAATTCTCTGAGGCCTGTGTTCTCTCCCCAGTGACCCACCCACTTCCTCTTGGGAGACCAGCCCAGAACAGTGAGGCTTGAAGAACATTTTAATCCCAGCCCCAAAGCTCTGAGAGAGAAAATGACTACAAGCTCTGGAATGCAGAGCCTGCTGCTTCCTGCAGGGCCTTCTGAATGAAACACAGGTAACCCACAGTGGCAGTGAGACAAGAGGCCACGGAGAGGTGCCACCCAGACTTCAAGCAAGCCAATGAACACAGCAAGCAAGCTCTTGACTTGGGCCTAAGCCCCAGTGCCCTGGTGACCACCCTTCCCAACTCAGCTTTGAGGAACCAAACCCAGATACCAAGCACATATATATTACTGTTGCTCCCCGTTCCCAACGCCTGAGTGGATGGGGAAGAGGAGGAGACATCCCCCACATACCATCCTCAAAGAGCACTCCAGATCCCCCTGTCACCCCCAGAGAAGGTCCCCATGCCACAACTCAGCTAGGTCACACCATCTCAAGGAAAACACCAACGTGCCTCGACTGTCTCCGGGGAAAGTGGAGATACACACTGGTCTTGACGGTACAGCTCCGTGAACTTGTTAGGTGTGTGCCCCATCTGCATAAGCACAGAAAGTCCCCTGGGACCTCCTCGTACTGGCACTTCCATCCCCCTCTGAGTAACCATACGTACAGATCTCTCTTGCGGTCAGTTAGCTTTGCCTGGCTTGGAACGCTACTCTCACGGGATTGTGAATAGTATGTGTCTCCTGTTCACCTTGACTTCCTTCCAGAACTGCAGCCACAACATCCCCAGGTCCCTGCCTGGGCCTGAGCTCCCGTCGCATTCCCTTGGCACCATAAGCCTACGTGACCTTGTGGCCATAGACACTTTACTACTGCCTTCCGATTGCAGACATAACAGTCCTCTGGCATCTCCTGTTACCACAGATGTAGATGAGGTCCACGTCTTGTCCATTTGATAGCAAACTCATTTGATTGATGAGGGAGTTAGTTAAACCCGCAGTTCATTATCATATAATGAGGGTATGGGCTGATTATCTCAGGAGCACTAGGTCTTGGAGGGGAAGGTTTGGGGAGAAGAGTCTTGTTCATCTAGTCAGAATTCTCACTAAATGGATCCTATAAACCAAGCTCTGCCTTTGGCGCTTATGGGGAGGGGGTATGTGTGGGGGTGAGAGCTTTGGAAGTGGATTTTTTTTAAAGATTTATTTATTTATTATATATCAGTACACTGTAGCTGTCTTCAGACACTCCAGAAGAGGGCATCAGATCTCATTACAGATGGTTGTGAGCCACCATGTGGTTGCTGGGAATTGAACTCAGGACCTTCAGAAGAGCAGTCAGTGCTCTTAACCCCTGAGTCATCTCTCCAGACCCCTGGAAGTTGATCTTAACGTCCACCTTGTTTAAGGTGGGTTTCTCTTCTGCTTCTCCCATGCCACATACTCTAGACTAGCTACCACTGGACGGTTCTCCAGTCTCCGTCTCCCATCTTGCTGTAGAAGAGCTGGGATTACAGATGTGTGCCGTCTCCCATCTGGCTGTAGAAGAGCTGGGATTACAGACGTGTGCAGCAAGCACTTTTACCCACTGAGCCGTGACCCAAGCCCAGCACTTGTTTCTTAATAGTCTATGATTTTATGGCAAAGTACACTTGGGCCAGCAAGATGGTCAGTGGGTAGGAACATAAACAGACAAACCTGACAACCTTAGTTTAATCCCCTAACCCCAAAGGTGACAAGAGAGAATGAATTCCCAAGAATTGTCCTCTGACTTCCATATGTATTTATTATACAGACACACATACACACACAAGTATACACACACACTTATATGCACACAGATATATACACACACATACATATACACACATATATACATATACACACAGAGACACATATATGTACACATGCAATATACATATAAGCACGTACATACACACATATGCACACGTGTATATATACACAGAGATACATATACATACACACATAGATATACACACATGCATATACATATACATACATACACACATACATGCACATACATACAAATATACATACTCATATACATACACATGAACACACACATGCTAACTATATTTTTTAAAAAGCACACTAAGTTCAATGTCTTAAAATTAGCCACAAACACGCATTGCCTCTCGTGGCTTCCTACGTGGCTGAGGAGTTCTTCTATAAATCTCACTGCGGGCAGGGCATGTCTCTCATGGCATTGTAGGCAGACAGCAGTCTAGAAGCTTGGCCCAGCCTTAAGTCTAGCATGCTCCTGGATGAAAGGTTTCTGGGACTCCCTCTCTCCACGGAATCTTAAGGCCCCTGTCCTCACTCGGCCTTCCCAGTCTCCTCTCTCTCTGTGGATTTCTCCAGAAGAGTTAGTCTCCCCATGCTTCAAAGGTGTCACTAGGACAGCCCTCCTGGCCACTTTCTGCTGGGTAACATGAGTCCCAAGCCCAAACTGATGGAGAGCTGGGGAAAGAGTGTGGGCGTGGACCAGTTAGCATCTTTTTTACTTTCCCACCTTTCTTCTTCTTTTGGTTTTCTGAGACAGGGTCTTGCATAGCCCAGGCTATACAGTCAAGGCTGGCCTAGAATGCCTGATCTTCCTGCCTCTATCTCCCAGGTACTGGGATTATAGATGTGCACCACCATACTCAGTCTCTACTTTTTTGAAGCTGGTGCTTGCTGTGTAGCCCAGGCTAGCTCCAAGCTTCCCAAGGACTTGGGTAATGGGTGTGTGACACTACACATAGCCTCCGAGTGCCTTCTTCGAGTGCACGTACACTAGACGCTGTTTCCCATGGACTCTGCAACAGAGCAGCCACAGTATTTTGTGTCAGGGTTTCATGTAGCCAGACTTGCTTCAAACTCAGAGGCATCCTTCTGCCTTCGTGTTCCGTGATGATAATATCTGGCATTACAGGTACTAGCCCTAACATCTAGATCTGAAGTTTACACAAATCTTGACCCAGAGCCTTTTCTTATTTTGAGCATATTTTTCCATTTGTGGAGACTGAAAATGAGAAACAGATTCATTTTCAAGCCCCACAAGTCCTTGGCTCTGCTATAATTTCTATAAATTTTATTTAAAAGTTAGCCTCATTTTCAATGAATTGTTCCACATCCTGTCACGTACAACTTGATAATCCAACGGACACTTCCAAAGTGCATCTTAAAGTCTCTTTCGCCTAGTTGGGCATGGTATACACTCATAATGCCAAGTACTCAGGAGGCTGAGTTAGCCAGGTCAGGGGTTCAAGGCCAACAAAACCCTGTCAAAACAAAATCTCCTTAGCCCAAACCATTAACTCCTCAGTTACATTTTTTATGACTCAAGTCAGTCCAAATGACAATTCTGTCAAACTTTCTTCTATTATCTAAAAATTGTCCCCCATTTTCCCTCCCCCACACTTCCAATGGCATTTCCCTCACTTCCCTTTAACCCCTTGCCAGTAGGCTCCTAGAAGACCATCAGGTTTCCAATGGTAACAATAGACCTTCAAAGCTCTGAGAACCACTGCCCACACCCCAGCCCTAAAGCCATAATTAGGTTTTGTTATAGCAGCAGGTCTGCCTCCAGGTATCAGAGAGTCCGTGCCAGCTGTGCCAACTCGTCTACTGTGCCCTCCCCACCATTCCCAAACAGGGGCGTAGGACGATGACAATCATTTCTTTTGTGTATGGATTTGGGTGACTGGGGTGGCCTGGTGGTTTCCCCTCACGGGCAGGAGAAGCTGCAGGGTTTTCTTCATTCACTCATTGGAGGCTCCACCAAGGCTGGGTGGCTCAGGCTGGGTGGCCATGGCTATTCAGGTATCTAAGATTCTGGCTTTCTCCTGTGGCAATTGAAGATTCCCAGTGTGATTGTCCTAACAGAAGCCACCGGAAGCTATCCGAGCTTTCCTGTGAGATCAGAAGTCACTATGTCACTTGCTATATTTAGAGAACTTCTGGTGTACCCACATCCCCATCCAAGTTGCAAAGAAGAGAACAGACATGGTTTCTTTCCTTCTTTTTTTTTTTTTTAAATTATATGTGGGGGCAGGTGCACCACTTTTATGTGTGTGTCTGTCTTAGTCAGGGTTTCTATTCCTGCACAAACATCATGACCAAGAGGCAAGTTGGGGAGGA
>NC_034607.1:49764662-49776220 GCF_900095145.1 Mus pahari
ATATGCTTGCTACCAATTAAAATGGCATGGAGACATGGAATGAGACCAACATATTTATTATTATTATTATTATTATTATTATTATTATTATTATTTATTATTATTATTATTATTATTATTATTATTATTAGTGAACATTGGCATTAGAAGAATGTGGAGAAGTAGAAGGAAGATATAAGAAGGAGGAGGGCTTGGGCTGGAAAACAGAAAACCATCTCAAACTGACTTCAAAGAAAGCACATAAAAAAAAAAAAAAAAAAAAACCCATAAGAAGCCTGGCACACCTTTAGTCTTAGCGATTTCTGAGTTCAAGGCCAGCTTAATCTATATACTGAGTTCCAGGCCAGCCAAAGCTTCATAGTGAGAGACCCTGTCTTTTAAATTAATCTAAACAAGCAAATAAATAAAATCTGTAAGAGGTTAATATGTCCAGGCCACAGAGCTAGAAAGGGACAAAGTTGAGATCTGAACCCAAATGTGCCTTGCTTGCTACACGCTCATATCTTTAGATGGCTTCTTAGTTCCTAGTGCTGGTGCCAGGCTGCACTTTGTACACGCTAGGTATGCACTGCAAAGAGTCATAGCCAAGCCCCACACTGCCTTCTGCAGTACCCTACGCGGTGCAGGTACCGTACACAGGGTCCCCTAAGATGAGACAGTCATGACTTATTCATGGCTTACATGAGGGACTGTCTTCCCTGGTGGAGGTGGCTGCCTGGCTGTGGAGGGGTGAGGCCTGCCCTCTCAGCACTCTGCCCCTCTGGTCTTCCTCCCTGTGGTCGTCAGTCCTCTGGGAGTAGTTTCTGTGTCACAGCCATCACCTTGTCAGTTCACCCTCAGGGCCTTGACTCCACTCCCTCAATTAGTTTTGGTCCCATGGGAGAGGAAGAATGTCTGTCAGACTAGGGGAGTGCACATGATGGAACGTATGTGGAGCATGTATTTGGTCATGGGCTCCACCCTAGCACTGGCAGGGGGCTGGGTCAGGAGCAGGCGTCCTCTGAAGCTACCTACCATGTATCCTGCATATCAGATAGTCACACCGCGATTCATAACGGTAACAAAATTACGGTTATAAAGTAGCAACGAAATAGTTTTGTGCTTGGGGCAGGGGGCTGGGGGGAGGTCACCGCAACATGAGGAACTGTGTTAAGGAGCCACAACTTTAGGAAGGTTGAGAACCCGCTGTGCTAAAGTCTGCGAGTTGGTCCTCAGAAGGTTCAGAGCACTTGGGAGGCTGAGGCAGGAGGATCAAAGTCAACCTCTACAGAAGACTGTCTCAAAAACCTAGACCAATATTTCATAGGACCAATGACACTTTGAGACAGGAGACAAAGTGTCCACAAAACAACTGGCTTGCAGGCTGGCCTCCATGAATGATTCTGTGTAGCCCGTGCCTTGCAGAGAGGTTGCCTGACCACAGACGGGACGGGAGCGAGGCCTGTAATCCAGCCTCACGTTCCACCCACAGGCATTTTTGTCCTGATGAGAGGCAATGTCTGGCACAGGGAAAGCATTGCTTTTCCGAGTTTGCCCACCCAGAAAGGGGGTTCCTTTCGCTAACACAAAGAAGATATCATATTCTGGGCAGCAGCAGGGAAGGACTGCAAAGAAATAATATATGAACCCACTTCATAGCACAAGCCATAAGAGTCAGCCTGACAAGCCATAACAACATATTTATTAAATTTCCAGGGGGGAAAAAATTGAACAACTGAGCCCCTGCAAAGGCAGAAGCCATGGCTGGTCTAAGGAACTAAATTTCTCTCCTCACTAGAACAGTCCCAAAAAAAGCAAACATGCCAGCGTTTCCCAGGCTCCACCTCAGGTCAACATCCCACCGTCTTGAGAGGAAGATTCTTGGGGCGGGGGCAATACCACAGCACACAGCGCAGACCAGGGAACCTGGTGCATGCAGTGAAAGAGAGTCACTGCCTGAAGTAAGGTGGAGGTGACTCTTACACCCAAAGTTGCTCTCTCCTTCACATATGTGATGTGGTATGTAGACAGACAGATACACACACACACACACACACACACACACACACGTGCACACACACACACACACACGAATGCACACATGAGTGCATGCACAGGCACATACATACATGAACACACATGTGTGCTCGCACACACACAGACACACACATGCATACACAATACTGCAAGGAAATGCTGGTTGTTTGTTTTTGTTGTTTTCAGTTCATCACCTTACAGCCTCCCCACAGTGCCTTAGAGGTGAGTGACTGCTCTTATCTTCAGTAACAGTCCTCTAAGGAAAAGAATATGGATCTGAGTTTCTGAGTACTAACACTGCTACACAAGAGTGGCAAATGTCTCCTGTAGCTGCATCTGGAGGGAGGGACGAGATGGCTGGACACCCAGGAATCTCCTTTGTGCATGGTCACATCAGGCTGGACCCTGAGGATTCTGTGGGAAAACCATCTGGTCTTCCTGGAGATGCAAATCTGAAACAAGTTGCAGACTTCTGTAGCCAGCACTTGGAGCACTGCACAGCTCACAGTCAGAACCATTACTCTGGGGACCACCCTGATACCCACGGGGAGCTCTTTCAGAGGGCTTGTCCTAGAATCCTCATGCTATTCAATCCTGGCCTTCACCTCCTCCAGGGAGTCCTCTCTGACTACCTCCTGCTGATCTCCCTCCCTTCTAGGAATTGCAAATCTCATTTAATTGTATCTATTTTTTTCTTCTTCTCCCTTTCCTTTTCCCTTTTCTTCCTTTTTCCTTCCTCCTTCTTTTTTTCTTCATTTTGTTTTGTTTTTGAGACAAGGTTTTACTATGGGTGGCCTAGAACTCATTATATAGATCTGGCAGGTCTTGAACTTACAGAGATTCTGCCTACTTCTGCTTCCAGGGTGCTGGGACTAATTGCATGCTGGGCTAATTATACCTCGTTATATCTAATTCTAGTTTTTATTATTCTCCCTAAATCATATTGAAACCACAGTGAGGGAAAAACTATCTCTAGGGGTTTTTTTTAATTACATTTACTTATTTATTCTGTGTGTGTGTGTGTGTGTGTGTGTGTGTGTTGTGTAAAGAGAGAACAACTTCAGGAGCTAGCTCTTCCCTTCTACCTTGTGCATCCCAGGGATCAAAGTCTGGTCACCAGGTTTGGCAGCAGCTGCCTTTACCCACTGAGTTATCTCCCAGCCCAACCTGGCTCCTATCAACACTTAACGTGGCAGACCCTTACAAATCTAGAGAAGAGAGAAGAGGGCCTGGAGAGCAGAGTTAGGTTCCCAGCACCAACACTGGGCAGCTTGTAACTGTCTCTAACTCCGGCTCCTAGCTTGCCCTACTTCCTCAAGTGAAGGCTATGGTGCTCACAAGTGCTCTGTGAAGTGGGGGAGGAGCAGGCACACCTCCACCCTGGGTGACTTCCTGAGGACAGCTCCTGTCTAGCCTTTAGCTTGCCTTTCTCTCTTATCTACCTTAGAAATGAAGTCTGGAGGTGGTAGCACACGCTGCAGTTAATCTCGAAGTTAATCTCGGCACTCTAGAAGCAGAGGTAGATGGATCTCTGAGCCAGCCTTGACTACAGAATGAGTTTTGGGCCAGCCATGTGTGTCTGAAAACGCCACTGAGAAACCTCATCTGGGAAAACAATAACAACAACAGGAATGGGATGATGGGGTAAAATAAAACAGGGTGGTTGCGTAATTAACCAAAAGCACACCCAACAGGGTAGTTTTGTGCCTCGTTGTGTGTGCCAACTTGACACAAGCATCATCAGAAAGGAGAGGAAAATGCCTCCATGAGATCCAGCTGTAGAACATTTTCTTAATTAGTAACTAATGAGGGAGGGCCCAGCCCATTGTGGGTGGTGCCATCCCTGGGCTGGTGGTCCTGGATTCTATGAGAAAGCAGACAGAGCAAGCCATGTTGAGCAAGCCAGTGAGCAGCATCCTTCCATGGCCTCTGCCTCCTGGTTTCTGGGCATGCCTGTGAGGGATTATCTTAATTAGGTTAGTTGAGGTGGGAACTGGGTTAGTGGTGGCATACTCCTTTAATCCTAGCACTCAGGAGACAGAGGCAGGAGGATCTCTGTGAGTTTGAGGCCAGTGTGGTCTACAGAGTGAGTTCCAGGACAGTTAAAGCTACACAGAGAAACCCTGTCTCAAAAAGAAAGAAAAGAAAAGAAAAGAAAAGAAAAGAAAAGAAAAGAAAAGAAAGGAAAGGAAAGGAAAGGAAAGGAAAGGAAAGGAAAGGAAAGGAAAGGAAAGGAAAGGAAAGGAAAGGAAAGGAAAGGAGAGAAGAGAAGAGAAAAGGAAAGGAAAGAAAGGAGAGAAGAGAAGAGAAGAGAAGAGAAGAGAAGAGAAGAGAAGAGAAGAGAAGAGAAGAGAAGAGAAGAGAAAAGAAAAGACAGACAGAAAGGAGAGGGGGGAAAGCTGGCTAACATGAGCTTCCAGAGTGTGGGTGATGAGCAACCACCACCTCATGCTCCTGCCTTCAGGAGCTCCCCACAATAGACGGGATCTTGGAACAAATCCTTTCTTCCTCAAGTTGCTTCTGTCAGGGTATTTTATCAGCAATAGAAAAAGTCACTCAGCCGGCATCCAAGAATGTGATCTCAAACCTGTTTGTGTGGTTCCTTAACTTAGGGATGGAGGCCCTAGGTGGTAAATGAATGAACGGGCATTCCTTTAAATAAATGAATAAATCAATAAGACAAGTAAGGGTGTTTGTGGGGAACAGCACAGACAGAGTGCCATTGAAGGTCTGTACCCTGAGGGCCAAACAAAACAGGAAGCTGAGGCTAAAATCCTTCATGGAGGGTCAGGCTCAGGAGAGGGCATACCTAGCATGAGCAAAGTCCTGGGTTTGAGTCCCAGTACCACACACACAAACAACAGCAACAGCAATGACAACCACACTTGGAAGTGTCACTAGCCAGCCACCTTTTAACAGTGATCCTAACTGTGGGAGTGATGGAGCAGGGTACAGGCAGGATTTGTCTGTAGCTGGTGAAAAATTAGCATCCATCACCGGAGGGGTGGGGGGGTGGGTCACTGAAGGGAGGGGCTGTGTGGGCTTTGATTAGTTTTTTTTTTTTTTTTTTTTTTTGCACATTTTAACTATATCACAATACTTTTTTTTTCAAATTTTTTATTAGATATTTTCTTTATTTTCATTTCAAATGCTACCCCGAAAGTCCTCTATGCCCTCCCCCTCTACCCTGCTCCCCTACCCACCCCCTCCCACTTCTTGGCCCTGGCGTTCTCCTGTATGGGGCATATAAAGTTTGCAAGACCAAGGGGCCTCTCTTCCCAATGATGGCTGACTAGGTCATCTTCTGCTACATATACAGCTAGAGACATGAGCTCGGGGGGTACTGGTTAGTTCATATTGTTCCACCTATAGGGTTGCAGACCCCTTCAGCTCCTTGGGTACTTTCTCTAGCTCCTCCATTGGGGACCCGGTGTTCCATCCAATAGCTGACTGTGAGCATCCACTTCTGTATTTGCCAGGCACTGACATAGCCTCACACAAGACAGCTATATCAGGGTCCTTTCAGCAAAATCTTGCTTCCATATGCAATAGTGTCTGGGTTTGGTGGCTGATTATGGGATGGATCCCCATCTATCACAATACTTACAGAATACTCTAAGAGTCTCAAGCCAGATCCTGCCAACCGAGTTGGAGGATGGCTCAGTGGACATCAGGCTCGGGGAACAAGCACAGGGTCTTGAATTGGAATCCCCAGCGTTCACTCCATGTGCTTGTAGCCCCAGTGTTGGAAGACAGAGTCAGGAAAATCCCCAGAGCACACTTGCTGGCTGTCCAGCATCAGTGAAAGACCCCATCTTGGGGGAATAAGACAGAGAGTGATACAGGAAGACACTTGATGTCCTCCTCTGGATTTCATATGGGTGTGTATACTTGCACACACATGTGCACATATACATACAACGCACACACAGTCCTTGAAACTCAGGCAGTGAGATTCCACGTCACAGCAGTTAGAACTCAAAACCTTTGACAATGCCAAGTGCTGACACGTATGCAGAGTGACTGGAACGCAGACACACTCCTCCTACGCTATGAGACGCACAGAGGGTAGATGCTTGAGAAACGAAGCCAGCCTGTGTTCTTACAACGGAATGCCTTCCCCAGCAACTCCACGTCTAGATATTTACCCAAAAGACACACGTAAAAATATGTATACAAAATGATCACAGCAGCTCTTCTTACAGCAGCCACAACTTGGGTGCCTGCAGATAAACTGTTTAATAAAGGAGGCCAAATCTGCGTATACACTACAGATTCCAGTGAGAAATCCGAGATAAAGCAGCACACATGGCAGGACTCCATGGGTCTTCCATCCAAAGCCACGTGAAATTTAGAGGATATGTCACCAACAGCAGGGCCTTGGAAAGGTGGGGCTGGTAGAAGGATTCAGGGAACGTTCTAGACAGATGATTGTTCTGTCAGTGTGCTGCGGATGACACAGGGCATAGGTGTGGCAAAAGGCACACTGAGGAGCTGTGCCATAAAGGGCCTTTGAGAAGGGTCATCCGCCTTCCGTTGCTGCTGAGCCTGAAGAGCTGAGGTTACACTCCCAGTATCCACATGGTAGAAAGCAAAAACTGACTCCCACAACCTCCATCCACATGTGCACTGTGGTAAAAGCACAGAGGACGTGCATGTGACACACACACACACACACACAAATTTCAATACTTTTCAAGCAACTTCAATTTATACGTTTTTGTTTCACTATTCCACGATAGGTTTTTAAAATTTTTATCTGTGGTGCTTAAAGGATATTCCACATCAACTAAGTCAGGGACGCCTCTGGGTGACGCTCAGGAATCTGCACTCTGAACAGGCTTCCCGCTTCAGAGCCCTAAGGTCCAGGTCCCCAGGGGTGACACCCACCCGCCCCTCCCCCACTTTGGCCCGTGACACTTCCAACAGGGCAGGCTTGGCGTCCCCCCTCCCTCCAAGCTCCCAACTCCTCTGCCCAGTCGCCCCTAGCAACCAAGAAAGGACTTGCAAATCCTCAAAGTGCAGCCGCCCGGGGAGGGGCGGCGCGGTGTCAGCGAGACAAGGACACATCCAAAACGCTGGGTAATTGCGGGGCTGCTAATGCGCAGCCCCTTTGTGCGTCCGCGCGGAGCCGGCGGCCGCGCTCCCAAGCCCAGGCTTTTCAGGGCGGTTGCGCAGGGGGCCGGACGGCCGCGCTCCCGCGCTCCGAGGCGCATAATTAATCGGCCTTCACAGGGTCGGGGACAAAGGCGCTCATTCACCCACCGATCCTCCCTCCCCGGGATATTGTTATTGCGGAAAAACTGCAGCCAGCTGGGCCGTAGGGCAACGTCAGCGCCATGGGAGAACGGACCGCACCTAGGAGACCCGAGTTCTCTTTCCTCCAGAGCCCCGCAGAGGGATCAGGGAAGCCAGGAACCAGGGTGGGCAGGATGCAGGGTCCCTTCTGCGGGCTGCAGGACCCTGAAAGCGTTGAGGTTTCTGTCGGACCCCAACGAGCTGGAGCTGTGGAAATGGGAACGGCACGTGCCTACACTGACTCCTAGGAGAACATAGATGGACTTGCTTGCCCAGGCTTGAGCCCTATCCGGCATGCCCTCCACAACACTAAGAAGAATGTGTCTGTAGTTAAAGTCAGGGACCCCTGAGGACCGTTGGGGAAACTTGCCTGGGCCCACAGTTCCCTTATCAAATCTATGAGATGGCTCCATGGATAAAGGTGCTTGCTGTTAAACCTGGAGACCTCCACTCGATCCCTGTAACCCTTATTAAACACGGAAACAGAGACCTCCACGTGTGTGCACCACCCCTTAAGCACGTTCCCCTCCCCACGGTGACGATAAGCAACATTATTTTTAGAGTGAAGCGGTAGGCTGGACATCTATCTGCCTTTTCCTGTTCCTCAAGCCCTCTGGAAGCTGCTCTGAGAGCAGCCGCAAAAGTGGGTCAGCACTCCGCCCCAGTTCATGGGCGAGAAGACAGTCTACAGAGGTGGACAGCCCAGGGTCACAGAGCGGGACTGCCTGGACCCTGTGTAGGCTGATTGCTTGCAAAGCAGAGCAGAAGAGTGAAAAGGCTGCAAGAGAAGGAGGCACAGGCCTTCCTCAAGCCTGAGGCCTCCCTGACCTCAAAGCCCCGGACCAAGGCTCTTACTAAAGCCCTGACCTCTCAGCCGGGCGTGGTGGCGCACGCCCTTTAATCCCANCNCNNNNGNNNNAGGNAGGCGGATCTCTGAGTTCGAGGCCAGCCTGGTCTACAAAGTGAGTTCCAGGACAGCCAGAGCTATACAGAGAAACCCGTCTGGGGGGGGGGGACCCTGACCACTCCTTGTACTGTAAAAGACTTGGCCATGTTCTGTTCAAGGAACCTACGGGGGGGGGGGGGTTCCCCTACCAGCGCACTCAGAGGTGTCTCTGAGACCAGGCCCAAAGCTTTCACGGCTGTGTCAAGGCCACTGCCCACCAAACCTTTCATGGCTGGTCAAGGCAACAGACTCTCGCCATTCAGAGGCCCTGGCCTGAGGGCTCCATTCCTCTTCAAAGTCCAGTGTTCCCCCAGGCCCAGGTTCCAGACTGGCAAGGCTGGGCTTCACCTTTCCCACTAAACCCAAGGCATTAGGCACCAGGCCATGCATCCTCCTCAATGCAGCAA
Source organism: Mus pahari (assembly GCF_900095145.1). Classification (NCBI taxonomy): domain Eukaryota; kingdom Metazoa; phylum Chordata; class Mammalia; order Rodentia; family Muridae; genus Mus; species Mus pahari. Next base: position 49,773,330 of record NC_034607.1, read on the forward strand.
CAGTTGTGACGAGTCGCCATGGTTTTCTGAAACCTCAGGGTTCTGAACAGCTCCCAGAACAAGCAGGGGGTTTCCAAAACCCTGCCTCCCCAGCCCAGCCCATCTCCTTGAGACGTTCTGTCCCTCAGCCGTGCTCTGGAAAATATTTCCTTTGCCTAAGCCTTCCAGTCTTGAGCAGGACCACAGGACAGCAAGCCAGACCGCCATAGTCCCCAGTCCTCCTGGCGAGATGAAGATGGGGAAGCTCCCTTGTTAGCTAAGGAGCATGTTCTGATCTCCAAGGCACAGAGGGGGCCCCACTAAGCTAACTCTGTAGCCAGCAGACCGTGCTAGACACTGGAAAGCCAATAGCCTATGGCAGTCATATCTGAGGATGGGGAAAACGCACAGAAAATTCCAGAACAAAGTGGAGAGAACCAAGATAGAACAGAGTTCAGCCAAGGCCCAGCCAGGCCTCTGAGAGCACAGACCAGCAGAAAGCAAACCCCAGCAGGGCTCTTCCCATTTGCTTGTTTTAGTCACTTTACACAGCTCTGACAAGGCTTGGGGCTCAGGCATCCCCCCAGTGGTCAGGACACCAGCACAGCTCTGACAAGGTCAACACAGCTCTGACAAGGCTTGGGGCTCAGGCATCCCCCCAGTGGTCAGGACACCAGCACAGCACCATACAAAAGGCTAGCCTCGCTGACTCCGGCCGAGTAGGCCCGTATTTACAACCTAGAGTAGCCCTCCGGTGTCTGGGATGCGGCTTAACCGAAAGGAAAGCCAACTATATTAAAGAGCATCCTTGAGACTATCCCCTGAAGTAATTGAAGCAAGAAGGTCAAGATGTCTCACTTTTCCTCAGATGTTTTCAGAAGCATAAATCATGGGCGAATCTCGGGAAGGCGGCGCATCCGTGATATCTTGGGCTAGCCTTGGAGGATGCTGAAGCACCCTGGACACAGATGTAAACTGCGGGGCCAGCACCCCCACATTCAGCCACTGTACCCATCTCCTGTTGCCCCAACCCCTACCATGTCCCCACCCAGAAGCCTTCAAAGTCAGGTGTCTTTCATCAAAGCACTTTGTGAGCCCCGAACTGGTTTGACAGTCCTTAAGGGGATGACTAGCCTCTGAATCTCAGTCCATCATGCTTTGTGAACCCCGAATGCTCCCTAAACCTGGAGTCTAGGCATCATCCCAGGGGTTCCATGAAGGTGGGAGGGGTAAGAAGGACAGAGAAATGATCAGTGCGGAGACTGAGTTGAGAAAAACAGGAAACAAACGAACAAACGCCAGAGGTGGTGGTGATATCCCGAGGGCTCGGGATGTGCAGGCGGAAGGATCAAAAAGTAAGGGTAATCCTTAGCTCCATAGCAAGTTAGAGGGCCAGCCTGAGCTACAAGAGAACTTTACTCAAAAAGTAAAAGAAAATGACAAAAGGGAGAAGCTAGTGGAGACCAGGTAGATTTTACAGTCTACGTGTCAATACTACATGTCAACACTACATGTCAGTATCCCATGTCAATACTACATGTCAGTACTATATATCAATACATGTCAGTACTACATGTCAGCAGTACACGTCAGTACTCACACACTCAGGCCAGAGCTGATGGGTTCTTCTGTAGCCAAGGCTAGTTAGTGAACACATTCAGGCCCACGTACGGTGGTCCACAGTCTGAATCTTGCCTTGTGCAATCTTGCCAATGGGTCCGCAACTCTCGAGCACGCACTTCTTAGCCCTGAGTATTTCAAGTTGGTGACTGTTGTTTCCTCAATGAGATAGGTAAGATAGGGGGCTCGCTTGCTTGCCAAGCTTTCACCTGGCTGTGCTCACAGCCTGGGAGAAACACTGACCCACCAGTGAACCCTTAGTCGTCTCTAACCCCATGAGGAAAGGAGCTGCATTGTCTCCCTCTGGCACTTAGCAGAGTCGCTGACGCACAGCTGGCACGGAGTCCTGAGTTGGGTTGAGGTGAACAGCTGTCCTCCCTCACCAGCGCACGCCCAGCGGGCTGTTTGACCTTGGAGGGTCGACGGCAGAGTGAGCGAGCACCCGTGAGCCCTTCTTAGCGCCCATCCTCAGAGCGGGCTTCTTGCTACGGCTTGGAGAAAGGTCCCAGGCTGGTTTGTGTCTGGTATGACATGTCCCATGTTGGGATGGGGTCCTCTCCTGGTCCTGGGCATAGGGATTCCTCTGGAAGAGCAGCTCCGCTCACGCGCGTGACATTTCCGGTGGGGGCAAGGCCTTCTGTAAGAGTGTTCTTGGTTAACACCATCGTTGTTCCGTTCCTACCCAGCAAGTACTCTCATCCTCCAGTGCTTACACAGTCAATATCAGCCATCAGTAAACCACCCCAGTTTGGGTATTTTATTATGGTGACCTGGGAGGACTAAGAAGCAGAGGAATCTGGCCATACTTCAGGGGAGACACCCAAAGCGCCTCCCTTCTTAGCCTCTGTGCTATCCCTCTGTCCCCTGAAGGTCAGTCACCACCTGGTCCTCTGGGGCAGTGGAACCTGTGTCCAGCATCGTCAACCTCTGCTTCCAGCCTAAAAAGGCCAGGCATTCTGGTGAGAGCTCCTTCTCTTCCCCTTCCTTCACGTCCTCCCTCCTCTTCACTCTGCCCCTCCCCTCCTCTTGCTCCAAGAGCTTCCCAAGTGACAACATGCGGACCCAAATCAAGTCTTTGTCCTCGGGGCCCCTGCTGAAGCTTTTCTGGATGGCTGCCTGCCTTCCTCCCCAGCTCCTCCAGCCAGCCGCCTACCTCACCCTCACCTCCCCTACCCCCACCCCCACCCCCGCTCCCCTCATTCCTGTTTGTGAACAGCTTTCTAAATACAGCCAAACTTCCCCTTTCTGTCCATAGAGCCCACAGAGTAGCTGCGGCAGGCCAGTGCCTCTGC
>NC_034607.1:49776679-49786396 GCF_900095145.1 Mus pahari
TGCCCCTGCTCCTGCCTCCCTGCCCCTGCCCCTGCCTCCCTGCCCCTGCCCCTGCCTCCATGCCCCTGCCTCCATGCCCCTGCCTCCCTGCCCCTGTCCCCTGTCCCCTGTCCCCTGCTGCAGTGTTGTGAGGCCCTAGGTGGTTAACCCATTCCTTCTAAAACTCTCTTGTTTCTGGAATGAAGGGCTAGCTTAGTAGATTTTCCTGGCCCCTTCTCTTTCTTGTCCATTTCTCCCCAATGCCTGGAGAGACTGTTTGGCCAGGGACATGCCAGTACCAGAGGGTAGTCAGTCACCATTCCAGACTCCTGTGCTATACCTAGTGTCCTTTCTGTGGCATTCTTCCCTCAAGAAAGTAGTTCTCTCAATCCTGGCCACAGAGTAGGGTCACCTGGGGAGATGTCACAGCACCCCAGCCTGTCCTCAGGCACACTTCATATCAAAGTCAGTCTGTCTGGGAAGTAACAAGGCTACCCAGACTGATCGGGTCAGGGGTGAAGGCCTTGCAGAAAGGCTCCCAGAGGCTAAGACAGTGCTGCAAGCCAGAGTTAACACTAAGGCCTTCTCTGCTCAGCGAGGAGGGTTCAGCTATGGAAAGAGCCCTAGTGGGAAGTGCATGTCCATTGTGAGTGGTGAGGTGGGCCTGGGCCATACATTTATTTGCCACCTAGTCATGGAGGCCCAGAAGCCCCCACTCTAAGAATGTGGTACAAAGTCAGCCTTCAGGCTGTGGTCAGCAGGGGGATCTCTTAGAGATTGAGAAAGGTTAAATAGAGAAGGGAAACCCAGCTGGGGCAGAGGCTGTGAGAGAGATCAGGGTAAGAGGAAGGAGAGCGGATGACGGAGAGTCTGTGAATAGCACGTGGACATCAGAACCCCTCCGTCCTCCCTCACCGTCTCCCTCCCATCAATCACTCTTGGAAAAAAAAAAAAAAAGCACTCAGCTAGCAGGCCACAGGTCACAGGATACAATACCCCGTCAGGATGCAGGACATGTTCCACCTCCAAGCCTGAGAGCCCTGCGTGTCCCCTCTGAGCCAAAAGCCCCCATATACATGCACACACAGATGCTGCCAGTCGCCCCTGCCTCGGTACGTCAGAACTATGGTCTCTTGCAGATACTGAAGCACAATCATTTGGCCATCCCTAGGCCAAAGGGAATGTTAGATCAGATTCCTGAGACAAAGGGCATCACATTCACATCGGGGGACCCAGATGCTTCGGTGGTTGCCTGTCTCTGATGGAGACCCCTCTCTCACGTCTCATCTGCCCTCTGTCAAGACATCCTGGAGGGAAGGCAGGCCAAGGACTCTGCTGCTAGCCAGCTCTGCAGCTGTTCTCCACCTATCCAGCGAGTAGACAGACATGACAAAGAAAGACTGCAGTCACCACGCCCCCGGAACATACCACTCTTCTCAACTCTACAAGGGCTGCCCTTGGCAAACCTAAAGAAGATTTAACCTCCATAGAAAAACATACCGGAAGGGTAGCTCAGACGCAGAGCAGTTAATTAACATGCTTCCAGGAGCACCACAGGAAGGAGGGAGGTAGAGGCAGAGAGAGAACTGAGCAGCAGGTGTACGCTGCTGTTATCAGAGCTGAAGGGATGTATGTAACTTGGAGGCTACGGAGAAAGCTCACCCGAGTGGCCGTCATCAGAAAGTGAGCACAGGGAAAGATGGAGACACCAGGAATGCTGGTTCTCAGTCAGGGGGCTTTGATCTTCCTCTCCCCCCCCCCCCCGAGGACATTTGACAATATCAGACTACATTTCTGGTGGTCTCACACAGTAGAGACACCAGGAGGGCTGTTTAACGTGTTACACTGCACAGGAAAGCCCCAAACTAGCTGGCTTTGAAATGTCAGCTGTGCAAAGTGAAGAGACTATAGCCTAGATAAAGGGATAAACTGCACCACATCAGAGAATTAAAAATTAAAGGGGTGGGGGCGTGACAAGGTGGCTCGGCAGGTAAAGGTGTTTGCTGCCAAGCCTGAGGACCTGAGTTCAGTCCCACAGGATAGGAGAGAACTGACCCTCAAAAGTTGTCCTCTGACTAAACACACACACACACACACACACACACACACACACACACACCTTTGCATCATATGCCTCTACATACAAAACAAACTTGTTTGGTTTTTCGAGACAGGGTTTCTCTGTGTAGCCCTGGCTGTCCTGGAATTCACTCTGTAGACCAGGCTGGCCTCGAACTCGCAGAGATCCTCCTGCCTCTGCCTCTCAAGCACTGGGATCAAAGGTGTGCGCCACCACACCCAGTGTTTTATTTAAAAAGAGGGAGTCTTGCCTGGGTAGTGATGAAGGTACATTAGGAAGTAAGGCATAACATTAATTAAAATAAATGAAATGAAAGAGCAGCCGTCGCAGCCATTTCAGAAGGCCATGGTGTGTGCCGCTGATAGCCTTGCATCTGTGGCTGCTCGCTGAGCCATCTCAACTCCTGCTCTTTGTTCCAGCATCTACCTGGGGCCTCAGGCCTGCCTGAGGGAGCCCTGTCTCACCCAGAGAGGAGGGGGCAGTTTTAATACACAGCTTAGCAGCCACCTCTACAACCAGATGGAGGGTAGGAGCCAAAAGAGATGTACTCAGAAAGAAGAAGGGTGGGTTCGAGTGACAGGGGAGACTGGGAAGAGGAAGAGAAAGGGGTGCTGCAAGTTTCAGTGTTTCACAATGTAACCAAAATACCAGACAGCCTGGGGGCCGCAGGGACAACTTCAAGTTGAGCAACAACTGTAGCACTGTTTCTAATCCATGGAAAATTCTCTTTTCCTTAGACCCCCTGCTAGAGCAAAGCCGGTGACTGAGAAGGAGACATTTGTCCTGTAGTCACCAGGCCCCTCCTTGTGCTCCGACACACCCAAGCCAGTGCTCCACCCTGACTAAGCTTCTTGGGATACCAATTACTGTGTTTACTGATCCCCCACTCTGGCTTCACTGAACCAAAACAACAGCAGGATACCCACAAAAGCATCACTCAAAAAACGATGTATGTGTCCGGCCAGTGTCTGGAAAAAAAGCCATTTCCCTCAAAGGGCAGCCCACACAGTCCATCAAGAGTCTTAAGGCGCACCTCAAGTTTGCCTGTAGTTTTCTGGCAACCCAGATGAAGAAAAAGTTGTTGGGCATCAGACTCACAAGTCTTGGGGTCCTCACATCAGAATTCCCTGCCCCCAACTCGTCAGCAGATTCAACGTTTTGCTGGAAACCACAGTCTAAAATGTCTCATGCTTATGGTCTGAGGAAAAACCATCTGGAGAAGAGCACCCCAAAATATATGCTACTAGGGGACTGGTCTCCCCAAGCCATAAGGGAGAGGTGGATAAAAATTCTGTGGTGACCAAGAACAGCACAGTTTCCCGGTCCTCTGACTGGCTGAGGATAAGTATCTGGAAGAACGGATGGAATGTGTGGCCTTTAAGTGACCCCCCCTTGAACTGTATTTCTCTCAACTAAGCTTTTGATAAAACTCAAGCAGGAGGAGGCAGTTGGAGGGTGTAACCGCTGACGATGGCCTGGCATGGGTACCCTGGCATGAGGCGAGAGCGGAGCCACGAGATCCTGGCACCTGCGGAGACATCATTCAAGAGCTAGTCACAGACCCGGGGAAAGGCCCAGAGCATTCTGCTCTGGTGAAGTATCTAGCAGAAGTGGAAACAAGACAGAGACTCCATGGGGACTGGGCGTCCACACCCACCTCTGAGCTCCCACCTCACGTTGTATTGTCAGGAGAGTAAAAAACACCCTGATTTACTCTGCCCTGACACTGTGCCACTGTCTCCAGTTAAGTCTTCCCAAGCAAGCTACTAGCCGGAGGCTGTGCCTGTGTGCTGCAGAGAGCAAACCAAGGCTCCAGCAGTTTGGCCAGGTGCAACCAACTAAGAAGGGCAAAAACTATGTTGCAAAGACTATGTTGCAAAGATGACGATGTTGCAAAGACAACTATGTTGCCCACTCAAATCTGTTTGGTTTCAAAGATCATATCCTTTTAAGGGCTACCCGGGAGACCCTAGGACAAAGAAGAGATGAAGCCTGTGAGGAAAGTGACAAGGTAGGTAATTGTCAGCATGAGACAGAACTCAGAACTCTTAAGAAATAGTGACTGGGACTGAGACCACAAGAAAGTGCCCCTTCCACGTGTCCTTTCAGGTTCCAGGACTCAGAGATACAGAGAAAGCAGAGCCTCAAGGTGGGAACGGAAAGTGGCTAAGCCCCTCCTGGAGGAAGGCCGCCTGCCCAGCCACAGCATCCAAACCTTAATGAGGAGCAAATGCAGTATGAGCACCCTAGGTTTTGAAGACATTTTGCTATAATTAATGATGATGATGATGATGATAATAATTATTATTATTATTATTATTTGGCAGGGGTTATAGTTTGGATAAGAAGTGTCCCTATAAAAAGACTTGGCCCCCAAAACCGAGTTCAGAGGTGGAGATTTCAGGAAGTGGTTGGACCTTGCTTGATGTGCTAACCACATCAGTGGAGTCTCCATTGATGGATTCCTAAATGAACAACCTGCAGGAGCTGGCGGGAACTAGGAAGCTGAGCTTAACCATGAAGATGCTGCTGAAGGTGTGTCTTTGCCTCAGCCTCTTCCTGACTGTCTTTCTCTCATACCTGGCAGCCGCAAGGTGAAAAGCTCTCCAACATCGTCATCTCTGCCTCATCATAGATTTAAAAGCAAGGGAGCCAGCAGCCGCTCCCTGCAGAGCATCCTCCACATGCTGCCCCTTCTTCGTGGGACATTGTAAGCTTCCCCTAAATGCTCTTCAGATCTGTCACTTCAAAAACTCTTCCTGAAACTTCTGGACTAGGTGGCCGACATTCTGCTACCACATGGAGTACTGCTATGCTATGCTATGCTATGCTATGCTATGCTATGCTATGATTGCTTACATATCCTGCCATGAGAGTATGTTTCCCTCACAGGATAGGGCCTGTGTCCATCCTGCTCAAATTATGCCCAGACTCTTAGTCTGTGTCCAACACACAGCAGAACCTACATGAGAAAGAGCACAGGTATCTGAAGACTAGAGCTGAACTCTAAGTCGTCATGGTTCCCAAAAAAAATTGTCGTGGAGCTCATAGCACAGACAGTTCTTGGCTTAGGAATTTTCAAGGATGGTGCAAAAACAATATGCTTTTGGTAGATATCACACCTCAAGGTTTGAATTGGCTTGTTCTGGCCACCCCAGCTGGCCCTGGGTGATTGCTATGAAGATACACTCCAATGATACTGATCAATAGCACTGAGCCACCACTACCTGTCAGCCTGTGGATGGGTGGATGTGTGTGCGTGTGCGTGTGCGTGTGTGTGTGTGTATGTCTGTGTGTGTGTGTGTGTGTGTGTGTGTGTGTGAGAGAGAGAGAGAGAGAGAGAGAGAGAGAGAGAGAGAGAGAGAGAGAGAGAACCATAGAGTATTGACTTAGCAATTGTGGAGGCCAGCAAAATTGGAAACTTGCAAGGCTAAAATCTGTTTAGTACAAAGTAGCAGACTGCCACAGAACCAGGAAGAGCCGACATCTCAGTCTGAAGGCCGTCTGATGGGGGACTTCTCCCATCTGGGGTTAACCTTCTGTTCTAGTCAGTCCTCCCACTTACTAGATAAGCTCCACCTACATTTTGCAGAGTAATCAGCTTGGAAAGGCTTAAATGTTAATCCTATTAAAAACACCTTTATAGAAACGGCCAAGATATTTGACCGAATATCTGGGTGCCCGGTGACCCTGTCAGGTTGACATATAAAGCAGAACTGCACAGGAGTCATATAAGAAAGCGGATGTGATAGAGGCCTGGTAAATATCAAAGACCAGTGAAGCACAGGGCCAGCAGGGGGTTAGTCACTTGCTCATTCCAAATGCATTTATCAAGCATCTACGACAAGATTCTCAGTTCTTATTGCTATGTAACAAACCACTCCTAAACCTAATGGCTTAAAATAACACGGTTTTATTTGCTTATGGTTTTATAGGTCAATAATTTGGGAAGGGCTCAGTGTGGTGCTCCTTCTGTTTCTGGTCACTTCAGGGAATCACTCTTGCATTTGAGTTAGCTGGCTTGCTGGGGCCCCTAGACAGCTCTCTACCCCAAGATACGAGGGACTCTGTCCTTCGTCCTGTTACCCAAGGATCCTGAGTTCTACCAATGTCAATATCACTCATGCAGCAAACAAGCCCATCGGAGTGTTCCCAACATGTTCACACCCTGTAAGAGCAGGTGGGGGTACGACACGGCACTCAGAGCTTAGCACTTTCTCGTGCAGATGTCTGGTTTTCTTTCAAAATATTAATTTAACTTAATCTTGAAACAGATTCTTTCTTTTGATTTTCATTTTTTGGGGGGTTGTTTTTCCAGACAGGAATTCTCTGTGTATCCCTGGCTGTCCTGGAATTGAACTCAGAGACCTGTCTGCCTCTGCCTCCTGAGAGTGCTGGAATTAAAGGTGTGCACCACCATGCCCAGAGTAATTTAATGTTGTTGTTATTATTGTTGTTTCTAGGTACATGTGTGCTGGCTCATGGGTGGTGACTCGTGTGGTGGCTCATGTGCGGTGGTGCACGTGTGATGGCTCATATCACATGTAATGAGGTCAGAGGACAGCATCACTTCTCCAGTTCTGCCTGTACACAGTTTCAGGGATTGAACTAAGATTACCAGGCAACAAGGATGTCACCTGCTGCGCTGTCTTCCTAAGCTTCAGAATAAGCTGGCACCATTGTACTTGTGGGAGAATACCTAGAGTTTAAACGGTCTCAGTGCTGCTTTGGGAAAAGAAAAAAAAAGCTGACAGCTGTGGCGGCGCACGCCTTTAATCCCAGTACTCAGGAGGCAGAGGCAGGCAGATCTCTGAGTTCTAGGCCAGCCTGGTCTACAAAGTGAGTTCCCGGACAGCCAGGGCAACACAGAGAAACCCTGTGTCAAAAAAACAAAAACAAACAAGCAAAAAAAAAGAGGAAATCGGATTCTGCTTCCTGGTGGGAGGAGGCAGAAGAGGAAGTTTAGGAGAGAGGCAAGAGGCACAGATTTCCAGAAACTTCCTCATAGCTTCCTCCTCAGAATTGCTCATCCTATCCTCAACAGGGCTGGTCCTGCCTACGCCTACCCTTCAGGGCAAAGCCCAGCTCTGCCTTGCCCACAGCGTTCTTCCATGCCTCCCTCTCAGAGGCTTTGGCCTGCCCTGGTTAGGTGCACAGTAGGCGGGAGGCCTTCGTTTGCTTTCTCTCCTCTGGGCCACAGGTCCCAGCCTCAGGAACTCTGGGCAGGTTGCTGAGAACAGAGGAGTCTGGCCATATTCCCATCATTGCAGGACAAGGAGGTTGAAAGGCTTGGGGTAGCTCAGGGACTAGTACAGCAGGCTAGCCTAGGGAAGAGGGGACCACTAAGTGCTTTCAGCACCTATACACTGACCCATACCCTCAGGCCACCCTCCACTCTCCTCTGTATTTCAGCAATGATAGCGCTGGCCTCCATCCCCCCTCACCCCCGCCCTGAACCTTTAGACTTCCCTCTCAGGTAGGCCTCTTACCCAGGATTCATAGCTGCCCGTCCTCCTCACAGGTCTGGGAAGAGAATGCAGAGCTCCATGAGTTTGGATAAGGGTGTGTGCGTGTTTATGTGTATGTGTAGGTATTGTTACTAGCCTTTAACTGCGAGTCTGCTCTTCCTGTCTATGTATAGGAAACATCTACCATAGCAACAGGCACAGATCACTTTAGACTTGTTACAGACCTTTTAAAAAAAAGCTTCCCCATCACCGTGGCGGAACAACCACCAGGTAAGTGTTGCTCAAGGGCATGTGAGGGCGGGTAAGGGTGCTTGCCACACAGCCTGATACCCCACGTTGGAACCTGTCATCTTCCTCAGCTCAGGTCTGAGATCTCAGCAGCATTCCTCTGCTGTCACGGGAAGCAGAGACAGAGAATGACCTGGAAGTTGGTGGGCCCTGGCCCTAGAGACTAAAAGGCAGGAGGAGAAATCAGATGGATGGGAGAAAACTGACCCCCAACAGTGGTCGGCTGGCTCACTGGGCAAAGGTGCCTGCCACCAATCCCGACGACCTGAGTTCAATTCCCCGAACCCATATGATGGAAGGGAAAAACCAAGCCCCTCAAGCTGCTCACTAATCTCTACAGAGTGTTATGTGTACACACACACACACACACACACCCCACTCAGAAACACACACTCACAACCATACACACACACACACCACTCAGAAACACACATATACACACACATACACACACACATACATATACACACACTAAATTAAAAATAAATAAACTAAAGTATTAATCAAGAAGCACCTCAGGGGAAAGGGGCTGAAGAGATGGCTCAGTGGGTAAGAGCACCGGCTGCTCTTGCACAGGTCATGGGTTCAGTTCCCAGCACCCGCATGGCAGCTCACAAAAGCATGTGATACCAATCTCAGGGCATTCCATGTTTCTAGGTTCTACAGGCACTGCATACATGCAGTATATAGACGTGCGTGTTGGTCAAACACCCACACATACAAAATTAAAATAAAGATAAAAATCTTTTAAAAGAAGCACTGCACTCCTCTCAGAGCTGCCTCCCTGGCTGGGGCTCTGTGTCTTACTCTCCTTGGTTGCTTTGACAGTTCTGATTTGGTTCTACACGTTCGAAACCTTCCTCAGAGAAGGACCCACAGTTCTCCCCAGATCCTATAGCTTCCAGAGTACACGGAGGTCAAAATCTAGGTTTGTGTGGTCAGCACACAAAGCCACGTCCCTCTCAAAGTGACCTCTGCTTGCTTTGCGTTTCTGATGTTCTCAAGATGGAGGACAAGCCTTGAGCGCCAAGAACCGTTATGTCACGCTGCCCTCTCGGCACGAATTGCAAACCAGGCTGGTCTGCTTCCAGAGCCTCCTGGAGCTGCCCTGACCACTGCTCGGGTTCATGGGGTTAGATTATGTGGACCCACCAGGCACTCGCTGTGAGCTTCAGGGTGAGTCACGTCCAGTCTGAGCCCCAGGAGACACAGTCAACAAGTACAAACTGACTGGAGTGATCTGGGTTGGCTGGCTGGCTCTCCACTTCTCCATCAGCCCTTACCTCACTTAGGTGTGGAGGAGGAAGCTGTGGGGAAGGATGCCTGGGCTGAGCGGAAACAACAGGGCCCACTTGTTTAGATTTATAGCAAATAATAGATAACTTTTTTAACATAAATACCTCCCAAGTAATATTCAAGACATGTCTATGCTGAAAAAAAAAATTGTGTGGTGTCTGTCAGAAGCCTACTCCTCAGGGGCTGCTCCAGGCCAAAACCCCATGGAGCCAGGAAAGCACAGAAAATAACTAAGAACAGCTGAACTCAAAAACAGTGACAGTGCCAAGTGTTGACACAGATGTAGAGTAACTGGAACGCAGATATGCTCACTTCCCACGTGCTGTGAGATGCACGGAGTAGAGATGCTTGAGAAAGGAAGACAGCTGCTCTCTCTTATGAGAGAGACTAAATGCCAGCCAGGAGTGGAGGAACACCTTTAATCCCAGCAGCGTTCAAGGCTAGCCTGGTCTACAGAGTGAGCTTCATGACAGCCAGGGCTACAACCAGAGAAACCCAGTCTTGAAAAACAAAGCAAAACAAAAGTAAACAAACAAGAAAGAAAGAAAGAAAGAAAGGAAGAAAGAAAGAAAGAAAGGAGGGAGGGAGGGAGAAGGAGGAGGAGGG
>NC_034607.1:49786656-49809451 GCF_900095145.1 Mus pahari
GGGAGGGAGGGAGGGAGGGAGGGAGGGAGGGAGGGAGGGAGGGAAGGATGCTTCCCACACCAGCAGAGCCTCTAAGCCCAGTGCTCCTTGGGGGACAGGCCTGTGTGACCTCCGTGGCCTCCTTCATAACTGGCATGCCCACAAGACCTGCAACTCTGTCAGAAAGGATGCCACACACTGCACATGCGGAGACACCCTCACTGAGGGACGTGAAGCCATCAGATTGTGAGACACATGACGCACCAAACCATCCTCGCAAGATCCAGGCCCACATGCCCACACCAACACCCACAATGAGCTTTCCCGCAGCCCCACCTGGCTACACACTTGTCCCACGCACACATGCTCAAACAGGTCACAAACCACAGTCGCCCACCTGCACACACTGACACACACAGTCCCTTAGCCAACCCTAGCTGTGGCCCCAGATATGCCACACCTGTAATTTTTATCCTGAACCCAAGTGCCTAAAACGTTTCTGGGGCCCATCTCTCCCAATGGCCACACCTCAGGGCTCCCAGAGAAAGGATCTTGCTTTCACTCTAAGCTAAAGCAATAGGTCGCCTTAAAACTTCATGCCAGGAACTGAAATGGCCACTGTGAAGATTACAACACTAGATTTATAATATAATATATATATTATAATATATATATTATAGCCACATTTGGCAGCATGTCATGAGTACTAACTACACACACACACACACACACACACACACACACTATACTAAAGCCTTCAAATGCCTTCCCTCCAACTCTCCCAACAACCTAGATCACTGGAAGTGTCAGTAAACCCATTTTTTACAGGTGAGCAAGCCAAGGCTTTGGGGGAATTAAAGTTCATGTTTCCTGTATATTGCAGCATCTGGCTCCAGGGCTAATCCCAGAACATTCCCTGCCCCACAATGCCATGGGATAAGATCCAAGGATATTGGGCCTGTTCCCATGTCTCACGTACGTGTACTCTCCTGGCCCTCAGGAGATGCTGTGGGGCCTCTCTGGGGAGGCTGTGAGAGCAGGGGAGCCTGGCTTCCTGTTCTCCTCAGAGCCCCATCTTTTGCTTAGTCAGGCCTGGGCCCTTTGAAAGGAAAAGCAGGCTGGAGTGCTCACAGGAAGGTGCTCCTGATCTCCATGGCTTGAAAGGAAGAGAGTCTCCCTCCCTGTGCCCTCACATCCCTGCCCCTCCTTAGGAGCACCACCCCCAGGAAATGGGAGCCAGGCCCCTACAGAGTTCTCCACAGGCGACAGCAGCCTCCCTGTGGGCACCAAGAACCTGGGACAGCCCAAGCCCACCTAGAATTATGCAGAGGAGAGCTGTGTCATGATGACTAGCCTCTGGGACATTCCTAACCCCAGCTAACGGGGATGCCTTCCCTGGCCTCCAGCGCTGCACTGGGGCCTGGCCAACAGCTGTTCCTGGCTGAAGGCTCTGCTCTGTCCCACCCACCCAGTCCACCCAGTCAGTTCCTAGGAGATGTGCAAGCAGCTTTGATGCACTTGTCAAAGCGTTCCTGTTCTGACGGCTGTTTCCCAGGAGGGCAGTTATTGCCACAACCACCTCCCACATCTGGCTATGGGAAGAGTGCCCCACCCGTCAGCAGACAGAAATGCTGAGCACACAGGAAAGCTGAGGACCTCAGTCCATTGGGACTGAAAGGGGTCACTCCATCCCCATTTATAGACAAGGTTAGGTACTCTCTGCTCCCAAGGGCTGGCCACACTACCCTAAGGACTCTAATTCAGGTCCAGACCCTCCACCTTGGCTGAGACCCGCCTCCACTTGCACAAGCCACATTCAGTCCAGAAGTGTTTCAGGGCACCCAGAACTATAGAGGACAGAGAAGGAACAGTTAAAGTGGACTCAGACCTTACACTGTCCTCCCAGGGAGTGCTCATGTCTCCCGTGGGACCCACTGACCTTGGTCACTATAATAAAAATACCAGATCTGAATTTATTTCAATCAGCGTTCATAACCTGGGCACTATTCTTTGTGCCTTGTAGGATCATGATTGTATCTCTGACATTTATTCTAAGATTCCATTAGCATCCAGGCCCCACCCACACCCCCAAACATTATCAATAGACATCGCCAATGTGCCCCAGGGGCAAGACCACACCCACGTGGTTACAGCTGATCTTAAAATCACTTTAGTCCCAGCACTTGTGAGGCTGAGACAGGAGAACATTAAGTTCAAGACTAGCCTGGGCTACATAGTGAATGCGGGGCCGGCCTGGGCTATGTGAGACCCTGTCTAAAACAAAATGTTCTGTCCCCCTAGACCTTCCCAGAGCTCCAGGAAAAGAGGCAGCACAAAGTCGTCTTCCATCCAGTGGTCTGGGAATCAGGTAACACTCGCACAAGGCAATGAAATGTGTGTGAGAAGTCCTGCAAAAGCCTGGAGCCAGAGAAAATCCCTGAAGCCTGGGGCCGTCTAGGAAGGCTTCCTGGAGGAGGGGGAACTTTGTATTCGGCTAGATACAAGCAGCCTGGGAAGACCACAGTGTAGGGAAGTTTCACAAGCAGTAAAAGTGCTCACAGTTGGGGCTGAGGCTGAGTTTGCCGGCTTTCCCAGATGTGGAGCGTGGGTCTGACAGAGGAGAGACACAGGCAGGGCTGAAGACCGCCCTACCTCCTTCTGCTTCTGCCTTCTGCAGATCTGATGAGGGTCAGGCTCAGGGTACGTAGGTAGGGTTGCTCATTCCTCAAGCCTGCCCTTGTGGGATATCCCCCACCAGTCCATGCGGGCTCGGGCTGGCAGAGACTTCCAGGACTCAGGAGCCTACTAAACTTTATCCTGGGAACCCCGGCTCCCCAACTCCACCCCCAGCCTGGACTTCATGCTGCCTAGACTTTCCGGGGGGCACTTTTGATTTAAAATGGGCTTACAGAGGGCAAGACCCCATCCGTGAAGGAATGTGGGATTCGGACTGCCCACAGGGAGCTTCTGAGAGAGCTTGCCAGCAGGAGGCGCTGTGAACTCAGGCACACGGCCCAGGCTTGGGGAGGGAGGCGGCAGCCACGTGGTGAGGCCTCCGGACTCCGAGCCTACCTCCACCCCAGGGAGCTTGCCCGCCCGCGCTCAGCAGGGTGTGCACCTCCTCTCTGCTTCCCAGGCTCACCCACCCACCCTTCCCCCTCCTCTGAGGAAGGAGAAGGGACTGTGCTGACCATTTGGCCGATGATGAGACCAAGGTCAGAGGATGCAAAAGAACCATGGGAGACTCAACTGCGCAGGTTGACCGGCATGCCAGTGTGTCAGCCCCATGTAGTTGGGGCAACCTTTGGGCCTTGTTGGCAAGTCTACCCTGTCCCCAGGCTGGTACTGCATGCTGCAGAGGCTAGCGTGGACAGCCCCCACGTTCTCGAGAGGAAGTGCTGGCGAGGGTAAAGAGGTACATGCCCAGGCTCAGGTGCCATTTCCACTGGTACCTGGCTTGCTGGTGCCTATCAGCACCCAGGTCCAACTGGAGAGGAAGGCAGGAGCTACCAGGAAAACAGGGTACCACATACCCAAGGAAAGGAAAACTGTGGTTCCACCGGCAGCTCTCACACACCAGTTTCTCTTTACTCAGGAGGCTAAGGCAGAGGAAAGTCTGAGCTCCACAAGTGCTTGGGCAGTTTAGTGAGAAGTCTTCTCAAGATAATAATAGAATAAAAGACATTTTTAAGAAGTACTAAGGCATGGTATTATACACCTATAGTCCTATAAAATAAAATTAATGTTTGGGTTCTTTTGTTTCTTAAGAGAGGGGAAAGAATTCAAAAGACAGGCAGCCCCAGGGCGTGCTCTTGCCAACCAAGACAATCAGGGTTGAATAGGATTAGAACCCAGGCCTGCAGCCAAGGAATGGGTACAGGAGAGCCCAGGAGAGCTGGCTCGGCTGTTCTAGAACTTGGAAAAAGATCCGGAGGTCTAGGCAGACCACAGGCGAGAGTTCAGCCATGGTGACAAAGTCTGGACAGGTGTACCTCTTGATATAATTCAGCTCAGGGCAGAAGGGGACTTAAGAGCTTGGGGGCCTCGTCCGCTGGCCCTAACCCAACTAAGGAGTAGGCTCCTCTCTGAAACTCTCCTGCCAACCTCTTCCCATGCCTGGGATTCAGCCTCTCTTTTATCACCACAATGCTTGCCTAGCAGTGGTGGCTCTGTGTGACAAAAGCGTGCCTGAGTCTGGGATGCTGCAGGAGAGACAGGAGGCAGAGGCTGAGGGGTGCTGGGCAGAGCTGCTGGCTCCTAGGGCAGGCTCCAGTGCCCCCGGCAGCTCTGGGGCTCTGCTCGTCAGCTGATGGTGAAGCCGATATGACCTTAGTGGCGGGCTCTCTCGCTTTTGTGGCTTCCTTTTTCCACCTAAAAAACAATGTCTTTTGTTCCAGATAACTGAAGGGAAAGTGGATGCTGCTTAAGTCTGTACTTGAGGAGCTGTCTCAATGGGGTGTCCCCTTGGTGGGTGGACATTTCTCCCTGTCTCTCCACTCACATTCCCCCCTGATTCCTTGACCTGCCAAGCTTGGGTAGCCTCCTGGCACGGGGTGGAGATGGATGGTGGTGTGTGTGTGTGTGGGGGTGATGTTTCATATGATGCTCTCTCAGCCTTCTCTTGCTATTCAGCTCCATTGGTAGAGATGATGGGTGGGGACCTGCCCGGGAACCACCCTTCCATCCTCCCTCTGCCATGAAGTCCTGTATGCTCATGGCCACCACTCTGCTGATCCTCTGGTCCTTCCATATGGCACTATCCACAGGTTACCTTTGAGAACAAGGACAAGAAGGCAACAGATACAGGGCTGACCCTCAGCCCCAAAAAGTTGCCATGCCACAGTCTGGGCCTAGGTGAGCTAAGAGACCCAATTACCCCATCCCAGAAGTTCCGGGGATGCCAGGCCAACAACAGGCAGAAGTTGGGGAACGCAGGCCCAGGCCACAAGGTGTGGGATTTAGGGCTTCCATCCAAGAATGCCATTTGGCATCCTTCCTAAGAGATATTTGGCTGAGGAAGGAGAGGGAGTAAATATGGCTCATGGTAGAAAAGAGCCTTCTACGTTTACTCCCCATTGGTACCTGCACAGCAAATCTAGGGCTGGGCTGAGCCTCCAAGAGGACCTCTTAGGGCCCCTGTGGAGATGCCCTGGTGGTCTTACGGGCCAACTAGCCCAGGATATGCCAGGGCATTAGGCTATGGTTCAGTGCCGAGAAGGAGAAGGCAGAGGTGGGTGATGTCACCCAGGATGAAGCAAGCGAGATTACTGATAACATCGCCAGTTGGGCTCACTGTGGGCAAGGTGACTCATCCAGACAGCCACAGCCACCAGGACATTGTTGTGCCCAGCCGGTAGGACTGGGAGGAGTGGCTCCTGCAGCTGGGACAGGTCCCCACTGAAGCCTCAGTTTGGTGAGACCTCAGAACACCATGTCCCCAACCTCTATCACCCCACCAGCTCAGGAAATAGCCCTCCCCGTGGCGGTTACCATTATCTTGGTCCCCAGCATTTGGTGGGTGTCTGTGGGGTGTGCCGGGTGATTTCCCTACCCGCCCACTAAGCACAGCAGGTACCAGAGATTCTAACAGCACACCAGTTGCTCCCCCGCCCCCCGGGTCGGACAACTGTCTTTGGAGACAACACCGGATGGCAAACTGCTAACCATAACCACGTGGCACCCTCACAGAGGGTACAGCCTGTTCTCCTGCTGGAGACACCTTTAAGCCTGCCCCTAACCCTTGCATTTTTTCCACCTCAGAGCCTGCTGAGGCCAAGGTCATCCTTCCCCACCTGTGGGGAGTACCACAGACTGTTGTCCATGTGGAAAACTGAACAACTGCAGAAGGCACCGTTGAGCTTTGAGGTCTCATGACTATACGTGGCCCCTGTTCCTTCTCGTTTCTAAAGTACTTCTCGTTCTTCTCAGCCGCCTAGAGTTATCTCTTTGGCTTGCCTTTAGTAACTTTCCCCTCCCACTGAACTTTCCCCCACTTAGCTGTTGTCTTCCTCAGCCTGAGTTTCTTCATTCCTTCCTTTCTCCATCCCATGAGAGATCAGCTGAGCATCCCTCTCAGTAAGGAACCAGAGAGACTGAGGACCTCTGAGGGTTGCAGTCTAGCTGGGAAAGAACTAATAAGAAGATTAACTGGATGCGTAAACTAAGTAGACAGTCCTGGTGGCACGGGCCTGTGATCCCAGCTACATGAGAAGCTGAGGCAGGAGAATGGACTGTAGTGTAAACTCAAGGCCAGCTTGGGGAGCCTATGGAGAACTTGCATCCAAATGAAAACATTAGGACACCCTGAACCGTGGCTCCCAGTTTAATCCCCCCCAACATACACACACAATTGGGGGGCAGAAGCCTGCTGAAGGGTTTGAGGCTAGACTAATCTGCATCACAATGTCCGGGCTAGCCAGGGCAATCTACCTAGTGAGACCCTGCCTCAAAAGAAAAAGCAACAACAACAAAAAAAAAAAAAAAAAAACAAAAAAACAAGAAAAACAAACAAACGACAAAAGGAGCCAGGGAATGTTGCTTAATGGCAAAGTGTCTGCATGCCTGGCGTGGCGTGTGCGAAGCCCTCAGTGCGATGATCCCAGATACTGAAGAAAGCAAACCAGACCAACCATGGTATGTGACAGTAAAAGCCAGGCAGAGGGCAGAAGGTGTCAGTCAGGCCCTGCTCAGCTGGGACTATCTGAGAGCCCTAGAGGTCGTCACACGGGAGCAGCCCCTCCCACCAGGTCCCCTTGCCAAGGGACATTCTCCACCCCAGCGAGGTCCTGCCAGGAGCCCATGGCATAGCCTGGGGCACTTGCTTCCTTCCCAACAAACAGGAGGCGTCTGAGGACTCCTCCAGGATGAATGAAGTCTCTCACCCCTCCATAGGCCCCAGCTAGCGGGAGGCCATCAGGGGACCCCTGGGTGGGAAGGCCTGCTCTGCCAGCTCTAAGCTATGTACCAGGCAGGGGCCCTACCTTCACTGGGATGACTTTCTCACTTATAAAGGATGAGAGGCTCAAATGAAGGTCTGGCTATGAAATTACCTAGCCCATAGTGGTTGCCAAACAGTATTTCCCAGAATAGCACTTGGAGGAGGGTGGTCATGATTGGGGGGTGGTAAATGGGCCTGCTGGTCATTCAGAGCTTTGCCCTGTCACTACCCACCAGTGGCTGGGGGTGGGGGTGGAGAGGCACGCCCCATGACATCAGCAGGGTAGGAGCCAGGCTGGAGATGCGTGAGGCCCTGGAACTGTCATACCACAGCCCAGCTCCGACTTCCTCTAGACGGGGCACCCAGCATGCAGCCTCTTTTCCTTCCTTCCGCATTTGGAAAGAGCTACCCACCCTCCAATCTAGTGCTGGGCTGGGGTTTGGTTCCCAAGACCCAAGTAAGGAGGGGACTGTATGATCAAGTCCTGGGGGTAGGCAGTGACAGCCATGTATCACCTGGCATTATCTGTGCTGTGGGGATTCTTGTACCCTTCACACTTGAGGATCCCAGGGCTTCAAGGAATACAGGCTATGAGCTCTGGGTAGCAGAAGAGAAGCCTGGCGGGGTAGAGGCCTGGAGAGGGGTGGAAGCTGGGGCCATGGCAGCAGAAGCAGTCCGAGGCTGGGTGGAGAGAGGCTGGGTGGGTTCCTGTCCCACAGATGATAAGATGGAGAAACCCTCCCAAGGTCTCACCCCTGCAGCAGCATGTTCCTGTGGGGCACCAGAGCCTCCATGGAGACCCCAATGTCCCGATGGTTTGCTGGCTGGGGCTGCGAGGCCAGAGCATAGAGGTCATGGCCTGTCCCTTCTAAGGCAAGAAACTAGACGGTGCTGACTGCTGCCTCTGCACAGTAGACTTCAGGGGAACTCACAGAGCTCTGCCAAAAAGAAATGACATGGAGAGATGGAGAGGCCATGTGGCCTACCCCAGGTCCTGCTGAGCGGGCACTGAACCTAGACCCTACCTCCCAAGTCCACCCCCAAAGCCAGGAAGCCTGGAACAGACACTGCAGCCTGCAGTATGCGTCAGCCTGGGGGAGTCTGGAGCAGGCAGGTCTCCCCAAAGCCAGGTGGGTTTCTGAGCATGTCCTCACACTGGACACCAGGGTGCCCGCCCCTGTTGAGCACGGAGCAAGCAAGCTTGGCCCCACTGAGGGCTGAGTGTGGAAGCTGGCCTATAGGGAAGTGGTTTTGACATGAGAAGGCAAAAGAGCCATGCTTCCCCGCCAAGACAGAAGCTGATAAACAGCCGGGTACCCTCTGTGATGCCCAGAGAACCAAAGGTTCCTGTTCAGAGGCAGGAAGGTGCCCTCGCCGCTTCCTCCATCTCCCTGGGCTCCAGCACGGTTGAGTGCGGGGTGCTGTACCTGAGCCCAAGGTCTAGGGGTGTCTGAGCCGGAGCAGCTGTCTGTCCATGTGTGCACCACACACATGTGCATGAAGGACAACTGCTGCATGTATGCATGTGTGCGCGCATGTGTCTGTGTGTGCACATGTGTGTGCGTGTGTGCACATGTGTGCATGTGTGTACACGTGTGCATGCATGTGTCTGTGTGCACATGTGCACGCGTGTGTGTGCACGTGTGTGTGTACACGTGTGTGCGCATGTGTCTGTGTGTGCACATGTGTGTGCGTGTACACGTGTGCGGTATCTGCACATGTCATCCCCCACCTGCACCATAGCCTCTGAGGACAGGATGCTCTGTCTTTGACTCGGGTCTAAACCACAACTACGTCAGCAGCACATGCAAAGTGTCTGAGAGTGGGGCCACCTCTGCAGGGTTCCTAGCTTGGCACCAGCATGCACGTACAGGGTGGTATGCAGGACAGTCACACCCCCATTCTTCCCCACCCCCACCCCAAGAGCCAGCCAGCCAGCAGCAGCAGCAGCAGCAGCAGCAGGGCCGTGGAGCCCATCATGAAAGCGATATTTCAATACCCTGGGGAAAGGAGCCACCCAGGGTCTGGGGAGGATGTTCCTTCAAGCCTGCGTGCTACACTGTTCCTCTCTCGCTTCCTTTCCTCCCTCTCCCTGCCTCTGAGGGGCCCCCTGGTCTCCCAGCACCTGATGTCACCCTCCTGACTTCATTAGAACTGACTCAAGGGAACACCTCTAGCCAAATGTCCAAGCCACACCGGCCAATGACAAACAGTCCCATGCCTTCTCCTCCTTAGCTTCTTTCACCCTGACCCCTTACTTACTGTATTACCAGCTGTTTCTCTAAAAATGAACTCTGGGACAGCGGCAATGGCTGCGGTCTCTGATCTGCTATGACCCCTGCCTTCTGGAATGGTATCTGGGTCAAAGAATTCAAGAACTGTCAGCTGGGAGGATGGATGGGAGGATGGATGGGTGGATGGGTGGGAGGATGGGTGGGTGGATGGATGGGAGGATGGATGGGAGGATAGATGGGAGGATGGATGGGTGGATGGATGGGAGGATAGATGGGAGGATGGATGGGTGGATGGATGGGAGGATGGATGGGAGGATGGATGGGTGGATGGATGGGAGGATGGATGGGAGGATGGATGGGAGGATGGATGGGTGGATGGATGGGAGGATGGATGGGTGGATGGATGGGAGGATGGATGGGAGGATGGATGGGAGGATGGATGGGTGGATGGATGGGAGGATGGATGGGAGGATGGATGGGTGGATGGATGGGAGGATGGATGGGAGGATGGATGGGAGAATGGATGGGAGGATGGATGGGAGGATGGATGCAAGACCAAGACTAAACAAGCCACCTCTCTGTCCCAGGATACGTTGTCCCCAGAATTTCTTTCCTGTCACACACTGTACCTCTAGGGGGTAAGCAGGATGGTTTTCATTTTAGAGCTAGAAGCCTAAGACCACACAGGTCATGCCTGGGTTTGCTGGGCTGTCCCAGTCCTCCCTTCCCTCCCTGAGAAAGGCTCTTTTTCCTCCAGAGCCAGAATCAGCTTCTCCGCCCTCATTCCATCCCCATTGCAAGGCTCGGGGCTGCCCTTGTGACCTGCTGCTGCAGCCAAAAGAATGTGACACTTTCCATTGCCACTCAGTACAAAGGGTATAAGCAAGGCATACACACAAGTATACACACCGCACATTCACAGGCACACACACTCACATACATGCTCACATACACATATACACTCACATATGCATATAAGCACATACACGTGTACACACATGCATGCTTACATATACACACATATTACACATACAAATGCACACTCACAGCAGGCATACACACTCACACACACATGCTCATAAACACACATACACTCATATATACATATGTACACACAAACACATACACACAGATTATTGCTATCTCATAATATCCTATATAAATTATAATTTTTAAATATTCCCATACTTATAATCTCAGTACTTGGAGGTAAAGGCAGGAGGATCAGGATCATCTTTAGTTACAAAGCAAATTCAGAGCCAACCTGGGACACAGGATTATTTATCTCAAGAAAGAAAGCAGGGTGGGGGTTGGAGGAGGAAGGGTGGGTCAGAAAAAGGGAAGAACTACTAACTAGCGTGGGTACTGTACACCAGTGGCAGGACTTGGTTGGTGGCTGGAGTGTACCATGAGGGCCTGTCACCCTCTAGACAAAGGCTCCGCTCCTGGTCTGCACTGAAGATAGTTCCCACATTTTAGTTGAGGCAGGGTCTTCCTAAGTGCCCCACTCTTTAGCCCGGGCAGGCCTTGAACTCTCAAGCCTCCTATGCCAGCCTCCCAAAGAGCAGGGGTTACAGGCCTGGCTCAGCAAGAGTTTTAAATGTAAGAGCATGTGTGTCCTCTGGGGACCCACAGTGCTCATCTGCTGAGCTTCCCTCTCAGTGTGGTGGCAGGGCCACACTCCCGGTCCGTTCATAGCCATCTACCCGAGGATGAGGAACAACAGGAGGTAGAGGGCAAGACTGGGAACAGGTCCCCCCTCAGGTCCCACCGTTCCCTGCCCCATCAGACTTTCTGAGACATACCTCCATGCACAGACTACACGAGCTGTCTTCCAAATCCTGGCCAACTGCCAGAGACATGAGCAAATGAGTTCCTCTTTTGAGCAATTAAGTTTCTTCTTTTTTTTTCATTTTGTTCATCTGTTTGCTAATTTTTGAGACAGGCTTCATGTATTCCAGACTGGCCTCAAATGCAGCTGAGGATGATCTTATACTTTTTTTTTTTTAAGATTTATTTTAACACATAACAAAAGAAATAAATCTAAATTTTTTTAAAGATTTATTTATTATTATACATAAGTACACTGTAGCTGTCTTCAGATGTACCAGAAGAGGGCGTCAGATCTCATTACAGGTGGTTGTGAGCCACCATGTGGTTGCTGGGATTTGAACTCAGGACCTCTGGAAGAACAGTCAGTGCTCTTACCCACTGAGCCATCTCTTCAGCCCATAAATCTAAATTTTTAAGGGGGGCTTAAGAGATGGCTCAGTAGTCAAAAGATTTATTTATTTTGCTGGGAGAGGTGGCATACATCTTTAATCTCAGTATTTTGGAGGCAGAGACAGGCAGATCTCTGTGAATTTGAGGCCAGCCTGGTCTACAGAGTGAATCCCAGGCCAGCTAGAGCTACACAGTGAGACCCCCATCTCAGGAAAAAAAAAATTTAAATATACATGAGTTTTTGCTTAAATGTATATGTGTATGTGTGTCTGGTGCCAGCGGAGGTCAGAAGAGGGCTTCAGATCCACTGGAACTGGAGTTATGGATGGTTGTAAGATGCTGTATGGATGTTAGCAATTGAACATGGATCCTTTGCAAATGCAGCAAGTGCTTTTAACCACTGAGCCATCTCTCCAGGCTCCAGGTACTTAAAAAAATAAACAACAAACAAAAATTTATTAATTATGTATATTTGTATTTTGTTGTTGCTGTTATTTTAAAACAAGGTCTTGCCACGGCTGGCCTGGAACTCATGGAGATCCACCTGCCTCTGCCTCCTTAGTGCTGAAATGAAAGGTGCACCTAGCTTGTGTGTGTATATGTGCATGTGTAAGTGTGTATGTGCATGTTTGAGTGTGTATGAGTACATATGTATGTATGTGCATGTGTGTATATGTACATGTGTGAATGTGTATGAGTACATGTGTCTGTGTGTATGTGAGTATGTATGTATGTACATGCATGAGTGTGTATGTGCATGTGTATATGTATATGAGTCTGAATGTATGTGCATGTGTGTGTATATATCTGTGTGCATGAATATGTGTATGTGTGAGTGTATGTATGTGTACATGAATGTATGGGTGTGTGTGGGGAAAGCAGAGAACAATTCGTAAGGCTTGGCTCCATCTCTCACATGAGTTCAGGCTTGGCAGCAAATGGCTCTTACACATTGGACCATTTCTCCAGTTCCAGACTAGAATTCCTGATCCTCCTACCTCTACCCTCGAAAGTACCGGCTTATACTGGTACCACTCACTGTGCCTGGTTTATTTGGTTCTGGGGACTGAACCCAGCCAGGGCTTAATGGCATGCTAGGCAAAACCTTTGCCAACTGAGTACATCCCCAGCCCTTCAGCTACTAAGACTGTCACAGTTACACAGCAGTTGGTGGCTGACACAGGGCTTAGGAACTCCAGGACAGGGCAGGCCTCATTCAAAGGTGTTTGGTCCAGTCAGTCCCCAAGTCTATATTCCTGTCCCCAGCTCCCAGGTTGCTGTCATTGAGCCTCTGCTCCCTGGTGACTTTATAAGTCTGAGGTTGAGCGAAGGCTAAACGTTGCCAGGTTTTGACAAATCCAAAGGATTATTAAAACACGGAGGCAGCCACAGCTGGGCCTTGACATGAGGAACAGGGGCTTGCTGGGAGGGTCAGAGCTGAGAACAGGCCCCACTTCTGTCCAGGCTGAGCCTGGGCCCAGCAGGGCTCCCAGGCATCTGTTTTCTATCTGAGGCACTGAATGAAGCGGCTCTCCACAGTACCCCTACCCTGACCCCCACCTTCTCCTCCTCTGACCCCACAGGAAATAGGTCAGAAGTCTGGCAAGCAGGGTGTGGGTCCCTCTGATGGGGTAAAGGAGAGTCGGCGCAGAACCAAGCTGGGGTGTTCTCTTCTCCCTCTGAACCATCGAGGAGAGGCTACTCGAGGCCTCCCCTGGAGAGAGGGAATGATTTTCCTCAGCTAGCACACTTCTGTTCCTACGGGTAGCTATGAACCCGGGTGGTTCTCCCAACTCCCTCTCAGGCCTCAGAGATGGTTTTATGACAAGAAACAGGAGCTGTCTATTCAAAGTCCTTGGACAAAAAGGAACGTATATTTTCTCACAGAACAGTAAGTCCAGAGGAAGGGCTGCTTTCAAGACAGGTTGACCCTGGGGCTCAGCATCATCAATGGTCCAGGTGATTTCCTCTTTCCCTGCCTTTAGCTGGCCACCTTACCCTTAGCCAGCTCACTTTAGAGTTACAAGATGGCTGCCACCACCCCAGACATCACATCATCATCCAATAACGTTCACAAGCAAAACAAACAAATAGCAGGAAACACATCTCGCCCTCTGCCCCACTGTAAGAGTAAGGACAACTTCTTCCCAGAAGCACTCGGGAAACTGACCTGACTAGACTTTGGCTAGAATGACGACGACGACGACGACGACGACGACGACGACGACGACGCCACATCTCAGGCCAGAATGTGTTCTGAACAAGGGAGATCTTGGTACTGTGGCTGCTTCAGCATTGATTGTTAGCTGAGAAGGGAGACAGATGCCTGAAACAATGTGGACACTTAGACACCCAGGGGAGTCCAGTGGGGGCAGGGGACCCTGAGGAGACCCTGCCAGTCTGTGGTGCAGGTCAGTCAGTCAGTCGGTCGTTAGGGAGCAGCAACAGAAGCTCTGGCACAGAGAGCCCAGCTTCTCCTGTTTCCCAACTGTGTGTGTGTGTGTGTGTCTGTCTGTCTCTCACTCTCTTTCCCTGACCACGGACTTGGTTCTTAGGAGCATTGACATTGAAGTTAGATGTGTTAGATTTGTTTTCTGGTTCATTTTTTGGTTGCTGTTTTGTTTTGAGACAAAGGCTATCTTACTTTATACTTAGACCTCATTATGTACCCCAGGCTGGCCTGAAGCTTGCCACAATCTTCCTATCTCAGCCTTCCAAATGCTGGGATTTCAGGAATGAGTTATTGTGCCTGTGAATTCTGACCCCGTCCTTTTCTGCTCTTACTTTTTAGATATGGGAGTCTTGATTTGTAGCCCAGAATAGCCCCGAATATAAGATTCTCTTGCTTCTGTGCCTGGAGTGCCAGAATTACCAGAAATTCTTTAATTTTCCTCTACCACCCTTTCTTTGTATGAAAAATACTCAACTAACCAGGCACACCTTTAATCCCAGCACTCAGGTGGCAGATCGCTGAAGTCAAAAGCCAGCCTGGTCTACAGAATGAGTAACAGGACAGCCAGCTACACAGGGGGGGGGAGAGAGAGAGAGAGAGAGAGAGAGAGAGAGAGAGAGAGAGAGAGAGAGGAGAGAAGGGTGGAAGAGAGGAAGCAGCTATGACTGACTCAATCTGGCATTTGACTTGAGTTTCCCAATCTTCAGAGCAGGAATGGATGGCCCCGGGCAGGGCTGGCACACTGCTCATGCCCATGGTGGAGTTGTCAGCATCCAGGAAGGATTCTTGCTCTGAGCCCAGCTCCTTCTAGACCACCATTCTGTCCCAGGAAGCATGGCTGAAGTCCTGAGGAGAGGGAGGGCCAGGCAGGTCTGGACAAGATGCTGGGCCTGGACCCCTCTGACTGATCCCCCAAGGATCCATTTCTTCAACTCCTCATTCCAGTGGGTCCTTTTAAGCCAGAAAAGATAGTCAAGAACTGGTCCTGAGGCTGGTAGTGGGGCGCACCTGCCTAGAGGGTGACATCTGCAGGCCTGGCTTTGTCACCAAGCACTAAGTAGAATTTCTTTCCCTCCCACCCTCCCACTCTCCCTCCCCCTCTGTCTCCATCCCCTTCCTTTTCTCTCTCCCTCCCTCCTTCCTTTCCTCCCTCTCTCTCTCCCTCTTCCCCTCCCTCCCTCCCTCCTTGCTATCTTGTTTAGAAGCAGGTCTCATTGGTTAGCCCATGTCCACTCATGAAGGAGAGTTCAAGCTCTCGTGCGTGAACCTACCAAGTTCTGGTGCCTCAGGCCTAAGCCATCATGTCCAACTTCAGACGATTTTAAAATCCTAAATATGTCTCTCTTTTGCTATAAATCTGGTCGATAAATTAATACATACATATGTAATAGAAGAAACTAAAACAAATGGCAGAAGGATGGATGGACGGACGGACAGATGGACAGGAATCATCTGTAAGAAGAGACTCTGAAGAAAGAGACAGCCAGACAGAGCCAGGATCTATGGGAGCGTGTGGGAGGCGTCAGGAGGCTTTCCCAGGAAGCCTGGACCGCTGAGAAGGCCCAGCAGAGAGAAAGGTGGATTGATGGGTCTCTGACCTGGAAGGCTGTCTCTCTCTATCCCTGACCCCACTGAATCTCCTCCCTAGAGTATATGTCAAACCTGGAAAGCCCCAGCTATCAGCAGGGTACCTGCTGTACCATGGCAAAAAATGAAAACAAACAAACAAACAAACAAAAAAGGATGGGTGGGTGGATGGATGGATGGATAGACAGATGGATGCAGTCACCAGTTAATCCCAGACCAAAGCTTAAGTCACACCTTCTCCCCAGAAAGTTCCCTCCAACTCAACGACAAATAACTCCCTAGGCTGCCACGTCCAGCTGTTCAGGCTGTGTGTGCCCAGTGCTACACACAGTCAGTCATGTGGGCAATGCTTCCTCACATGGGGATGTGGTGTGCTTACAAAACACAGCCTCTTCCCCTTCAAAGCCCAGGGAAAGCACACCCACACTGAGAAGGAGAGGAGTCGGGGGGCGTCCCCGCCCAACGCCGTGGGCTCTTCCCCACTTTCCTCTCTGGTTTCTAAAGCTCCAGTCTTTGCTTCTTTCTAGCCTGGATTTGAGATGTCTTTAGGCCAACAGGCCTGTCCCCTGTTCCTAGACTTGGGTCCGGAGCTTCAGTCTGATGACCTTAGGTGAGCCCTACCTAGGACGATGCTGCATCTCAGCTTCCTCAGGAGAGAAGTGAATGAGAACAAGGTTGACCATTGCTGGCTTAGCACGCAGGAAACCCTGGCTTCCACGCCCACACCCATGCCAGGCCCCCTGTGTTGTTCAGCCACACAACAGCCAGCCTTTCCAGGGGAAGCAGTCTAGTGAATGCTAGGATGTGGGGAGTCAGTGCTGGGAAAGATGGGGTTTGTGTGATCATACCAGTTGGGGTAGCTTGAAGGAAGAGACAGAGATAGGAGGGAAAAGCCCAAAGTGTCCCCAAAGACACTGTGAAATGGTTTAACAGATGGCTTTCTCTCTTGCCTATTTTCTTCATTTTCAGAGGAAACAGCCCATAGTTGGAAGAGGTCAGGTTACAGAGCAAAATGACACTGAGGGTTGAGGACTGGGGACCATGAGAACCTCCCTCTGCCTTCCCTCCCTACTCTGCAGCCCAGAGGAGTGTCCCATCACCCTCCTACATGGTGGGCATCAGACCCTGCTCGTGTATGTACACCCACACTCATGTGAGTCTCCTCCCCCTCAGCCTGCCTCGTCCCAGTCTTTATCATATGGTTCAGCCCAAAGGCAAACACACTCAAGATCTACACAGCCGGAATCCCACCTGTGCACAGTTCTAGCTGGATAATCATTGTTCCTCTGAGCCCAGTGTCTCCATTTTCATAAAAAGCATAAAGAAGACCTATGCAGCTGAGATGGAACGCAGAGGCACGTTTTCAGCTCCACCCCTAACAGCTGGACCTAACTAACTAACTAACCAACCCACTCTAGCTCCTCTGACCTCCCTTCTCAAGTTTCAAAGAGGGAACCGGGCTTGAGCAGAGCCAGAGACACACACAGCAGGCGTGTGGCCTGGCCTGGCTGAGGGCTTCCTGGAAAGGGAGGTGGAATAACCTACCTGTCGTAGCCAGGGTCCCCACTGCTGTGATGAAGCACCATACCCAAAGCAACCTGGAGAGGAAAGTTTATTTCACTCACGGTTTCATGTATCAGTCCCTCATCCAGAGCCATGAGGACAGGAACTCAAGCAGGGCAGGAACCTGGAGGCAGGAACTGATGCACCCACAGAGGGGTGCGACAAACATGGCTCGCTCGGCCTGCTTTCTTTTTTTTGTTTGTTTGTTTTGAGACAGGGTTTCTCTGTATAGCCGTGGCGGTCCTGGAACTCACTTTGTAGACCAGGCTGGCCTCGAACTCAGAAATCTGCCTGCCTCTGCCTCCCGAGTGCTGGGATTAAAGGCGTGCGCCACCATGGCGTGCTTGGCCTGCTTTCTTATAGAACCCAGGCCCACCAGCCCAGGGATGGCACCACCCACAATGGGCAGGGCCCTTCTCCATCAAAGACTAATTAAGAAAAGGCCCTATAGGCTTCTCTATAGCCAGATCTTATGGAGGTATTTTCTCAATTGAGGCTCTGTCCTCTCTGGAGACTCTAGCTTATGTCTAGTTGATGTAAAAACCAGCCAACACACCACCAAAGAGGGTTTCAAGCTTCTCTTCCTCTTATCAAGACCTTGGATGTTCTTCTGTAGAGGACGGTTGCTGGAGGACGCCCAGGTGCTGTTTGTATTTTGATGTTAATTTTGTTTCCTCCAACAGAAGTTGCCCCAAGGAAGAGTGGATCACGTACTCAAGTGATTTCACGTGAACCTTCTTCCCCATTCTTTTTTTTTTTTTTAAAGATTTATTTATTTATTATATATAAGTACACTGTAGCTGTCTTCAGACACTCCAGAAGAGGGCGTCAGATCTTGTTACAGATGGTTATGAGCCACCATGTGGTTGCTGGGATTTGAACTCTGGACCTTCGGAAGAGCAGTCGGGTGCTCTTACCCACTGAGCCATCTCACCAGCCCCTTCTTCCCCATTCTAACTGGTCAAGCAAAAGCTAGAGCTGGTGATTGGGCCGTAGAGGTGGTGCTGGGGGTCTTAGAGAGTGGGGGAAGGGATGGGAAGGACAGAGGAGAGAGGAAGAAGAGGTGGAAGGAAGATGGAGCAGAACCACATGGCCTGGAGAAGCCACAGGTAGCAAGAGGTCGCATCGCTCAGGAATAGAAGAGTGTGGTGGTAGATTTGCCCAATCTAAGTGTACAGCTTATAAATATAATAGCTGGGTTGTGTGTTTATTACATGAGATTATTGGGGTTGAAAGTTTACTGCAACAGAGGGTCCACTGTCTGGATCCTATATGTGTCTGTATTCTACAGGGAAGGGCTTCTGGATACAGCTCAGCTCTGCCAAACATCCCAAGACCAGCAAAGGCCAAGGACCCAAGTGACTAGGGAGTCCGGGACAGGCTAGATCTCCTTTGTACTGTCCTCAATTTGAGGATTGGAGATGTGGCCTCACTACACATGGAGGGGCGGGGAGGCGGGAGGATTGGATCAGGATGTCTCCAAGCTGGCCTCGAGGGATATTGTAAGGGTTCACAGGAGGCGTGGTGTGCCTGCTGAGGCCCAGAGGGCTCACAGCTGGGCCTCCTTCAAGGCCCAGAAGCCTGGGCGATAGCAGGTAGGCCTGCAGATGTGAGCTGGGATTTCCCCCATCTGATCAGCCAGCAGATCAGCAAAGCCTTCCTCTAGCCCACCCAGGTGAGCTAGGCCCGGAGGCCGCTCCACCTGAAGGATGAGCCTGCCTGCGCGGCCGGCCAGCCGAGACAGCTTCCCTCTGCAGGTAGGCTGGCTCCCTGGGCCCTCTCCAGCAGCTGGGCACCTGAGCAGGTGTGGAGGCGGGGGTTACAGGGTGACACTTCTAAAAATAGAGCCCCCGAGCCTGGGAGTCAGTCAGGTGTGTCTGCCACACACACACAGCCTTCCCAGCACAAACACCCAGGACAAATCCAATGGCAACTAACCTGGGTCTGGCCCTCTTGATGGTGAGGCCCCCTGATCCAAACTCTCATAAACAGCCCTCGGGATCTCCCGAGGACATCAGCCTGATGCCCTCTCTGCTGCTGTGTCTTCCATGTCTAGAGTGGGGTTGACACATGGAATGCCTGGAAAAAGAGCGCCTGTTCAGAGACTGCCTCGAGTCATGCAAGGCTTGTGTGAGAGACTCTCGGCTACTAAAGTACACTTAAATTTAACCAGCAAGGGCCCTGGCTCTAGCTCAGTTGGTAGAGTACTCGTCTAACGTGCACAAAGCCCTGGGTTCGATCCCCCCCACACTACAAAGAGCCAGGTGTGGTGGCTCAAGTCTGTAACCAAGTTTCCCAAAACCTGGAAGGTTGAAGCAGGAGGATCAGAGGTCCAGTGTCATCCTCGGCTACACAGAGGATGTGGAACACATGAAGCCTTGTCTTGAATACACTGAATGAAAAATAGTGTGTAGGTGTCTCTCAACTCACATCATGGGACCAGCGAGATAGCTCAATGGCTAAAGACACCTGCTGTAAAGAAAGCCTGACAAACCGAATTCCATCACCAGGACCCAAGTGGAGAGCCAGCTCCTAAAACTGTCTTCTGACCGCCACATACCAACTATGGCACCAGCCCATGCACGCACATACTAAATATAATAATTTTCAAAAATTATCGCATATGTTCATGAAGGTGTTTGCTGAACTTTGCGAAAATGTCAACTCTCCAGAAGGGTGTCCGCACCTGCCATTTTACTTCCTGGGTCCCCAAATGTGTCCCTATTCCCTGTGGACTGGCTCCTGAGACACGGCACACAACTGTAACGCCAGCCTTTTAAGACCTGAAGGTAGAAGGGTCAAAGGTCGAGTTCCAGATCCTCCTCAGCGAAACTGACTTCTAAGGCTAACCTTAAGTCACATGAGACCCTGTCTCAGAAAAAGGAAAAAGAGGAAACTGAGGAGATGGCTCAGCCATTAGAGCACCCACTGCTCTTACAGAGGAGTTCGATTCTCAGCACCCACCTGGGGGGCACACAACCTCCTGTTACTCCAGCTCCAGGGGATCGACACCACCTTCTGGCCCCCACAAGGACCTGTGCTTGTGTGCACAGACCCCCACACAAATAATCCTGCATATGCACAGATAAAAGTAAATCACTTGAAACAACAACAGTGAGTATCCACAGGTCCCTGTCCCTACTGTACTGGGCCCCCAGCCCTGCCCTGTGGTGACGGCGGGGTACACTGGGATCCACGCAGGAAAACATCAAGTGCAGCTCAACAAAATAAATTCCTTAGAAACCGAATGTTGGGCTGGAGAGATGGCTCAGTGGTTAAGAGCTCTGACTGCCCTTCTGAAGGTCCTGAGTTCAAATCCCAGCAACCACATGGTGGCTCACAACCATCTGTAACAAGATCTGACGCCCTCTTCTGGAGTGTCTGAAGACAGCTACAGTGTACTTAGATATAATAATAAATAAATCTTTAAAAAAAAGACACCGAATATCATCCTGGCACATGGTGTCTGTTTCGCATCTCCACACACAGTATTTGGAACTCTTCAGAGCCCTAGCTAGGGCCCTTCTGGGCTGCCCCTCTCACCCAGGGTGCAAACAGCTTGAGGGGAGGGAGGTGTACCCAGGCAAAAGGAGGGTTGTGGGGAGCAGATGCTTTGAACCTTGTGGGAGGTGAGAGGGGACCCCCATTTTCAACAAGGAAAGCCTCCCTAAGCAGAAACACTGTGCTGAGGTGAGGGGATGTGACTGAGTCTGAGTGGCAGTGTCCCGATTGCCCGCACACGGCTAACGTGGGACCTGAGGATGCCCAGCTCATGGCCCACGCTTGGGTGGCCAGGAAGACCTCATGGCAGAGAAGATCCACAAATGTGAAAGACCACAGAGCCTCCTGGATGAGGGACGGAGGCATGGCGGACGTCGGCGGCAGATAGGTTTTTGCTTTGCTGTGTTGTAGCTGCTTTCATTTCAGGGCTGGCAAAGGAGCCCTCCCCATGCTGGGGCCTCAGGACACCCACTAAGAGGAGAGGAAGATGAAGAGGGTGTGCCAGGAGCAGGGCCCAGCCAACAGGTCTTGCATTGGGTGACTGGAGAATGGTGCACATGAGGAAGCCAGGGAGGAAGAGGAGGTAGCCAACAGGCAGCCACTGGACTGTTAAACATCATGGTCACAGTTCCTCATTCGAGGAAGCCGAGGTAGGGACTGAAGTAGGGCAGGAACCTGGAGGCAGGTGCTAACGCGGAGGCCGTGAGGAGTGATGCCTCCTGGCTTGCTCTCCATAGCTCCTGCAACTTCGCTTCGTCATACAAAACCCAGGACCGCCTGGTGGAGGCCAAGCGGCCAGTCTGATGCTAATCATTTCCTCAAATGAGGCTCCCTCTTCCGTGGTGACGCCAGCTTGTGTCACGTGGACGTACAACAGAACAAAATAAAAGTCACCAGCACAGTGTGTTTGGAGTTTGTTTCCAATGTAGGTGTGTATGTGTATGCATTTGTGCATCCCTGTGAGTACAGGCACACGCATGCTCTAACATGTACAAGCCAGAGGAGACTCGGGTGTCTTCCCTCACCTTCCCCCTTGTTTGAGAAAGTATCTCATTCTGTGCTGTGTAGGTCAGGTTAGCTGGTGCATGGGCTTCCAGAGACCCTCCCGTGTCTATCTCCTGTCTTCCCAGAGGGACCCACTGGGATTACAGCCTCTGCACCTGCTACCCCACAGCCTTAAGCGGGGTCTGAGGATCGGAACGCAGTGTCAGGGTTACACAGCAAATGCTCTCTACTCACTGAGACATCTCTTTCCTGCTTCCTGACCAGCATGAGGTGAATGTCTCCGTATTACCAAGCCCTTCCACCATGACAGACTAAAATCTCTTGAGACCATGAGCCCAGGTAAGTCCTACCTCACCGATGCATTTGTCAAAGCAAGGGAACACTGACTAAGACAGGCGGAGGTAAATCACCCTCAGCTGCTCTGTGTGACACACAACTGGGCCTCCAGAAACGTCTGTTGACCAGATGAGATCATTAGAGCCATGTAAGTCAGCTACGAACAAGCCTGAGAAGTTGGTATGAACCAGAGGCCCAGGCTGTAGTCAGTGCAGGGAATCCCCATAGGCACCCCACGTCACTACATTCCACACCCTTAAGCCTGTGTTTGCTATAGAAACAAGGCTTGCCTGGCACCAGACAACAGTGAGTGGCGAGGGCTGTGGAGTGAGGGTAGGGCCTTCGGCCAATGCTGGGGGCTCCAAGTCTCCTGCTCCCCCTACCCACCGCACCTCGGGAAGGGCAGTACTCTTCTAGGCTTTGGGGCTAAGAAGTGCCAGGGCAGGCCCTCTGCCAACTCAGCAGGGGACCTTGGATATGTTGGCAGTGGTTGCCCTACCACACCCTATGCCAGAGCTGTGTACCACCAACCTGAGCCTGGGAATAACTGGATGACTGGTAGTATCCTTTGTTCAACAAGGACACACACACACACACACAGACACACACACACACTATAGGGATTTGTGTAAAAAGCCCTTTCCTAAGCAGTTTGCTCTGTTTGATTATTATAATCACCCTATGAAGGAGATAGTGTTCCTGTGCCCATTGTATAGTTCTGGAAACTGAGACCCAGAGAGAGATGAACTAAGTCATACAGTGGGTGGTCAGGTTACTAAGTCATACAGTATTAAGTCCTCTGATTTCAAGCCCAATTGCCTATACCATCAATAATCTTTCCTCCTCCTCCTCCTCCTCCTCCTCCTCCTCCTCCTCCTCCTCCTCCTATTTCTTCAGGATTCCCTGAGTTCTAAGGAAATATATTTAATGAAGATTTCCCACTTAGAGTTAAGTATTCCAATGTCTCTCACTCTGTAA
>NC_034607.1:49809463-49852665 GCF_900095145.1 Mus pahari
CTCCTCCTCCTCCTCCTCCTTCTCCTCCTCTTCCTTCTTCCTCCCCCCCCTTTTCTTCTTCCTTCCCCTCTTCTTCCTCTTCCTCCTCCTCCCGAGACCAGGCCTCACTATGTAGTCTGGTCTGGCCTGACACTTATTTTGTAACCTTGACTTTCTCAGTGCTGGAATTACAAGCATGTACCTATAGCCGTCATGTCCCAATTTGTATAGTATGCGTATCTGTGTAGTGTGTATATGTGTTGGATATGTGTGTATTGTGTGTGGTGTGTGCATGTGTGTGTATATACATATATATATATATACACCACACACACTATATATATACATATATGTACATAAATACATATGTGTATATATGTATACATATATGTGTGTATATATATGTGTGTATACATATATGACATATATATATGGTGTGTGAAGTATGTGTTATGTGGTATATGTGTGTCATATATGTGTGAGTGTATGGTGTATGTATGGTTTATATATGTATGATGTATGTGAGTTATATGGGAGTATGTATGTATATATGTATGTATGTATGTATTGTGTGTGGGATATATAAGTATGTGATGTATGTGTGTTAGATGGGTATATGTGGTATGTGATATGTAGTGCATGTGTGTGATATATGTGTATGTGTGTGATATATGTATATGTATGTATATTGTATGTGTATGTATATGTGTATATGTATATGATCAGTATATATATATGTGTGTGTGTGTGTGTGTGTGTGGTATATATGTATAGGGTGGTGTGTGTGTGTGTATATATTTACCTATGTGTTTAAATGTGAGGTCAGAAGTCAAACATTGGGTGTCTCCTTCTATGGATCAAGTCCTGGCTAGTTTTATGTCAACTTGACACAAGCTAGAGTTATCTGAAAGGAAGGAACCTCAGTTGAGAAAGTGCCTCCATGAGATCCAGCTGTAAGGCATTTTCTTAATTAGTGATCAATGCGGGAGGGCCCTGCCCACTGTGAGTTCTGGGTGCTGTAAGAAAGCAGGTTGAGCCAGACATGAGGAGCAGGCCAGTGAGCAGCACCCCTCCATGGCCTCTGCATCGGCTCCTGCCTCCAGGTTCCTGACCTGCTTGAGTTCCTGTCGTGGCTTCCTTTGGTGATGAACTGTGCTGTGGAAGTGTAACCTGAACAAACCCTTTCCTCCCCAGCTTGCTATGCTGGTGGCGAAAGGTAACCCTGACTAAGACAGATCCCCACCTCATGTTTGAGGCAGGTCTCACTGCCTAAGGCTGTCCAGCAAGCCTTAGACCTGCCTGAGCTGTCAGCCAAAGAACTCCCCGTAGATCTTCCTGCACAGGTCTTGGATCCTCCTCAGGGCTCCTGACTCTAAGACTCCACAGGTAGATTCCTGGCTCCTGCTGGCCGGGGCCAGCCCCCTTCTCACTTTGCTCCACTCAGCCGCCTGGCAGCTGCTGCTGAGCCCACGTCCTGGTGGGCTCTGGGAGGAAGGGCAGAGAACTGACCTGCCTTTGAGCTATTTGATCTAGAAATGCCACATGGCTTTGGGAGAGTGTGCAATAGCAGTTCTCAGTGTTCGTAGGGGACCTGAGACTATCGGGAAAACAGACATTTATATTGTGATTCATAATAGTAACAAAATTACAGTTATAAAATACCAACAAAGGTAATGGCATGGGTGGGGGGTCACAGCATTAAGAAGGCTGAGAACCACTGGTTTAACAGGTAAAGAAGGCTGCTGCCAAGCCTGAGGACCTAAGCATGATGCCCGGGCCCTGCTGCGTGGTGGAAGGGGAGAAGCGATTCCTCCAAGTTACCCTCTGAACTCCACACCCACACGGGGACGTGTGTGCCCACACACCCTCTCACAAGCTCACACCCAGTGGTTCTGACAGTATGAAGTGTCCTGGTGTGGGGCAGAGGCAACTAGGCAGGAGAGCTGGGCTGCTTAAGAACAGGCTGGATGGGGATACGGTCTTCTGTGTGCACTTCCAGATGCTGAGCAGACACTGCGATGGAGCTGTGGACCCCTCCCTGGGACCCCTCAACTCCCCTCCTCCATTCCAAGCCCTGTATAAAGACTGTCAGGGTTAGTGAGAAGGCTTAGGGGGTAAGCCAAGGGTGTTCACCACCAAGCCCAGCAACCTGGATGTAATTTCCGACACCTACATGGTAGAAGAAAACAAATGAGTCACAACGTTGTCCTCTGATTTGTGACTTGCACATGTTTTTTGTGGCACACACGCACCCCCCCCCACCACACACACCCATGTGCAAACAAACAACAAATAAAAGAAAAAAAAACTAAAGAAAGGTCATCCACCTGTTTCAGTCTGGGATCTTTCCCTCAGCCCCGTAGTCTGAGCAAGACCTGGCCGTCAGTTGTAGAGTCTCTCTGCCCTGGAGAGCCTGACCCTGTCTCACCACTTTGATGCATGCCGGGTCACACTGTTCACTGCTGCTTCTGTGCGCTCCACACACCTTGAGCAATGTACTCCCGACTGTTTCCAGCGTGGCAGGCTCATCTGCCTTTGAGTTCCTCCTTTTTTTTTTTTCCACATGCCGTTTGCTGGGCCCCAGACGGCACACGCCCGCTCCCTCATCGGCTGTTCCCACGTCTCACCGCCAGGCCCTCTGCCCTGAACTAACATACGCTGATTCATCTTTTCAAAAGGCCTGTGGAGAAAGTGCATCAGTGACAGTCATTGTTTAGATGGAACCTGAAGCTAAGGGGGCTGAAGAGTGACTGATACTCTTCAACCATCTGCTACCCTCCCAGGGTCACTTTGGCCATTCCTTCCCAAGGACTCTCCCTTCTAACAACCGCCAACACAGCATCCACCAGGCAGATGAAACCTTCCATTTCTAGTCACCGCCCCTTAAGGCACCTTCTGTGACCCTATTCTCAGAGACTTCTGTCTTCCTCTCTATGACACAAACTTGCAAGAGCTAGGTTTCGGGCTAGCCTGAGTCACCACCCACATGGACCGAGCATCGCCTGGAGCTAGCAAGCTGACCCCCCCCCCCACATACCTATCCCCAACCCTCTCCTGCCTGTCCCCTCACTCCTGCACAACAAGGCCACATTTCCTGCCTCTGCCTTGCTCTGGGGTTCGACCCTGCATGTTCTGAAGGGCAGCCCATTCCTGGGAGAAGTGAGGTTAGCACTGACTCCCTCCAGCCATCTCCCCAGCTCAGAGTGGGTTTATCCTGACCCAGCATCTGGTCACCTGGCATGATTGTACGTGTGAGGGACAGAGGAGACCCACAGGGCAGGGACAGGAGAGCCCCTGGGGTCCACTCCCAGTAGCCTTATTTAATGGGTACAGAAATAGTGGCTGAGAGCAGGCACAGGCAAAGGAGCATCCCAGAAGCCCTGGTGACATAAGGGCCCTCCTCCTGCCTTCCTGAGAGAGATGGGATGGGGATTCTGTCAAGCCCTGTCACATACCTGCCCCCTGCATTCCTGGGTGGCCGCAGTAATAGGTTCTGTACATCACAGATTGCGGGTGTTTCACAACAAAGTGTGGACTTTAGACCACACCAGAATCAAGCAGAGAATAACTGAATGCTTGCCCCATCGCCCCGACAATGTCCAGAGTGGGAGACAGATTCAGGAGATGTGACTGGCTCAAGGTTGTGTAGAGAGAGACTAGAACAGGGCCTCCTGGCCCCCACCTCTGGCTCTACAGGCTGCACTCTGTCATGTCAAAGGGATCAGGTGTCACAGACTGGAATAGGCTTCATTCCATGCTGTGATGTCATTAGTGGGGAGGGAGGGGCTGGGGTGAGGGGTGGAAATACAGAGGTAACAAAGACAGTAAGCCTGATGCACAGGCAGGGAGCTCCCTCCCCGCTCCCTCCCTCCGGAGAAGTCTAGTCAGGTGTAGCAGGTGTGGCCAGGTTCAGCACCCAGTGCCCTAATTAACTCCTGGTGACAGTTTCTAGCTTGTGCGTTATCACCTTGGGTCTCTTGTCTTTATCAGAACCAAAGGTTGATTGGAGGCTCTGGCCAGGGCTCAAAGCAGCTGCAGGTCTACAAAGCATTTACGACTATAGTGAATGAATAACACCTCTCTCCCTCTCCCTCTCCCTCTCCCTCTCCCTCTCCCTCTCTCTCCCTCTGTCTCTCTCTCTGTCTCTCTCTCTGTCTCTCTCTCTGTCTCTCTCTCTCTCTCTGTCTCTCTCTCTGTCTCTCTCTCTGTCTCTGTCTCTCTCTCTGTCTCTCTCTGTCTCTGTCTCTCTCTCTCTCTGTCTCCCAGAAGCCTCTGCTGGCTCCTCACCTCAATCACTCCCTTAGAGGACCACACCGCTCTTTCTTTCTTTCTTTTTTTTTTTTTTTTTTTTGGTTTTTTTGAAACAGGGTTTCTCTGTATAGCCCTGGCTGTCCTGGAACTCACTTTGTAGACCAGGCTGGCCTCGAACTCAGAAATCTGCCTGCCTCTGCCTCCCAAGTGCTGGGATTAAAGGCGTTCGCCACTACCTCCCGGCCTCACCGCTCTTTCTTATCTGACCACTGGAGAACAGCAGGGCCCAGGCTGAGTTGGCTGGGACCCAGCATCCTGATGGTTACACTCAGCATCCCACAAGGGTGCCCTCAGCCACAGACCTACCAGAGGCTCACAAACTGTCCCTCGGTGCGTGATCCTCAGCCTCTCTCACTGGAACAAAAGTTCCTGGCCTTATCAACGGAGAGGTAGAATATTAATCTGGCCATCTCTGCCCCAGCCCTGACCCCTGATGGCCACTACTCTGCAGAGGGTAGGTGTTAGTGCCGCAGAATGGGTAAGGGAGGTATATGACCTGAATCAGACCTTTCCTGTCCCCTCGGATTCCTGTTTGGTCCCTTGGGGAGAGTAGCCCAGAATCTGTTAGCAGAGGGAATACCTGAATCCTCTTCCTTGCTCAGCCAGGCTCTCCAGCCTCCCTCAGCTCTCCTATGACAATTCCCCACACCCCAGATCTCAGCTGCACCACCACAGGCTATGTGGACTTTGAACTGTGGCCAGATCCTTGATCCTCTGAGACTTGGCCCCTGAGCCAAGAGATACCTCCTCTCCTTCCACACAGATCCAGACCCTGGGCAGAACTCACTTGTTGTGTTTGCACCCACTGAGCCCCACCCATAGCCCTTGGCTTCTGGTCCAGAGATCACCTGGGGAAGCAGGGACGCCCTAGAGACCTCAGCAGAGGCAGCTTGCCCCCCTTTGATAGGTGTGTGAGTGCGTGTGCGTGTGAGTGCGTGTGCGTGTGCGAGTGTGTGTGCATGTGTGTGTTGTGAGTGCGTGTGTGTGTGCGCGTGTGTGTGTGTGCATGTGTGTGAGTGTGTGCATGTGTGTGCGCGTGTGAGTGTGTGTGAGAGTGTGTGTGTGCGTGCGTGTGTGTGTTGTGAGTGCGTGTGCATGTGTGTGTGTGCGTGTGTGTGAGTGTGTACATGTGTGTGTGCGCGTGTGAGTGTGTGTGCGTGTGTGTGAGAGTGAATGTGTGTGCGTGTGAGTGTGTGAGTGTGTGAGTGTGTGTGTGCGTGTATGCGTGTGCGTGTGCGCGTGTGCGTGTGTGTGTGTGTGTGTGAGCGCGCGTATGCGCGCCTGTGAACCCACAGGTATGTGTGCCCATGCCTACAACACCCTCCTGTGATGTTCACTGTATGAAGTGACACTGTCCATACACCAGGCAGTTAGTTGCCTTTATGGCCAAGTATAAAAGGTAATCATTGACCACTCAGATGCCACCCTGCGCGTCAGAGCCACCCAACCTCAACCCTGCCAGGCCCTGGATTACTTTACAGTCACATAAAAGGAGCCTCCAGACTGTTCCCTGAGGACTTTGGCCCTCGAGGAGGGAGTGGTTCCTTCGAGACAACCCTTTCTTATAATGTTTACTTGACCAGCGAGGAGACCCATGCCTTTTATCTAACACTGGGATTGTCCCAGCATAGCCCACTGAGCTACACTATGTACTATGTACACACCTGCCCTCCACCACCTGCCTCTTCCAAAGGGACCCTACAGAAGCTCAGCAGGGCCCTGCCCTCCTTGGAGCTTAGGCGGAACTGGGAAAGTGTGTTTTCCTTTGCATGATGTGTCTCATTGAGGTCAAGCAACTTGCCCCTATCACACAGCTTCGAAAGAGCCAACCCTGATAATAACATGGTTTCCAAACTCTTCTATGTACCGCTGCCATTGAAAGCAACTCTTAGCTGAGCTTCAATATGCCTGTTTACCTGTCCTCATAAAGCACAAAGCTGCGATCAGAAGTCTGTGTATCACGCATCAGTAAATGTTGTACCCCAGTGCTGATGCTCAAACCAGGTCAAACCAACACAACACTCTTCCCAAGTCTGCAGGGGAGCCCTGGGCTTAACTCGGGAGAGAAGACAGGCAGGTCTCATGTTATGGAAGGACATTCCCATAGAAGAAATGCCTGGAACAACCCTCAACTGGCATAGAACGGCAGGGATGCTGGGCCCAGGAGGAGCCCTGGGGAGTAGAATAGCCAGAGACTCTCAGCAGAGGCTGACATTGTCTGCCTGCTAGTGCCAGGCCTTGGGTAGATTGTTGCTGGGAGCCACAGAGAGCATGTGACCAGAAGCAAGACTTTACCAGAGCCGAGTTCCAGAAACTTCTCTCTGGCTGCAGAGGAGAGTGTGGGTTGCAGTATCAGGTTAGTATTTCCCAAGCTTTATAAAGCAGCTCCTGGAGTGAGTTCTACAGGCTGTTGGGATAACGTCCCCTCTGGCTCTAGGCATCCACACTGCGTTTACCAACCCTGGTGGGCTCTGCTACCTCAGTGGCCTTGGTTTCTCATCTATACCAGGAGAACATAACAGTACATAGCCTAGAGCTACCAGGGAGAACTGTGGTGGGCCTGCTTCCGTCCCCAGGACACAGCAGACACCGAGTAAGTGGAGGCTTTCCTAGTTACTGAGGTACACACACCACACCCTTCCCTCTGCTTCATGCCCAGCCCAACCTCTCACACCCTGGTTGACTTCATTCTGAGCACCAAAATTCTTTCTGCTTTCTCCTCTGGGCTTGCCTGGATCTGGAGAGCAGAGCCCCACGTGTCACCACGGACAGATCTCTGTCTAGTCTAGGATCCCAGGTCTAACTAACACTTGCCTTCTGTGGGGTTGCGGGCGTGGCCCAGTAGGTAGAGTGCTTATGCAACATAAACAAAGGCTTGGGTTCCATCTCCAGCACTGAATAAGCCTTGAGGGAAGGTGCTCAGCTGCAATCCCAGCACTAGGGAGGAAGGGGCTGGAAGACCTGTAGTTCAAGGTCACTGTCTGCTGGAAATCAAGCTCGGGACAATCTGGCAACTTGAGTTTCACACTGGGAACCTAAGTAAAGGTAGAAAAAAAATGAATTACAAAGTTGTCTTCTGACCTCCCAACACAGCATCTCTCTCTCTCTCTCTCTCTCTCTCTCTCTCTCTCTCTCACACACACACACACACACACACACACACACACACACTGTATACAGAGACAAACACCCAACCCAACTCCTTGTGAGTTTCAGCGCACAGAAATGTCCACACCACACAGGTTGTTCTTCGCTTGGCCCTCTGCTCAGAGTGAGGAAGAGGAGGAGGACATTGGTTGCCATTAAGCACAGGGCTAGAGGGTGATGGAGAAAGAAACGAGCAGGAAATCGGAGAGAGACCAGGGAGACTTAAGCAAACTGAGAGTGTAGACTCAGGGTAGGTCAGGGAGCGCGGGCCAGCGAGGAGAAGGAACAGAGATTGGCGGCCTCCCGCTTACCCATGCCTCAGTTTCCCACAGGTTTAAAGAAGGTAATGCCAGCATGAAAGTCACAAGGCTGCTGTAGGCAGGAGTGAGCTTGTAATGGAAACTAGCACAGGCTTGACCCCAAGGTGCTAAATAGACAGAGCCCTACCCTGCCAGCTAAGCCAGTGGCTGGGCTTCCCCTTGAGCTGGGGTAGGGTGTGGCCCAGTGAGCAATCTTTACTATCTTGGCCTATAAGATCTGCAGAGATGGGGACAGAAGTGTCCAGGGGAGTGGAGCGCCGAGGAAAATCTGCTACCTAGACAACAAAGCCCACAAAGATCTTGTCTGACCTTCTGCGCCCTGCTCACTTCCCAGCGGTCCGTCTCTCAGGACTTTCTGGGGCACGTGCTGGCTTTCAGAATCGACCGTCCTAGGGACAAGAAACAAAGTGCTCTGGAAGCTTCCAGGCTAGCTGGCTCACCACTTAGAGAACAAAAGAAAAGCAATGGCTCGGAGAATGATGGGTAAGGGCCAAGTGGAAGCAGGAAGGAGCCAGAGCCCGCATGCCGTAGGGTCAGATGGGGTGTGGGAGGCACTGCACACCAGAACTGTGCCCCCGGGCTGGACCGGTGACACTGAAGCAGGTGTGTGACCGTGAGGAACAGTGGCTGAGCGATGTGTGGCCTGGGGAGCTGAGATTAGGATAAACAGAAGTACCAAGGGGCCATGTCTGGTGAGCCACGGGTGGGACAGCTCTGACACCCGGTAGTCGTGACAAATGTCAGACACACACTGGAGGATCCAGCATGCTGAGCTCACTGGAGCTGCCACCATCAAATGCAGAGCCGGCCAGCACCTCTGGATAACTTCCTAGCTCCTCTATCCAACAAGCCTGGGATAGTTCTACCACCACCACCACCACCACCACCACCACCACCACCACAAGCCGCAGGCCCCAACTGTGTTGACAAATGGGCCCTTCCCCCCACCCTCCGCCCCGTGGAACTGACATTGTAAAGCTGGAAGTGAGTCACAGAGCTCTTTCCTTCCTTCTCTTCCTCTCCCCTGTGCTTGCAGACACCCCTCCATTCCTGTTCACTCAGCCCTCACACCCTAGCTTTTAAAACCCATAAACTGTATAGAAGTGGCAATCAGCATAAATGCCCCAGTCCCAGGCTGGGGTACTGAGGAGCTGGGCAAGGGCTCTGAGTGTGGGGTCTGTATACAGTGGGAGGCGTGTGGGACACAGCAGATCTGATCCTGTGAGCTTGCTGACATCACTAGGGACCTGAAATGTCTGTCTGAGAGGCTATGGGACGGGAGCTTCTGCTGGAACTGACATCGGCATGTTTGTCACCTGCTCTACGGGTGAAGGGACTGTATGCGTAGCAAGGGTGTGTGGGTCCCAGGTGTGTCCTAGTGACCATCTGAGTAGTGACCATGAGAGGAGGCGGTTGCTCTGTGTGGTGCAGGGGACCCTTAGAATTTCTCTGTCCCTGGGAAGGGAAGCGGGTAGAGACTCAGAGCTGAGGGGTCTGTAGCTTTTCAGCCTGCCTTGGCCTTTGGTTCTGCAGGATGTGAGCGGGCTGTTTTTGGATGGAGCCCAGTATCACACCCTCCAGTCTGTTTCCCCTTAGCGAGGCCAGATTGTCAGTTAGTGGCTGTGGTTGGAGTCTGTGTCACTTTCCCAGGGGGAACTGCAGCAGGTAGGGAAGCTCGTATCATATATCCTGAGGTTCCTGCAACCCCCTCCCCCAAATCAAGTTTCCTTCATCTGAGCTCAGCTGGAGAGAAGGATGGGCAGACATGCGGGATACAAACACCATCCAATGGGACCTTTCTCCTCCTCCCCGTCTCGGTC
Organism: Mus pahari; assembly: GCF_900095145.1. Lineage (NCBI taxonomy): Eukaryota > Metazoa > Chordata > Mammalia > Rodentia > Muridae > Mus > Mus pahari. Next base: position 49,819,041 of record NC_034607.1, read on the forward strand.
TCCTGGAAGTGGACAAGCAGGGCAATGGGGAGAGCAGCCGTGAAGACGTGGACGCGAAGCATTGTGCTACATGTACACGAGGAGAGCAATGTGGCCCTATCGTTTCTTCTATTATATTCTAAAGTATCTACACACAATGGCCAGAGTCGCGGTGTCCTGCTATCATCCTGAGGTTTCCAGATACACAGGAAAACCCCAAAAGCCTACAGTCTTAAAGGATCACAGCCAGAACTTCCCTGTTTCCATCTGAGTGTCCCGCCCTCCCTCCTGACTGTAGACAGGTGTTAGACAGATCTCTAGACAGACGTTACCTGCCTGGAGTCATGGCCTCCAGGGAGCTGAGCCCAGCAGATGAGCTGTCTCCTTTTACACCCCCTCCGCTAAGGCAAGGATTCCATCAGAGACTCCCTGGCTAAGGGTTGAGGGTCCGTGGGTTTTCTCTAGAAAGTACCGACAGGCACCCGCGCTTGAACCTGTCTATAGATGAAATGGAATTTTTGAAATCTCATGGCAGGCCTGGTTGGAGCCAGAGAGGAGCTTAAGGAAGTTCACTGGGGCCTGGCAGGGTCTGTCTGTGGGCTGTGTAACAGAATTCTGTCATCCATTGGCCTGAGGCAGAACACCAGAGGCCCGCTAAGAATAAAAGCCCAGGGTAACAGGGCTCCTGCAACAGATTCACAACATCACCTTGTCCCAGGCTCCCTCCTGGGGTGGTGGCTGGGGTGTGGGCAGAAGTTGGATCTGCATTCTTTCACGCTTCAATGCTGGCCCCTGATCTATCCGTGCTCCTCAGAAGGCTGTCTTTCACCTCAGTCCCAGGGGCTGGCAGCAGGCTGACTGGAGGAGCCATTCCCCAACATGAAATCTGGAGGGAGCCTTCTCTGGGACTCTCTCTCGCCTTCCACACATGGCTGCTGCCTTCTCCTGGGATTTTGCCCATGGTCCCTGGGGGTCCTTGGAACAAAGCCAGTCACTCCCCAGGCTCAAGCATCCCTGGGTGTCAACACTGGAGGAAGAGTGGCAACACCAGGGTCAGCTCTGAATTCTGAATCCCAGGGGAGCCTCAGCTCAGAAGGAGCTGCTCGCCCATCCATAAAGGGCATTTGTGCCCAGGCAGCATGCTCCCACCCGGGGCTGCTCACACAGTAAGGCAGTGAGAGGGCAGACACACACGCCTGTGTGAGCCTGGCTGAGGTGCAGAGGAAGCGCGGCTGGGGTGAAGTGTTAACGGCCTCCTTCCCGCCTAGCCTGAGCCAGCTCTCCCAGACTCGGCCCTTCTCCCCAGAAATGCCTCTTCCTCCAGGTCCCAACACGCTTCCTCCACGTCCCTGGCTGCAGATCTGTCCTGCTTGGACAAACATCCCACTCAGCCCTTAGGTTTATGGATTTGCCTAGTGCCTTCCTTTATGTGGTTGGGAACCTGTACTGTGGTCCTGGCAGAGTGGAGGATTCTGGGCGGGGGGAATGGGGGCTGGGTCGGGCCAGCAAACCACAAGAGGAAGGCTGGGTGGACAACATGGAGAGACACACTTGCCGGGCCAAGCTGTGTTCAGGGACAGAAAGGGGGGAGTTCCAAGGAGGTGCTGAACTTGAAGGGTGGAGGGGACACCAGTCCTGGAGGGGACAGCAAGGAGCAAGCAGTGAAGCTGGGGCCATCATGGGTTGGTTTGTTGGCTTGCTTTGAGTCAGACAGACTCTTCCATTATTCCAAGCAGGGCTAGATAGAACTCACAATTACAGCCAAAGATGACCTTGAACTTCTGACCCCACTGCTCCCACCTCCTGGGATTATAGACATGTACCACCATGCCTGGTTTTATTCTGTGCTGGGAATCAAACCCAAGGCTTCCCGTACATTCTAGGCAAGTACTCTACCGACTGGATTACACACTCGGCCCTTTGGTTTGTTTTGAGATGTAATGTTTATTAAGTGCCTACTGCCTCAACTCTCTCACGAATTCTTTGTATCTCATGTCCACAAAAACTTGTAAGTGGAATCAGTGCCATTTTACAGATGAAAACACAATACCGGGGTCCAGGGACGTGGAGTAGGACATGTGCGTTGTAGAGTGCATGGTGGAGAGCTCTCAAGCCCAGGCAGGCGGCTGAGGAAGTGCGTGGTGCTGGAAAAGAGCCATCATCACACTGTTCAGTCTTGTCAGGAACTGTAAAGTGTTCAGATCTGGGCCTCAGACAGTTGGTTCAGTGTTCCGGGAAGGCTAATAAAGGCTCACCCTATTCCAGAACTCTCTGTACCCTTTGATACCCCAGGGTCCCTGGGAGACTTGAGTCTCTTAACTATCAGCATCTTCTATGATAATGTCTGCCACACAGGGTCTCACTTGTTCAATGTACATAGAAGTTACTGAATAGAATAAACCCTGCTAGGGTGCAGGGTGTGGCTTGGTTGGGGGGTGTTTGCCTAACATACATAAAGCCCTGGGGTTGGTCCCCAGTATCACATAAACCAGGCCTGGTGGTGTATGCCTGAAATCCCAGCTCTCGGGAGATAGAGACAGAATGATAAAAAGTTTAAGACTAGCCTCAACTACATATTGAGTTTGAGGCTAGCCTGGGCTTTATATGTGACAGTGCCTCAAAAACAAACAAACAAACAAACAAACGCACCACACTCCAATTGTGTTACTTTGTCATTTGCACACAGCTCTCTTTCAGAATTCCAAGTCAAGCTGCTACCCAAGGGACCAGGTCTGTCAACCATGTTTGCTATAAAAGGAGATTTTGATTTTTAAGGACTCCGGAACCACGTTGCAGACAAGAGACACACTTGGGGCCAAGTTTCAGAGCAAGATGGGGGCACAGTAGGGACGTCGAGAGCACCTGGGGCTCCTTCTGTGTCAGGACAGCATAGTCCTTCACTCCCAGGAAGCGGCCCAGTTGTGGAGGTGTGTGCCTGCCATCTCCAACCGAGAAGGTAGGAGAAGCCGCCCAAGTGGGAGGGAGGCCATGATGGACAGCAAGAAGCAGATCAGGAGGGGCACCCTAGCACTCGGGAGGCAGAGGCAGGAGAATGCACTTCAGTTCAAGACCAGGCTAGTCTCCACACAGAGTTTCAGGCCAGCCAGGCAAATAACAAGACACTACCTTGAGAAGGTAGGAGAGAAGAGAGGATACGATGGTGTGTGTGTGTGTGTGTGTGTGTGTGTGTGTGTATGGGGTATGGAGTGTCTCTGTCAGGAGGGAGGAGGTGAGGGTATGGAGCACGGGAGACTAGAAGCCTGGAGATATTGGAGACAAGCTCACCCTGTCCCCCAACAGAGCAAGGACAATCTCAGGAACCAAGCAGCCCCTGAACTCAGCCGCCTCTTATTTCTCAAGCGTTTTAGGAGTCTAACATGGCCAGCCCAGCGGAATCAGCTTTGTATGGAAAGTCCAGAGGAACTCCAGCTTGCTCTCCCCACTGTGCGCTGGACCCCAAAGGGGAAAAGCAAAAGAGGAACCTACTTCAAGTCCAGTTCAGTCTTTTGTGTTTTCAACTTCTTTTTTTGTTTTTGTTTTTTGTCTCTTATGGGGTTTTTTTTGGGGGGGGGGTACTTTTTATTTTTAAACCCTTGACAACCTTGTAAAGGGAATCTGAGGACTCCCATTTCTACACACAGGCCTCAGAAAAGTCAAAGCAATTGAAAGGGGAAGGCAACCCGGCTAATCAGTGGGGCCTGATCTTAGTCGTGGGGGCCTCGCTGGAGGCCGGGGCGAGAGGAGAAGGTGAGGGCTCGGCAGGGGAACATCCTCCTGCCTGCCTTTATTGTTCACAGAACCGAAAAAGTGATGATGATAGCTCTCCTTCCTGTCTTTAAGAAAACAACAGAATCAAAACAAACAGAGAAGGGGAACTCCCCTCTGCCAGTCCCCTCGAGAAAGAAAAGGAAGCTCTCCTGCCGGTGGCGACCTGCGCTACTTCATGCTGGGACAGAGGTTGCTAAGCCAGCTAAGCCAGCACCCACACTATACCCCGGGGCTGCTGGTCCCCTGCATACTGGGTCTGGTCTTTGCTTACCTTCAAGAGAGGACACAGCCACACACACGAGGCGGCTGAAGCTCCTGGGAAAAGCTTTGTAAGGCCGGGGCCAGGAGGAAACGGAAATATACAAGTCCAAGATCTAAAACCAAGGGCTCTAGAAATGACTCCCAGTTAGTTATCACTCAGGGCTCCTAGCCCCCACCTCATTTCTCAATGCCAGAACTACCCACACTTACTGAACTCAGAAAAGGGGAGTCACCCCCCAAGAGGTCCTATCCTTCCTGTCCTGGACTTGCCTGTGTGTGCCTTGATGACCTTGGCACAAAGTCTAGAACAGCCCCTGGAAACGTAAGATACCCCTCACGGTATCCAGGTCTCTCTCCCACTTGCTTCTTTTAGTCCCAGATAGCTTGTGGTAACTGGTTGTCTAAAGTTCCTGACAGAGTGATTTCTGCCCCTCTGGACAGAGGTCTGAGGCCTTAAAAGGTCCGGTGTCACCATTACTAAGCCCACAATGACAGTGTTTTCACCGCACAGGTCTGCCGGGTCCGCCTCTGCCTTAACAAATACTCTAAGGCCATCTGTGCCCATTGAAAGCTTCAGCTCAATTAAGGAATTTGTCTGTGGTCTGGGTTCACAGTGAGCTGGTAGCTGGGAGAATAGTTATTCTCCACTGAGGCTAATTAGTCTCAGGAAATGGTAAGTGACTAGTGCATCGCACTCAGGCCTGTACCTGCTCCTTTGGGAAATGTCAGCGGTCTCCCAGGGCCTGAGAGAACTCCTCAGAGGCTGGACCAGGGAGAGCAGCCAAAGCAATGTTTCTTTCTTTCTTTTTCTTTCTTTCTTTCTTTCTTTCTTTCTTTCTTTCTTTCTTTCTTTCTTTCTTTCTTTCTTTCTTTGTTTTCGTTTGTTTGTTTGTTTTTTATTTTTTTCGAGACAGGGTTTCTCTGTGTAGCCCTGGCTGTCCTGCAACTCACTNTCTAGACCAGGCTGGCCTCAAATCGATGTTTCTTGATGTTGCTGTTGTTGGACAATTGCTGCCCCCCGTCTGCCCACTGGCTCAATCCTGTCTCAGGCCCTGCACTTAGTGTCCCTGGGTTGGTGTCAGCTGAATGAACCACCACTACTTGAGCTTCCCTGGCAGCTGATGGCCAGAGGTCAGGGGTCAAGGAGGGGTTGCTGTCTGAAGACCGCCCCCCCCCCCCGCAGGGCTGAAGCCCGGTCTTCTGAGGCCCTGCACAATCTCCTCCTTAGCATCCCCATTGCCTGAGGCCACTGTTACCAGTTCTCATGCTATATTCAAACCTCATCTCCCTTCATGATCTCTTATCAAAGCACAAGCCAGCCCAAAACCCGCCCTCCCTCCAAAGTTTCTGCTGGTTCCCCATTGCTCAGAGGATAAACTCTGGCCCCGGGGATTAAGGGTTAACGGCTGCTTTCTTGGATTCCCATTCCTGTCCTGCAGCTGGATGTGCACAGATGTGCTGGGCTAGTTGCCTTGCATTGTCACTGACTGACTTCCCAAAGGTCCAGTTGCAGTCTCTGTCGGCACTTGTCTTTCTCTCTTCTGTCTCTCCGGAGGATGGTGTCTCTAGGACCTTGCATATACCGAGCAAGCCACCCTGGAAGCGGCCTAACCCCCCGTGTAGCTCTGACCTGGAACTTGCTAGAGAAAAAGCCGGCCTCACACTCACAGAGCTCCATCTGCCTCTGCCTGGAGTTCTGGATTAGAGGTGTGCACCACCCACCAAGCCTGGCTTTGACGTCTTAGACAGGGTCTCAAGCTGGTCTTGAATCTTCCTGCCTTGGCCTCCCAGAGAGCCCAAGCGTAGGTAGGACCCAGCTCTGTCTAGAAAACCTCCTGACCCTCAGGCCCCTCAGGGCCCTCTCTGTACACAGTGCAGATAAGGCTCTGTCAGGTCGGGGCTCTATTGTTATCTGTTCTCACAGCTGGCTCTCCAGGTCCCGGGCCTCCCCACCCGCCCCATCTCTGGAGTCTGACTCAGTGGCACCCCAGGAAGCTCTGAATGGATGAATCAATGTGCTCTGTAACCTACAGTCAATTCCTTCTGCCCTGCTGTGGCCCAGAGAACATTCTCTCCTGGGAAACTGAGAAGAAGTGGCTGACCTCAGGGGGTGCGGGGCAGGGGACCACTGCGGTGGCTTGTGGCACCTGCTATTGTCTAAAAGATTCACCTGGAGTATCCACATCGACTCACAAGTAGATGCTGTGCTAGGCATTTGTGCTATGTCTTCACATGTGGCTCTGATGGAGACCCTGGGACTGCATGGAACTGCATGGGGGCTTGACAACGGAAATAATAATCATTATAATTATTATTTAGTATATAAACTATTTATATTATTATTGTTTTTTGTTGTTTGAGACATGGGTTTGAAATCGCTTTGTAAACCAGCCTGACCTCAAACTTACACCTGCCTCTGCCTCGCCAAGTACTAAAATTAAAAGAGCACCGCTCCCCCACCCAGCTTGGAAATCTTTTTAAGATGACTGTGTGTGTGTGGGGGGGGGAGGATGTCTGGCTTGCATGAGATCCTACATTCCATCCCCAGCACCAAGCAAGTAATAAGTAAATAAATACACAAATAAATAAATATAAACAGGAAGTCGGCTTCCCATTAGGGACCAGTGCCAGTAACCCTCTTGCAGGCCCTGTCCTTCTCTACGTGATCTCCAGCTGTCACCCACAGCCCTACTCAAGTCCCACCTCGACTAAAGGGGCTCCAGGCACCACCCAGCAGGGCCTGGGCCTGGGGCTCGGGATGAATCCTGGCTAGCCACCCACCTCCAACTGTGGGTGTTGGCACACACCAGTCACCGGGCTTCAGGTTTCAGTGTTTCCCTCTCTAGGGCACTTTCTATTTTTCAATACTTTTCCTATCACAACCAAATAACAGAAAAAGGAAATTAGTTGAACCTCCTGAAGACCAAGGGTTGGGGTGGGGGTAGGCAGCGGGAGCAGAGCAGGACAAGTGGGGAGACAGGCCGAGCAAGCTAGCTTGGGAAAAGCTGGAGGCTGCCGGGTTGCTGGGTACCACTCCCCCTCCCTGCTCAGGCTGACTCACACCCCTCTCTCCTTCCAGGGCTGACTCATTGTTTCCCTCAAACAGCAGGCCTGCCAGGCCCCGTTCTTTCTTAATGAACGGTTCCGGAGCCTGCTGGATGTCATCCTGGCCTGCCAGACCCAGAGCAACTGAGTTCTCTCTGCCTGCACCCACTTCTGGAGGGACAGCCGCTTGTTCCCTCTAGGGACCAAGCCCTGCATACGCTTGAGAAGAGAGGGGCACTGGAGAGGTAGTGTCCTGGGAGCAGCCATCATCTAACTAAGCATGGTGATCAAGCAAGTCCCAGGCTCCCCATCTGTAAAATGTTGGGATAACCATCCACATCTTAGAGGTGTTTGGTGAATCAATGGCGTCGCCTTTACCCCTTTGCATGTGCAGTGTGCATGTGAGCATGTGTGTTCAGATTAAGCCTTATGTTCTGCACCGGGGGCTACATCCTTGAGGCTAAGTGTCACTAACTTTTTTTTTTTTTTTTTTTTTAAGACCGGGGTCTCATGTTGCCCATGCCCTTGACTTCCTAATCCTCCTGGTTCCACGTTGTGGAGTGCCGGGATTACGGAATTACATCACCATCCCCAGTTTTAATGCTACTCATTTTTAAAAAGCTGTATGTAACTGTGTTACAGTTGGGGGGTAAAAAAAAAAATAATAGTAAGGTCCTTGGGTAGCTAGTGTTAAGTAAAACACACCCAGAACCCCAGGCCAGGATCAGAGGGGATATTCGGCTGTGGGGGTGGGGTGAGGGGCTCCCCCAGGTCTCAGCAGGCCCAGCCTCTTCCCTCAGCACCCCTCAGTGAGAGCATTGACGGTTCCCAGCAGGATCTACCTGAGCCCCTAAACCCCTTTTCTCATGGAAGCTGTGCTGGGCAGTCCTCTGGGGAGCCAGGCGCCAACTCCAGCTGATAACCTGCCCACCTGGGCCACTGCTGAAGAGGCCCAACCCAAAGGTTTCCATCCAGAGCTTTTCGAAATTTCAAAAATGATGGGCCCACAGAGATGGCGATGTGGTGGGGGAGGGGAGCCCAGTTGCAGCCCCCACCCCACCCTAACAGTGAGTCTAGGCTTACTGTTTGCTCGGCTGAATTGGTGATCAAAATCGCTGGAGAGTCACCCCAGCAGTGGTGTGCCGTCCTGGCATGGCCAAGCTCCCCCCAAACCCCCACCCATCCAATCCCTAGGATCACCAGAAAAGCAAGGGAAAAAAATGAGTGGAATTCCTGTGTGATATCTCTGGCTAGAGTTGCAGATCTGAATTGGGCTGGACGGTTCTGGCAAGTTAGCGCCCAGCTCTGAGCCCCCACTTCCATGTCTGTATTAAGAGAAGAATCCGGGGCTGGCGAGATGGCTCAGTGGTTAAGAGCGCCCACTGCTCTTCCAGAAGTCCTGAGTTCAAATCCCAACAACCCTATGGTGGCTCACAACCATCTGTCACAAAATCTGATGCCCTCTTCTGGAGTGTCTGAAGACAGCTACAGTGTAATTACATATAATAAATAAATAAATCACAGAGAGAGAGAGAGAGAGAGAGAGAGAGAGAGAAGAATCCTTGCTTTGAGTGTTAGGACAAAGAAGGCGCCCCAGACGCAGCTGAGCGGCTAGCCCGCTGTGGAAACGAGCTTTAGTAGCTTCAGCAGGCTTCGCTCCTCTCCCTACACCCGAGCCTTGCAGCTCTGTGCCTCAGCCACGCTCCCTCGGGCCCTGCATAGGACAGGCGTTGGTGTTAGTGTCCCCTCTTCTTAGCCTGACTCCATTCACAGTGGTTTCGCGTCCCTTCCCACCTGCTTTGTCCTTTTGACAAAGCCTTGGGCCTGAGAGGCCTGGCCTCTCAGCTTTTCTGTATGACTCGCTTCATGGGGCCCATTCTACAGAAGCTAACAACACTCAACTGGTTACTTATTTATACCTTTTTTGATGTTATGGGTGTTTTGCCAGAATATATGCATGTGCATGTCTGCTTACCATATGCATGCCTGGGACCTTCAGAAGCTGGAGAGGGTGTTAGATTCCCTGAAACTAGAGTTACAGACAGTTGTAAGCCACCATGTAAATGTTGGGAATCCAAGCCAAGTCTTCTACAAAACCAGTCAGTGCTCTTACTTGCTGAGCCCTCCTTTCAGCCCCAAGGTCTATTTTTAAACTTTATTTTAGAGATTAGGTCTCACCCACCATGTAGCCCTGGCTGTTCTAGAACTTTCTCTGAAGGTCAGGGTAGCTTTTAAACCCAAAGAGATCTCCCTGCCTCTGCCTGTCTAGTGCTGGGATTGAAGGTGTGCACCAGTGTGTGTGTGTGTGTGTGTGTGTGTGTGTGCCAGAGGAGATCAGAGAAACATATGGTTGTAACCCACCCAGTGATAGAACTAGAAATTGTACTTAGGCCCTGTGCAAGAACAGTAGGCGCTCTTAACTACTGAGCCGTCTCACCAGCCCAACAATGGCCAATTTAGGGCCCCAGAGATTAGAATGATGTTTGGGCCTCTCTGCTGACTAGCAGTGTAAGTCCTACACAAGTCCTGAGTCATCTCACGCCTCCCCGAGGGCTGTGGTAAATGGTGCAAGGAGACCCAGCACATCCAGGGAGGAGCTATGACGGTGGGCTTGGTCGGCCGCACCTTCTCTCCCAAGAGATCGGAACTCCTACTGGCCTTAAGCAAAGAAGAATTCATTCAGTACATTCCAATAGCTCCCTCCAGCCAGTGAAGAACTTAGCACCAAGCCACATGCCATGAGGGGCACAAGCCAAATGCATTCAAGTCGCGGCTGCTGGGACAGCTCTATGTGACCAGAGATGGGTGCCCTTGAAGGGAGTTTCCTGAGAACCCTTCCTAACTTGTCACTGACAAAGGCCAGTGCCACAGAGCTTCTCTGGCTTCCCTCAGTTTCTCTTCTGTACAGTGGAAGGGCCTGCCCAGTGTCCTTCAGAGTGCCCTGGGGACAAATTAGGGAGCAAATGTGCACACGGAGGATGAGGGGGTTTGATGTCAGACCAAAGATCACATAGAAGCTCTTTCCACTTGCTGTCCTCTGGGGACTCCAGCTTAAGGAGGGGTTCTTGTACACACACGTATACACAAGTATACACACGTCGTAGTAACTCAGAAAGTAAAGACGCTGCTGCCCAGAGTCTAACTCTGCTCTTGCTGAATCTACACTTGGTCTTGCTCTGCGGCTAGGATGGAGCCCGAGGAAGGAATGGCAAAGACACGGGGTCTTCCAGCCACGGCCATTCCCGGACCAGACTGTGGAGTGACTCCTGATCCCAAAGAAGCAGGAGTTCCCAGGAACAGCCATCTGAATCGCAGATCCTCGAAGACCCCCAGCAGGCACCGGTGGTGGGGCTCCATGGGGGGAGAGGGACGAGAGAAACTCCTCCCAGCCCAGAACAGCTTCTGGAAGAGGAGGTCACTCCCCCAGACCATGGAGATCCCACTGGAAAGAGTGGGAGAAGAAATACCCAAGACCCAAACCCTCCGGAAGTGGGGGCAGAGGCTCTATCTGCAGAGGCAGGGAAGGTCCGGGCTACCCCAGATCAAAGCAGGCTCCCCAGTCTTTGATTCTTAAGCCCTGTAGGAGGGTGCTTCAGGAATTGGAGACCACTGGCCTTGGGGCCCAGGGAAAGTAGTGAGAGAGAGGTCCTGGCCAGCTCTCTTTTTGCATAACAGCTTGGCTGCCTAACAAAAGGGCAGTCCTTAAAAAGGCCTATAGGGTTGTTAAAAGCTTCCCGGTAATGGTTTAATTGGGGGCGATTTAAAGTGTCTTCCTTAGGAAGGCTAGTCCTTCAAAGGCTAGGCAGGCCTGGCTCTTCTATCCTCAGCGTCCACTGGTCCCCCAGAGCTGGACCTGTCCCAGCCTGTCCCTCCCCCGGCTCCCTGCAGACCTGGCAAGTCAGTGGACAGACCCTTTGGCCAGCCTGTCTGAGGGGATTCCGTCTTGCCCCGGCCCATCGGCACCATTTGTTCACACAGTTTGGCCTCGTAGCTGGGTCTGGAGCCTAAGGCAGAGAGGGAAGGCTGAGCTAGACACATGCAGGAGTTAGGGCCACTTCAAACACCTTGGCTGTCTCCCCTTCGCCGCCCCCTTGCCCTGCTCTCCTCCTCCCTCCACCGTTTGGAACTTCATGGCCACTGCCGGGGGTTGGTTCCATCTAAATGTTAGCGCTCAGCCTTCCTGACATGACATCTGCTGAGCACGCTAACTGGATGGTCTTGATGAGTCAGAAGTGACCAGACATGGACCAGACCTGTGGAAGGGGAGATAAGAGAAGAGGCAAAAGCCTTAGGGTGTGAAGCATGAAGTGGGGGCTGCCCGGGAGGGACAGGGTTTCTGGAAGCACAAAAGGCCTGGTGTTAGAATATGACTAGCTCCTGTAGGCTCGTTGGCCAACCCTGATGTTAATAGTAATACTGCAGCCAGCTTCATGATCAAACATTAGTCACAAACCATCTCAGGGTCCTGAGAGGGGAAGTGCGGGTGGCACTTAGCTAGCGTAGAAGTGTCCTTCTGGAAGCACGGGGACAAGTGTCACCCCCCTGAAGCTCGGGCACATCTGGGGTGCTGTCTGAGGAGTCACCCCTGAAGGCACGCTCCTCTTACCTCTAGCCTTTTCCCAAGCACTCTCTTCAGGGTGCCCTGCTACTCCGGTGAGCCGTCCCCAACCCCTGCTGTGAGCTTTTATCTTGTCTATGGAGCAAGATGCCCACTGGGGGACTTGGGAGTCTCTGGGACATCTTTGCCAGCTGTCAGGGTTGAGTGTGGGGGTGTTCCCAGGCTGTGATTTTAAGCAATTTATGTTTTAAGCAAGTTGTGGTAGGCAGCCACCCTCAAACAGGAACAGCCAGAGTGGGGTGTACAGAGCCCCTGCTGAGAGAAGTCTCTCTCTGAAGGCTAGAAACAGACCTCAGGGCACTGAATCCTCAGCCCGGCTAAGCTTCTGTAGGCACAGAGACCTGGCAAGGTATCCGGCTCTATATTGGTCACCTCCATATGTAAGCAGGTCCCCCCAGGGCAGATGAGGGGTGCTGCTGAGGCGGTGGTGGAAATGCTGGGGACTGGAGGAAGGAGCGAGCCTCCCTTGATGGCCCACCCTTCATCCATCCAGTCACTCCCAAAGTGACCACCCCTCCTTGGGGGCCGAGAACAAAGAGGGTTGTTCCCTGGATGAAGGTCTTTCATCTGTAAGACCTAACAAGTGGTCTTGCGCTGTCTTAGGTCTTTGGAGTTTCCCCGAGAAATGTGGGGAAGCAAAGCTACCTTGCGGTCACTCCATACACCAATCCCACTGGTTTCCTGAAGCAACGGCCAAAGGCTACCATTAGATACTTCTTCTGGTTTCTCTTACCCCATGTGGGGGAGGTGGGAATGCTGGGGTTGCAGCCAAAGAGCCTGGGGTGTGTATGGGGGTGAGGTGGAGGGAAGGATGAGGGAATTGACTGCGTGAGCTGCCTCTGCACCTCTTGCTTGTCCCTGACTCCTGGGTCGCTGGCTGGGTCTGTGTTCTTTATCACACATGTGCTACCAGAGTTGCTGGAGAAACACCCCCCCACCCACCCATCCCAGCTCTGTCCGATAAGCTGAGGCGCCAACCCCCAACCCCAGTCCAGGGAAGAAAGGGCGGCGCTTTGGCTGACTCCTCCCCAGCCACGTGCCTCCACACCCTGAGCTATATACACCCTTCCCAAAAGCAGCAGCAGCCCTTGGCTACGCGGCTCTCCAGACCAAAGGTGAGAGTGACGGGTATACATTCCTGTGCCCACAAGACAGTAGGTAGGCAAGACAGGGGCTGAGAAATGGCTGGCCTAAGGTCATCAGGTCAGAGGCATAGGAGAATCGCAGTGAGCGTCCTCTGTGGAGGTATGCTCCTAGTCTAGCTAGGGAGCCCATAGATGCAAGCCCTACTGGTCCTGAACCAGTGGTCTAGCTCCATTGGAGCCCAAAGCCTTGGGCCCCTCTTGTCTCTGGCCCTATCCCTCACGACAGACAAGCTGTCTCAGGCAGCCACTGTGGCCACAGATCTTCCCATCCCCAGCCTTGCGTTGGCTCTTCCTGCCTCTGTTGTCCCTCCTCCTGGGGAAGGGGCACTTCCCTCCTCTCTTGCTGGAGGGATCTGGCTAAGTCTCCAAGGGCCTACATGACTCCTCCCCCTGGAAGCACCATCGAACAAGCCAGGCAGAAAGGAGCATGTTGCCCATCCTTCAAGTGCTCACCCTACCCACTGAGCGCCACAGCACCCGCGGTCTGGGGCAGATGGTACTTTACCGCTGTCATTCCTGGTCTCTACACAGCCAGCAAGACGCAGGCCCGGGAGGTGGCCCCATGCTTAACAACAGTCGCTCCTACAGAAACCCAGGTCCACTTCTTCGCGCCCACATGGTGGTCCACGACCATCTGTAACTCCAGTTTCAAGGGGTCTCTTCTGACATGGGCACCAGGCACATGCATGTACATACATACAGGCAAAACACACATACACGTAAAATAAGTAAAACAAACAAACAAAAAACAACAAAAAAAACCTTTTTTTTTTTTTTTTGGTTTTTCTATGTAGCTCTTGGCTGGCCATGAACTCAGAAATCTGCCTGCCTTTGCCTCCTGAGTGCTGGGATTAAAGGTGTGCACCCCTGCTACCCGGCAAAAAAAAAAAAAAAACTTCTTAAGAAGAAACAAACAAGGCAGAAAGGGATCAGGCCCAAGGTGACATAGCTGGAAATGGACAGACAGGATTTGGGCTCTGGACTCTGCACCTTGAGGTGGTAATGGCCTGCCTGGTGGCATCTGTCATTCCTTTTGGACCTCTCCCTGGGTCAATGTACCCTCTTATCCCCTGTCTTGTCCACACTGAGCTATGAAGATCCTTTAAGTAAGGGCCCTGCATAAGGCCTGGCTTCCCACCCAGGAACATGAGTGATCACAGACAGATCCGAGCAACCCCCTGGCTGATACAGCCCACAGAGCCATGCCAGGAGGGGCACAGGGAAGGACGGATTTCTGTTTCTATAGATCTTTAGCCAGATTCTTAGGAGTCTCTGTCTGGCTTCTTTTCGTCTCTGTGAACCTGAGCTTGGAAAGTGGTCACTCCATGAGGGCGGAGGGCTTGGGTCCCAGGAAGCGACTGGAACACACAGGCTCCACTTCCCTCCTCCTTGAAGATCAGCTTTATAGCCTCCTCCTCCAAGGAGCCCCCTCAGCCTTCCCTTTTCCCATCGAGGGAGGTCCTGAGCCTCCATGGCCACACTGAGCCCCTCCTCTGTGACTCCTGCTTGGGCTCAGGGCTGGGAAGAGAAGACCCTCCCTGGCTGTGTGTGATTTGCCCATTGCCAGTGTGTACCTGCACGGGGACTAGCTGGAGCATGAGTCCACTGGACCCTCAGGGCTGGGAAGAGAAGACCCTCCCTGGCTGTGTCTGGGGATTCTGTGACGCTCCAGTGTGCCCCAGTTCCTATTACAGACGTGCCGCACATAACCCCTCCGACACCCGTTCATCTCTCGGGAACCTCTCCTCGCTGATTCACCTCTGAAGCCTTCTCTGATCCTTGGCAGGAGCACACCCGTCCTTCCTCCCTACCCCTCCTCCCTGCTAACCCTGCTGGCCTTCCTCACTAGCATAGCCTCTCTTGTTCTGGTTCAGCCCTGGAGCCTGGTCACCTTTGTCCCTCCTCACTCCCAGGGCAGGAGAGGTTGGCTGTTGTTTTTCTTTTTCTTTCTTCCCGTTAGCCCTGAAGCCTAGTTTGGGACCTGGGCAAATAGGTTCATTAATAACCATTTAATTACCCAAATTAAAATCAGTTCCCCGGAGAAGAGCAACATCTGAATGGAAACCTGGTTCGCTTTCTTCTTTCATCTTGGCGATTTTTATGACTCTCCCCTCCCTATCTGCTTTTAACTTTGCACCTTTTATGGTGACTGGCCCTTGTCTGTAGCTGGGAACCGTCTCTAAGCAGCTTGCTTGCTATCTCAGTCAAGCACTTCCTTGTATGCTCACATCTCCTGCAAATCTCATGGCGATCCTTCAAGCTGCGAGTGCATTTCCTCATTCCGAAGACAAAGAAACTGAGGCTCAGAGGCTGTGAGACCTGCCTGAAGTCACAAAGCCCGAGGACAACAGCCATTGGAACCCTCGTGCTTCAATGGATACCACTCCCCTCCACTGGCCAAGGGGACTCTTTCTTCTGTCTCCATGCCCTTAATGACCACAGAAAGAGCCACCACGCCAGGCTCTCCAGGACCATGAGTGATTCCCACCCAGCTAGAACCCCCAGCCTAGTCAGGGGAGGTAGAGAAATCTGTGGACATTGTTCCCGAGGCCTGTGGTTACTGATCTAACGACCGCCCGTCCTCCCTAGCCGGCTGGAGAGTTAATGATTAAGGAGGGGATTAAATATTAACCACCTGTCGGGGCTGTGGCGTAATGTCTCAGTCTGTACCTGAGCCTATCTAAAAATACCTGCCCCTGCTGCTGCTGAGGGCCGGCCCCACACAAGGGCCGCTAAGCCCCTGTCCTGGCTACCTCCTCCTGAGGCACCCCATCTGCGGCCTGGACCTGCCTTCAGTCACCTGGTCCCAGACTATCTCATGCTTTCTCTCTGCATTCAGTTTACACCCAGCAGCTTCGGAGTACTCCGTACCACCCGAGGCACTCCTGGTGGGCTTCGTGGAAGAAGGGCCAGCCGCCACTTGTTCCTGGGAGGAGGAGGATCAGTGGGTTACATTCTTATGAGGGGTGCTGGTTTATCAGCATCCTCACCTCCTCTTGACCCCTCTTGGTCTCCACATCCCAGGCTCCAGCTCCCCAGGCTACAGCAACTGCCTGTGTATTTCACTGAAGAATCACAGAGACGCTCTTCTTGACCTTCTGGAAGTTAGGACCTGGGTGGCTGCCTCCAGAAAGTGCCTCACCTCAGCTAAGGGCCTGGGGTCTCTGTAGTTCTCCCACCCCAGGTTTTCAGGCCTGGAGAGGCTCTGCTTAGCGGGTGGGCAGGAAGCCACATCTATTAGAAGGGTCCTTTGAAGTTCAATTGAGCAGCCCTGGAACCCTCCACAGACTAAGGACAAGAACACCTGAGCCTGAGACTGTCTGTGGGCCTGCTTCCCCACAGCAGGGGCCGCAGGACAGGGTGCACTGCACGCAGTCTATTTCCAGAAAAATGCCCCCTTAATCAAGTATTGACATCACTCGTTAGCTCTTACTTGGGCATCCTGGGGAACCAAGCAGTCTGAGCCACTCTCCCCTCCTGAGCCTGTGCAGCAAACCTAGTTACGGACATTACAGATCATCTGTAGATGGACTGAAGCAGGCGGGGCCTGCAGGACTTAGCTACTTTCAAAGAGCCATGAAGGAGCAGAGGCTCGCCTGCCTGAGTAGAAATCCCTAGGACACTTAAAACACTGAAGCCCTGTTTCTCCCACTGTTGCTCCAGCCAGACTCGACTCTTCTCTGACCCTAGTTTCCCAGGCCACCCCTGCACAGAGAGATGACCCCAGCTCTCTAGCAACTGTGCTCCTGGTCTCAGTGCCAAGCATGTGGACCGAGGAGAGGCCATGTGGAGACCCAAGGGCTGAAGATGAAGGTCCCACGTTCCCTGGCAGAGAGATTTCTGGCTTTCAGATTCTTCACCAGCTCTTCCTGGAGACTTCTGAAAGGACGCCCTGGGGCCTGAAACATGGCTCTGCCATTGAGAGGCTGTGCTATTCTAGAGGTTCTGAGTTTGGGTCCCAGGACTCACGACAGGCACCTCACAGCAGCTCAGCAGGAAGGGGGTTGCACAAGGCCTCTGACCTCTACAGAGATGTGGACGGACATGCACCAGTACACACAATTAGCAATGATAATCACACATCTTTACAAGGATCTCTGAGTTTAAAGGAGGTGGCATTCGCCTTTAATCCCTGCTCTAGGGAGGTCGAGGCAGGTAAAGCTCTGAGTTCAAGTTCAGTCTGGTCTACAAAGCAAGTTCCAGGACAGCCAGGAGTACACAGAGAAACCCTGTCCTGAAAAAATGAATTAAAAAGAAAAAAGAAAAAAACAAACAATAAAACAAAACAAAAGGAAGGGAGGGAGAGAGGGAGAGAGGGAGGGAAGGAGGGAGGGAGGGAGGGAGGAGAGAATAATGAAGAAACTGCAATGGGGATACCTCAGTGGTAAGCCACCTTGCCCCGCCCCCCACTCTAAGAAGGATGCCCCTGAGCAGAGGAAGGTTTCCAGCAGCCCTGACTCACAGTCTTCTACCTCAGACTCAGAGCTGCCCCCCCATCCCCATCCCCAGACTTCTGTCTCCAGCCTCCTACCCACCCCACCCTTGGCTGTGACCCCAGGGCTCAGGAAACATTTGTTAGCCATGCACAGAGTCTCCCCTCCCTCTCCCCTCCCCCTCCCCCACTCACCTCCTCCCCACTCCCTTTCACCAAGTCACACTTTCAGGTGACTCACAGAAAGCAGAGAGGGAAGCAATGTCTGAAGACGTGTTGGTTTTTGTCAGAAAAAATGTTGAACCTGATGTTGGTGTGCATTTACACAGGCTTCCATGACAGTTCCTCACTTCCCCAGAAGCACTGAGAGGTAACAGATGTGTAGTCCCCAGGGACACTGAGGCATGGCAGGGTCTGAGCCTGACATGCAGGAACAGAAAGGAAGAGAACATTGGGTCAGTGGGTCAGTGGGGGGATGAGGGAGACACTGGTCTGGAGGAACCTTCTGGTGCCTTCTGGTGACACAGACCCCTGCTCTGGATGCTCATCCAGCTGCAGACGGCTGCCCGGCCAGACTAGAGGTAGCAGGCACAGAGCTCTCAAAGGTTAGGGCATCATAAGGTCCAGGAGGCTGAATACAGAAGGAGGGAGCGAGGAGGGTGGAGCTCAGGGTGAATGCAGGCCCAGTGCTAGCTGCCCTCTGAGCAGAGTCTCAGTTTAATATCCGTGGAAATGTCGACAGAGTCTAGGCAAGCAGAGCTCTGACCTGGCTGTATACTCTTATTGGTTAGTTAGGTGCCCTGGGCAAGACCCTTCTCTAGGCTCAGTCTTCTCTCTAGTAAATGAGGAATATGTAGGTGGCTTTCAGCAGGGCCTCACGGGCCTTAAAAACCGGGATGCCACCCAGCCCAGCCTCTCCTTCCTGTGGCTCAGGAGGAATCCTTTATGTCTACCTTCAGCTCAAGTCGGAGTTTTCAGGGTTTGGCATCACCTAACTAGCCAGCCTTATCCCTCCCCAGTGTGGATGCTCCAGCAGGGCCAGCCCCCTCCCCATCCCTTGGATCCTTGCTCCAGCTTCTTTCCTTCCTTCACCAAGGTCCCCACAGTGGCACCCTTGACAGCTTCACGGATGTGCTGACTGTGTAGGCTCTTGGGATCCCAGCTAGGGAAAACACAGCGGCTGCTTACATGCTCCGCAGATGCTGTCCCTTGAGCTTGCTAAGGAGTGCCCTACGGCTGGGCTATACCCTACACCCACCTGAAATTGAAACCCGGGGAGCAAGGCCCCAAAGACTTTGTGTCTTGTTTATTCATGCCCTTTAGCTGAAAATTTTAATTTCCTACACACAGATTTTTATAAATTACTTATTTTTTGTTCTGTTTGTTTATATTTTGAGATAGGGTCTCATTACGCAACCGTGGCTATCCTGGAATTCATTCTGCAGACCAGTCTGGCCAGAACTCAGAAGAGATCTTCCTGCCTCTGATTCCCAGCTCCTGGGATGAAAGGCATCCTCTAATTCTCTGTTTTCTATTTAGTATGTTCACTCTGTTTAGTAGTTCTCTCCCAGAATTCCCGAGGTACACCTCCATGTGGTGTCTTCGCAGATGCTTTGAGAAAACATGGCCCTGTATGGCCAGTTTGACAGCCGGGCTCATGGCAGAAGCAGAGAGGCCTGGAGCACCACAGGCCCAGGCTTATGTCAACTGGGACAAAGGCACAGAACTGCCAGCAGGTGTAGAGAAGAGAAAAGGGCTTTCCTAGGAAATAGGGCTTCTGCTAGAATGCCCCAGAATGGAGGCCAAGTGCTAGCCCTGGAAGATCTTCATCACCGGGCCAGCAGGACGACTGTGGGGCCTTGGGCAAGCACGTTTTCACTCTCTTGTCAGGAGGCGGCGGCCATGTGGCTATGCTGGGGCTGGAGAAACAGAAACTGGGTCTCTATCCACTGCCACCTGCAGAATGCTCATCTCAAGGGACCCCTTTGTGTAACCCCAAGTGAAGTGTCTCTCTGCGACATGCCTCTGAGCACAGGGTACCTCTCCACCTTGCAAGGCACACCTAGTGTTTCCGAGTGTGCGTGCTCCTGGCTGCGGCCGCCTGCCTGCCTCAGCTTCAGTGGCTCCAGAGTCTGAGAAGCAGAGCCCGACATTTTTTTATTCTCCAGGGCGAGAGCTGTGTCTCTAGGGGCCATGTGAATGGTTCTCTCTCCACTCCCAATCTAGAGGTAGGACAATGACATCAGTCTCCCTTAGAGACTCACCTTTAGAGGTTGACTCTATAGGACTCTATAGCAAGGAGGGCCAGACTTGCAGGGACTGTGATCCTATGAATCCCAGGGAACACAGGCCTTAGTCTGCAGGACCCCGGACCCTCCTGAAGACTGCTGTCAGGCTGGAATAGGCAGATGCTCTACTAACTGGGTTTAGAGCATCTTCTCCCAGTTGCTTCTTTAACTGCATCCCTGCCCATGTCTTGGTGCTCACCCCCTTGAGGGCCTTTGTTATTGAAACACCCTTACCCTCTTTTCCAAATAACTCGACTCAGCCTCTAAATTCTGACCATAGGACATTTCTTCCTGACACCTGAGTGCTCCCACATGTTCCCTGATGTAGGTACTTAGCACACCAAGACTCCATCTTCAGCCTCAGCTCAGAGCTTCCTCGGGGTAAGCAGCACTGTCCTTGACCAGCGAGCCTGGGGTCTAATGGCTGAGTGGGAAGGGGGCATCCAGGCGGAAGGAAGTAAAAGGTGAGGGCCGGTGGATGGGGTGGAAGGAAGCGTGCGCTCAGGGCTGGCCTTTGTGAACCCAACACCTGGGAAGCAGGGGCTGGGCGAGTTAAGTGGCCAGGAGGAAAGTCTGCCCACAGAGGGAGGTGATGAGGTCCCTGGTCTCAGCTGCTTGGCTCAGATACAGCCTTCAGGAAGCCAAGGCCTACCACTCAAAGGCTGCAGGTCTGAGGATTGGAGTGCTCACAGTCTGTTTCCCTGCTTACCAAGCTAACAGCGCCCCCCTTCCCAACCTACTCCCCCTCGAGTGGCCCCCCTACCACCAGGCCAACTGGCTTGGTTCAGCTGCAGCAACGGCCAAAACCGTCTCTCTGGAAGCCAAACAGGAAGCTGAGGAGAAGGGGGCCAACGGCTGGGGATCTTTGAGGCTCCTCCAGGAAACTGTGGGAGACAGGAGGGACAAAGACAGGCCCTGCTCTCCTGCCCCAGCGCTGGGAGCCCCCCCAGAGTCTCTCTCACTTCCTTCACTCTCTCCAGTAGCCATTCCCAAATCCAATTCTCCTGGTGATAGGGACCAGAAGGGCCCTAAGGGAGAATAATGGCCAGCCTCACTCCAGAGTGGTTCACGGGTTACAGCAGATGACACCACACTGATAAACTGTCACTCCAAGTCCATAATTTACACTGGGGCTCACTGTTAACTGATATATTCCGAGGTCATTATGGTACCATCATGCAGAACAGTTTCCTGCCCTAAAAGCCCTCGGGTTCATCTGCTTGTCCCTGCTTCTGCTGTCAGGCAACAGCTGAGAGTTGATTATCTCCAGGGTCCTTTCCCAGGATGCCATGCAGTCAGTAGTGTAGCTTTTCAAGTGGATTTCTTTCACTCATCAGTATACATGAAGCTAGGGCTGGAGCGGTGGCCCAGTGATTAAAAGAGACTGTTGCTCTTCTAGAGGGACCCAGGTTCTATTCCCAGCCATGACAAGCATCTGTAACTCCAGTCCCCAGAGGATCCAACACCTTCTTCTGAACTCCAAAGGGCCAAGGCACACATGTGGTACACTTATATATGTGCAAGCAAAAATACTCATACACGTAAAATAATAAATCTAGGGGCTGGAGAGATGGCTCAGTGATTAAGAGCACCGACTGCTCTTCCAGAGGTCCTGAGTTCAACTCCCAGCAACCACATGGTGGCTCACAACCATCCTTAATGAGATCTGATGACCTCTTCTGGTGTGTGTGTGAAGACAGTGACAGTGTACTCACATGAATGAAATAAATAAATAATTCAAAAAAATAAATAAATCTAGCAAATACCTATGGAGCTTCTTCTTTCAACCTGATGGCTGAGCAATATTCATTCCTTTGATGGATGTGCCATGGGTTATGTGGATCTTTGAAGAACATCTTTTCTGTTTCTGAGTTCTGGAAAATAAGGATAAGGCTGCTGAAACACTTGTGTCAGGTTTGGGAATGGCTCTATTCCCCATTCATTCTGCGTAAATGCCAAAGAACATTGTAAGACTGCATTTCCTTGTATAAAAACTTGACAATCTACCTCTCAAAGTAACTGCCGCACCAGCAATGGATGTGTATCCTGGCTAGCATTGCTGTGACTGCATTCTGGATCTGGACCATTCTAATCCGTGTGGGATGGCTGTGGTGGTATCTTTTTGTTTGTTTGTTTGTTTTATTTTATTATCCTTTAAAAACAGGCAGACATGGCGCCTGGCTCTTTCCCCATAGTAAAGGAGGCATGGCTCACACCTGAGAGTGGATCTCGGAGCCTAAGGTCTGTCCTGAGTCCCTCGGAGGCCATCCCTGACATGACTAAGCATCATCGAGGTGGGGCTGTGTCCCCAACGTGCTAACTCCTTCAAGCCCCATCCAGGGCCCTCCAGCCTCTCACCCACAGGCAGACTCTCCCTGTCCTCAAGAGCAAGATCTGACAAAGATCACACTCATCCTCTCAGTTCCTGCTTCCTTTCTGACTACAGAGAAAGAACAGAATGGCTCGGATAGCATCGGTTGACGTTTAAAAACAGTAAGAATACACACACACGCAGTGAAACAGTCAAACAGAAGAGGGGTTTTGACTAAAAGGAAGTAGCTCCCTTCTGCTTGCCCAGCCTCGCTGTGAAGGGGACCAGTTAACGGCATCTAGGTAGTCCGTGCCCACTGCAGCGAACCAGCACGTGCACGTCTGTTAGATGCATGTCTCCCAGCACAGAGCATCGAAGCCCTGCAGGAACGTGCCCTTCTTCCTTCATTCTTCATTCTTCAGTAGAGGCCTAGACACCCTCTACTCAGCCCGGACAGCCCGACCATTCCCTCATCAACTGGAATCCACTTCACAGCCTGGCTATGGTGGCTAGTCCCCTGCAAACAGGCCTTTTGTCCAGTGACCTGAGAGAGTATTTTAAATGTCTACTTACCTCTTAAGCACCCTTGGACACTTCTGGGCAAGAATCCGGTTGGCCTACCTCAGAGCCCAGAAATCTGAGCTCAATTAAAACAAGACAGGCAGAGAGGCTCCAAGGCACGGAGGCCCAGTGGCCTTGGGAGACAATCTTGTCTTACTGGATTCTGGTTCCACCTCTGTAGCTTGGGGCAAGCCATGAGATTTCAAACAAAATTAAACTATGAATGGGATGCTAGACCTTTCTGGAACTTACCAGGCTGTTTGATAAGATGAAATCTGTACACCTGTTTCCAGGAACCAGTGAAGACAGGTGGGGAATGAAAGCTAAGGGAACATGGTAGAGGGAGCCAGTGGGACTTACCTAAGGACACAGCTTGTCACTGGGAAACCAGGCTTGAGGCCAAGTGGTCCTCAGGATCCACAGCTCCATTCTGGAATGTTGGTGGGCAGTCCTGGGAAGGCAGGAACATACAAAAGTGTCCAGGGATGACCAAAGTTAGGGGAGAGGGGACAGCGTGTGGACAGGACTTAGAACAAGGCATGTACAGGTACCCCCATATCCCTCCAAACACCCCTCCCCCGAACACACTGGGCAGAGTAGGAGCTCGAAGCAACTTTCCCTAGACTTCCTTTGCCACAGAGCCTGGGGCCAGGAGGAGTTCTGTGGAGTCCAACTGCAGGTGAGAAATGTCAGTAAGGTTTGTGGGGGTGTAGCCCCGTGAAGACAGGGGAAGGCCCTCACATTACTGAATAATATTGTGTGCCAAGAAGGCATACCTTACACTTTGCATGACAGACTCCTGCTACAGGAGGTTAGCCATTCTAGTTCACGAACCATAGCCTGTGGTGTGACTGTGTGGGCCTAGCCATCCCAGGGGAACAGAGGGACAAAGGCAGTGTGACTGTGGGTCCCCAGGACCTCCCAGGCTAGCAGCCCTGGAAGATGCTCCCCCAGCTTCAGGACCACACTCAGGTGCTTCTGCCTGCGTGCCCTGTTTCAGGTACAGGTCCAGAGGAACCACAGGGGTCCCCTAAATCCTTGTCGCTTTCCAGTTCGCCCTGGTTTGGGAGTCCATGTCTGCAAAGAGAATTTGTTCTTTCTCCTTCCCTCTCGTCTCTAATAACCTCAGCTTACTTGGTGATAACTTAGCTAAAGCCTTTTCAGGGAAGGGGCTCAAGGTCAAGGGTACTGGGAACCTCTGGCCCTTGGTTTTTTTATTGTTTACTTTTATTTTTTTATTTTTTGGCATTTTGAGTCAGGGTTTCTCTGTGTAGCCTTGGCCATCCTAGAACTCACTCTGTAGACCAGGCCAGCTCTGTTGATCCGCCTGCCTCTGCCTCCAGAGTGCTGGGATTAAAGATATGTGTCACCACTGCCACCACCACCAACCAGGCTGCCTCTGGCTCTCTTAAAGGCGCCAGGGTGTAGTCTTTGTCGAAGGTCTTGGAGTCAGAATCCAACCTTCCTGGGGCCAAGAAGGCCATCTGAACTACAAGGTTTCATCTCCTACTTCACTCCCACAATGCCTTGCCACAGGATTGGTTGAAGACTTCAAGTTCTAGAGAAAAGCTTAGGCCTCATCTCTTGCCCTTGGGGCAAGCTGGTGGGAAACAAGAATCCTGAGTTCCTAGGGGGTGGACCGGTCCTCACAGCTGACCTGGTACCTCTGAGATTTGTCCTGAGATTTAAGAAGAGGAGAAGGTGGGGTCTGGGTACCATCTGCCTAGTGATGGGGTCAGAGAGGGGAGGCTAGTCTATGGCAGGTGTAATCCCAGGAGCCTTCCTGTGTAGCGTGTGCTAAGCCCTGGCACTGCTAGGCAGGCTATCACATATGCCAACCCTTAAAGGGGTCCCAACCCACAGGTTGAGAACCACTGCTCTGGGCGCTGTTGCAAATACCCAGTCAAGGTGTCTTACCCATCAGCCCACCCTGGGAAGGACAACATCCATCCCCACCGCTGCACGGCAAACGAAGCACTTGGGACACAGAAAAAGAGATCTCACTCACTCCTGGGCATAGGTCTCCTCCTCTGCAGCTGACATTTTAGTGGAAACAGCCTTAAAAGACAAAGAGCTGAAATATGTCATGTGTTAGGGATGAAGGTCTTGGAGGGGGAGTGAGAGCCAGAAGAAGAAGTGAGGGGGCAGGGGTACCAGGAGGTGGGTAGGGGATGAAGGACAACAATGCCTGTAACCCTCTTGGAAACTTTGTGAGGGAGTGTACTAACTAGCTGGCTAGTCTCATTTTGCACTTGAGGAGACAGTCTCAGAGACCCCCGTGAGCTGCTTGAAGTGAGACAGCCTTGGAACTCATCACTGCTCTTCACAAGCCATTCAGAGGTGTCCCTTCCTGTCCCCATCCCCCACCCCCGTGCAGATCAGTCTAAACCAGGGTCCTGTGCATGGTAGGCAAGTGTTCTACCCATTGAGCCACACCACCACTTTCTCACTCTTGCGAATGAAAGATCTCCGTCAATTCTGATGATTTATTTGACCAATTAGTAGTAGGTCAAAGCTACCAGCTACCTACTTTACTAGTCACAGAGTTAGCCACAGCCTCTGAGAATACACAGGCCAAACAGGTGGGCCTCTGTCAGGGAAGGCAGGAGGTCTGTAGGAAGGATTTCCTGCCTTCATAAGTCTGCAGGCATGAGGAAACCAGGCTGGGTTACCCACCGGAGCTGCTAGTCACTTGCACAACCATGGCCATGTAACCATCACACATTTAACCCCTCTCCACGGGGAGCTTTCGTCTAACAGCAGGAAGTGCATGGGTAGGGTTGGTGTGAAGACAGCACACTTCCAGGGACTGGGTTTGGCAGAGCAGGGCCATTATTATAGGTCACATTATTATAGTCACTAGTATTTAAATGTGCAGCTGGAGAACAAGGGACGATTGTGCAAAGCCAGATGCCTAGCTGGGCTTCCAGAGGTGCCCGAGGAGTTCAGGACACGGGTGGAGTGGGCCGTGTGTGTGTTTCCAGGGCTGCAGTCTACCTGCAGCACACGTTTCTGCAAGGGGAGGCCTCAGGTGTAAGGTGCACAGGGTGGAAGGCTGGGGCGGTGGTGGGGGCAGGGAGGAGGAGGCTCCTGTGTGTTTGGGGGAGACAGGGTGAATAGGCCAGGAGGTCACAGGTGCAAACGGGTGAGCTACGAGGTCCTCACTGCTTCCTGCAGGTCAGTGAGGTGACTAGCTCCAATGTTGGCGACAGGGAGCCCCAGGGGCTTTAAAGAGAGGACTACTTTGGGGTGAGGGATTTGTTGGGGATGCATGACCCCCAGCCGACCAGGAGAAGGCAACAGACTGATCCTAGCCCTTAGGCCAGTCTCTGTAATCAAACCCGGAACTGCAGCGTTTCTCTGACCCTTGGCTGGGCCCGAGTGCCCAGGCCAGGCCCCAGGGGCTTGGGCGGTGGAAATAGGACAGGAGGGGCCTGGCTGTCCACGGCTGCCTGCTGGAGGGCAGGAGAGAGAGAAAGAACTGTACATTGTCTTTCCCTTCCTTCCCCAGGTGCCTGCTAGTTACACCAGTGTGGTTGGGTGGCCCCGGGCATAATGCGCTCTGGCATTATGTAATGCTGGTCACAACTGCTCCTAAAGCAGGCACCTTCCCACAGGCCACCACATCTGCTGTGCTCAGTCACCTGACTCACACCGCGCACGCGAACACACACACACACACACACACACACACACACACACACACACGCTTAAGCACGGTGGCAGCACACTGGCAGGGCCTCCCTCAAAGATCTGTGAGGTGTCTTCTCAGTCTTCATCCCCCGCGGTTCCAGGAGCCCCAAGCCCAAAGGGAGAGATGCTCCCAGGGTAGAGAGGAAGAGAAAGAGCAATAAACCCCAGGGTAGAGACCTTGTCCTGCAGACTCCGGGCCAACAGGAAGATAAAAGGGGAGGAAGTATGAAGGGGGAGGGTTGAGGAGGGGCATATGGGTTGGAAAGAGTTAATGGGGCTCTTTTAGGAAACTGCTATAACAGCATATTTTTGTTGTTGTTGTTGTTATTGTTGTTGTTTGAGACATGGTCTTTTAAAGTCCAGGCTGGTGAATCTGAACTTCCGATACTCTTGTCGCTGCCTTTGGAGCACTGAGTTTACAGGTGTGGGCCTTGTGCCCTGCTGTTGCTCGCCATACCCAGGCTGGGCATTGAGCTTTGGAATGCGCATGCGCTTCACTTCACAGCCGCAGAAGCACCATCTTGAGACCTGGCCTAGCACTGCTCAGGGCTTGTGAGACCTAAGTGCTTGCCCTAGGGCCTGAGGTAGAGCTGCTCAAGCGATACCACTTCTTCAGAGAAAGCACTGGAGGAGGGGCCAGAGAGAATCCATCTCCAGCTTCATGATCAAGGCATGGTGCCTCAGAGAGAGGAGGCCGGCACCCGGCGTGGAAGAGAGGGGGACAGAATTCTCTCTTTCCCTCTTTCTCTCGTGTGTGTGTGTGTGTGTGTGTGTGTGTGTGTGTGTGTGTGTAAAACACGAGGTGGTGGCAGGAAGGGTTTAGCAGAGAACTTCCTGCTCTCCCAGAGGACCAGAGCTCAGTTTCTAGCATTCAATAAAGGGGTGGGTGGGGCTTATAACTGCCTGTAACTCCAGCTCCAGGGGATCCAATGCCCTCTTCTGGCCTCCAAGGCACCTGCACTCATGTGCACACACACCCCAACACACACACACACACACACACACACACACACACACGCACGCTCGCATGCCTGTACACATAATAAACAATAATAAACTTTCTTTTAAAGAAGGTGGCAGCATAGCTAGTTCACACATCATGACTACCAAACGGCTGCCTTTGCTGAGCTGAGAGGGACTAAGGCCTGGGATAGAGAGCTCCTCTGTGTGTATTGAACTCAGTGTCTGCTGCTTTTAACTCCTCTGAGGAACAGTCATGAAGACAGTAAAATAAAAATTCTATCTTTCCTTCTTGTGAAGAGCTAAACTCTCTGCCCTCTCTCTCTGTGTCCGTGGGTGGCGGACAGGGGGCCTCACCATCCCCGAGTTGAGATACTTTGGACCAGTATCTTCCTCTCTGTGGTCCTGAGCCAGCCTCAGAGTGGGGGTGGGGTTAGTGTTATCACGTGATGTTAGTGATGGGCCACTAGGAGCCATCCTGGGGCGGCAAGAAGGCAGGGCCAGGGAGTTCAGGAGGAGCTCACAGGCTGGAGAGACACATGAGCGGCCGCTATGGGACAGTGTGATCCCAGAAAGGCCTCCCCAGAGGGTCAGGGCAGGCCATAGGAGTGGCTTTAGAAGCTTGGTTCTGTTGAGATCTAACCAGGCAGAATTCAAGGAAAGGGAGGGGCCCCAGGAATACATCCCAGAAGAGGCTGAGAGGGCCTAGCAGGTCCCTGGGTGGCATGGTCAGCCAAGAGAGAGGCTCGCACGCAGCAGCCTATTGGAAGCTTAGGTTTGAGCTATGGAGACTAGAAGCTTTTCAGACAGCGCCAGGGATCAGCTTCTCCTTTCTATAGCCTGCTCCAGAAGAACACTGGATCCTAGCTCTGCCTCAGCCCAGGCCAGCACAGGGAGGCCTGGCCTGTAGAGGTAATAGGAGCAGAGAGGGGGTGGCACACAGGACCAGAAAGCCTGGGGGTAAAAAAAAAAAAAAACGAAGGCGAGCGCCAGGGACCTTGGAGGGTGCAAGCACAGATGGGTATCTAGAGAGAATCTCTCATGTACCGTGTGGAAGCATCATTTGTCAATAAAAAGCTGATGGTGTTATTAGATGGGATAGGAAATAGAAAGTGGGACATCCGGGAAAGAGTCAAGAGAGGGAAATTAGCCAGGCGTGGTGGCACATGCCTTTAATCCCAGCATTTGGGAGGCAGAGACAGGCAGATTTCTGAGTTCGAGGCCAGCCTGGTCTACAGAGTGAGTTCCAGGAGAGCCAGGGTTACACAGAGAAACCCTGTTTCAAAAAAAAAAAAAAAAGAGGGAGATTCAGCCCAGACTCTGAGGAAGTTGGAAACATGAAACTGAGGAGAGGTAGCCATGTGGCAGACACACACTAGAATGAATGAGTTATGGAAGTTTCAAGCTAGTCAGAAAGGAGCCAAAAGTGTATGGCCTAGGCATTTAGTCATAAATACCCAGGTCTCAGAGTTCTTATTCTGGGAACAAAGAGGCCAGGTAGAAAAAGCTCGAGGCTACGAGTCACACATGTAGGCTGCTGGGTACAGCTCAGGCTGGCCCCTTCCCCGGACAGCAGGGTCTCTGGGCTGAGCAAGTGGTATGGTAGATTCTCTTGGCTCCAGCACAGCAGGAGAATCACTGAAGGCTTTGTGGTTGTGTCCCAGGGCATGCTGTGACAAAGGACAGTTGTCCAGGGGCAGGGTGAAGGATTACTGTTTGCACTTACTTTATTTCTTCCTGTTTGCAGTGCTGCTGTTGAATTCAGGACCTCAGGCAAGCCAGGCAAGCGTGTGTCTCTCTCTCCCTCCCTCTCTCCCTTCCCCCCCCCCCAACCCCAGCCTCTATTTTGAGTGTCTGTGATGCTCTGAGGCAGGTCTCATGTAGATTAGGTAGGGCCTGGGGTTGCCAGGTGGGCTGGCAGTGACTTGCTAATCTCCTGCCTCTGCCTGGGATTACAGGTGGGTACCAGCACACCCCACAATTTGTTTAACCATAGTTAACTTAGGGACGCTCAGCACGGGAGGTGCGTGGCGTCAAGCCTCTGACACACATGCATGGTCATGTGTGCAAGAAAGTGCTTGTGTGTGAGTGTGTGTAAAAATGTAACTTAAAAAAATAAAAAATAAATAAAGCCGGGTATGGTGGCACACGCCTTTAATCCCAGTACTAGGGAGGCAGAGGCAGACGGATTTCTGAGTTCGAGGCCAGCCTGATCTACAAAGTGAGTTCCAGGACAGCCAGGGCTATACAGAGAAAAACCAAAAAACCAAATAAATAAATAGATAAATAACACATTTAAGTGACTGCGCATAAGAGTTTGGGGTACATAACATAGGTCCTTCCTGATCCCTCTCAAGTTGGATGTGGGAAAACAAGAATAAAACAAACAACCCCCAACCCAGCGATTGCGCCCTGGCTTTTCTGGGCTGGTTCTTTTCCTGAACCTCTTGGGAAAGGCCCCGTTTTAGTCAGGGGTTCATTGCTGTGAGGAAACACCATGACCAAAGCAAGTTAGGGAGAACTTTGGCTTGCACTTCCATATTGCCTGTTCATCTTGGATGGAAGCCAGGACAGGAACTCAAACAGGGCAGGAACCTGGAGGCAGGAGCTGATGGAAGGGTGCTGCTCACTAGCTTGCACCATATGGCTTGCTTAGCCTGCTTTCTTATAGGACCCAGGACCACCAGCCCCAGGGATGGCACCACCCACAATGGGATGGGCTCTCCCTCATTAGTTACTAATTAAGAAAATGCCTTACAGGCTTGCCTACAGTTCAATCTTATGGAGGCATTCTCTTTCTCTTTCTCTCTTTTTCTCTTCTTTTGTCCGCCTCCTCCCAATCCTCCACTTTTTTTTTGTTTTTGAAACAGGGTTTCTCTGTGTAGCCTTGGCTGTTCTGGAACTCACTCTGTAGACCAGGCTAGCCTTGAACTCACAGAGATGTACCTGCCTCTGCCTCCTGAGTGCTGGGATTAAAGGCGTACGCCACTGCCACCTGGTTTGAGGCTTTTTCTTAATTGAGGTTCTCTCCTCTCGGCTGACTTTAACTTGTGTCAAATCGACAATAAAAACAAAAACAAAAAACAAACAAAACAAAACAAAAACTCCATCCAGCACAGGCTCTGATAAACAGAAACCCAAAGCACGGAGGCGGGCTCGTGGGCCAGTGACACCCAGAAATTGAGAGTTTTTTGAGACCCGGGAGGTCGAGGACTGCTGCTCCATGGCTGTCATCATGCCACAAAATGAATTTATTGAATTGCACCGCAAACGATATGGATATTGTTTGGACTACCATGAGAAAAAGAGAAAGAAAGAAGGTCGGGAGGTCCATGAACGTTCAAAGAAGGGAAAAAAAATGATTGGCCTGAAAGCTAAGCTCTACCATAAACAGCGCCATGCTGAGAAAATACAGATGAAAAAGACTATTAAGATGCATGAGAAGAGAAACAGCAAGCAGAAGGACGAAGAGAAGTCTCCACAGGGAGCACCCTACAGGAAGCAGTCCCCGCCTCTCTGCTGGACAGGGAGGGGCAGTCAGAGCAAAAGCACTTTCCAACACGATTAAGCAGAAACGGAAAGAAAAGGCGGGAAAATGGGAAGTCCCTCTACCCAAAGTTGGTGCCCAAGGAGAAACAGAAGTATTGAAAGTTATTTGAATGGGAAAAAGAAAAAAGAAGGCATGGAAGAGAATGGTTACTAAAGTCTGCTTTGTTGGTGCTGGCTTTACAAGAAAACCACCTAAATATGAACGGTTCATTAGGCCTATGGATCTACGATTCAGAAAAGCCCATGTCACACCCCCTGAGCTGAAAGCTACCTTTTGCCTGCCTATACTTGGTGTGAAAAAGAATCCATCATCCCCCCATTATATACAACCCTGGGTGTGATCACCAAAGGCACAGTTATTGAAGTGAATGTGAGCGAGTTGGGCCTTGGGACACAAGGAGGCAAGGTGTTTTGGGGAAAGTATGCCCAAGTTACCAACAATCCTGAGAACGATGGATGCATAAATGAAGTCTTGATGGTTTGACAGTGGCATCATTCACACAGGTCATTCCACTCAATACCGAAGACTACCCACTGTCAGGAAAACACCGTCACAGGGATCTTTCTGAACTACCGAGCAGCCTTACCCCATGTGCAGTCATCAAGAAGTAGTTATTAAGTTGTAAAGGAAAATAAAACTGCCCAGTTTGAAAAAAGCAAGCAAGCAAGCAAGCAAGCAAGCCAAAGCACAAAGCACACTAGCTGTCTGCTCGGCTGGAAAAGAGGGGGAGACTCTCACCTGGGTCAGGACCGGGGCTGGCCCTGCCCCAGGTGGGCTGGGCCGCTGACCACTGAGCTCCACGGCTGGGCCGCTAACCACTGAGCTCCACGGCTGGGATGCTGACCACTGAGCTCCACGGCTGGGATGCTGAGGGAGGAACCTGGCTAAACACATCACACGTGGACACGACGCGTATTTTGACCTCAAGGGCCCTTGCTGCCATTGGGCCTACATCCCCCTAGTCAGCAGTAGGAAACAGGCTCAGAGACTGGTTGGAAGTCACAGGGTTAGGGAGCAGTGTGGTGATGTTTGAATGCAGCTCTGTGGCAGCCTACTGAACATGAAGGCCTCTCCACAGCACTGGGGAGGACGACCCCAGCCCCGCAGCAGCTAAGGGGTTGTCATGGAGCTGTGGTAGCGTGGTAGCGTGCTCTGCCCACCGACCCACTGGTGACCCTCAGCGACCCCTCCCCCAGCAGCTCCCTGGACAGAACTCACAGGAACTAGTCAGAAGGGAGATGTGATGATGTGGAGATCCTGGGGCGGAGTGAGTGATGGGAGAGGAGCGAGATACATTGCATATATTGTGTGACACGTTCAAAGAATAAAAAGTGTTTTATTTTTGAGTTGCTGAGTTTCAAGAAGGAAAAAAAAATACATTAATTCTGGAATAGGATTTGGACAGAATTCCCAAAATTTCTGAAATGCCCAAAATGTATTTCTGTCATTTCTTGCCATCGACATATGGCAAGTGCTGCTCTCAGAATTAATGACTATAAATCCCAAATATCCATCAACTCTGGAAAAAACATCTTCAGTGCTTGTGTCCTGCAGAATCAACTACTCAGGCAGCATTTAATTCTGTATATAAAACAAACACACCTGTGGCATGTAAATTTGTCTTTAATAAATGGTAAAATACATGTATGTGGAAGACTTGTCTTACAGTGAACTTTCCGCCAGGTGTAGTGGCCTGTATCTTTAATTCCAGGTGGAGCTCTGTGAGCTGGGGGCCAGCCTGGTTTACGTAGCAAGTTCCAGGGCAACAGGGGCTACACAGTAAGAACCCGACTCAAAAACAAACAAACAAACAAATAAAAAACCCAAAACCTTTGCAGAATTAAAAAACAAAAAAACAAAAGACCACTCCCCCCCCAAACCCAAACAAACAAACAAACAAAAACCCACCTAGGAACCACCCAAGAGCTGATCAACCAGAGGGATGGACCTAGACCTGGGGTTCAAGGTCATCTCTGGCCACATAGGCCAGAGCTTATGCCACAAGGGCAGCCTGGGCTATAGAAGACTGACCCCTTTTCAACACAGAAGAATGTTTAGTGAAGCCGGGCACAGCGAACCTTGGATTGGCACCCAGGGAGGAGGGTCTTCTGGGAGGACTTCATAGCGGGGCAAAGACCAGTGGAATAGTCAGCTGACTCAGTGGGGACAAAGCAGGGATTCCCAAAGATACCGTCCTTCTCCCTGTGACCTCCACAGCTTCTGGGAGCATTTCCTCACCTTTGAAATGAGAATAGTGACCCAGCCCCAGTTAAGGACCTTAGGAAGAGAGTTATTAACATATGTAAAGCCTGAGTTTAGGCTCTGAATTTCAGTATAGAGGATGCTATTAGAATTTCCAAGGCCTTCCAGGAGCTGGTGGGCTTGATGTGGGGGTGGGGACCAGAGCTGACACACCAGTATTACCAATAACAGCTGGCTGGTCCTCAAGGTTCCCAGTCACAGCCATCTCTAAGCACCTATTCATTAGCCCTGAGAGCAACTAAGGATTAGCACAACTGGGGAAACTGAGGCTCCAACAGACTGCTGCAGGTCATCCAAGCCATCACTGGCAGCACCGGGGCCCTTCCGCCTGGCGGCTGGGAGTCCCAGCTGTTCCCACTTGCAGTAGCATTCCGTGCTCTGGGAGAACATGTCCAAAGGAAGCCCTCAAAGGTAGTTCATAGGGGGGCAGAAAATTGAGGGCAATTTATGATTTTGCTTTTTAAATTTTTATTATTTTACATGTGAGTGCTTATCTCCATGTGTGTCTGTGCACCACAAGTATACAGTGCCCTTGGAAGCCACAAGAGGGTACTGGGTTCTCCCAGACCTGGAGAATTACATACTGGCAGTTGTGAGCAGCCAGTGCTCTTGACAACTGAGCCTCTCTCCAGCCCTGGCTTTGTTTGTAAATTAATTAGTTAATTATTTTGTTTTGGGATGTTTGCTGTTGTCCAAGCTGGTCTCAAAATCACAACCATCCAACCCCCCCACCCACCTACCCCCCCCGCTTC
>NC_034607.1:49852711-49878809 GCF_900095145.1 Mus pahari
CCCCCCCCCAGTGCTGGGATTACAGGTGTGAGCCACTATGCCAGATCAGTTTTGGTTCTCTGAGCCGCGGTCCCACTACGCAAACTCGCCATACTACTAGCGAATGCCACACCTGGCTTAGAAGTGTGCTTTTTCTTGCCTGGAGATGGGAAGCGATTGCTACCTAGTTACAGCCTTCCTACTGTGACTGCCTTTCTTTTTACATCCTGCATTTCAGCTTGCAGATTATGATTAAAAAAAGGGGTGGGGGGCTGGAGATGGCTCAGCAGTTAAGAGCACCAGCTGCTCTTTCAGAGGTCTTGAGTTCAATTCCCAGCAACCACATGGTGGCTCACAACCATCTGTAATGAGATCTGACAGCCCTTTCTGGTGTGCCTGAAGAGAGCAACATTGTACTCATAGACATAAAATAAATAAATCTAAAAAAAAGAAAAAGAAAAAAAGAACAAAAAACGGCAGAGCAGGCAGCTCTCTGAGTTCAAGGCCAGCCTGGTCTACAGAGTGAGTTCAAGGAAAAAAAACCAGAGCTACACAGAGAAATCCTGTCTCAACAAACAAACAAACAAACAAAGTCTCACTTTTAGCCCTGGTTGGTCTGGAACTCCCTCTGTAGACCAGGCTAGCCTTAAACTGGGAACTCTGTCTGCTTCTGCCTCCCAAGTGCTAGGATTAAAGCTGTGTTCCACCCTGCCAGGTTTAGCATGCCATAACTAAAAAACAAAATTATTATTACTACAATTATTATTTTATATAATTTATTTTATGTGTATGAGTGTTTTGCCTGCATGTATATGCGTGTAGCATGTGTGTCTCAAGTGTCCATGGGGGCTCCAAGACAGGGTTAGATTCTCTGAAACTGGAACTCATCAATAGATATTTGAGGTGTTTCTTTTCTCTTTTCCCCCCCAAGACAGGGTCTTATGTACCCAAGGCTAGCCTCAAACTCACTATGTAGCTAGGGATGACCTTAAATATCCGACGGTCCTGCCTCTGCCTTCCAGAGGTGAGTGTGGGGTACCACACTAACAGCACAGAGATCCAGAGATCGTTCCTAGCCTCCTTCCTTAGACTGAGTCTTGCTTGTCCTGGGACTTGAACTCATGTCCTTCCTCCTGCCTTAGCTTCTTGAGTGCAGAGATTACAGCAGGCACACCTGGCTTTTCTCTTGAATTTTCACAGCAGGATCTCTCGGGACCCAATCTGGCCTTGAACTTGCTATACAGCTAAAGAGGCCCTTCAATTCCTGATCTTGCCTGCCGCTACCTCTCAAGACCAGCTGGAGTGAGTTCCAGGCTAGTCAAGAGAACCAGCCTCAATAAAGCAATTCGTAAAATACCTGATTTGGCCAGGGATGTAGCACGGTGGTGGAATGCTTGCATACCTTAGACCTCAGTACCATCAGACAGACCAAACAAACAACAAACCAACCTAACGTATCACCCTGAGGATGTGAACCTGGGGGTGTGGCTCAGTCATGGGTGGAGCTGAGCCCTAGCACTTGTGAGCCTCTGGGGGTTTTTGATCAAACAAAGTATGGTCCCAGGATTCTCCTCACCAGCGTACGCCCCACGGGGTTGAAACCATACATTACCAACAACCCCGGACCTGTTTGCCCCTAACCTTACAGTGAAACAGCCGCCACGTGTCCACCGTCTTGTGACTGGTAAACAGATAGATGGTCGGATTATCCATACAATGGATACTTTTCAACTACAGGAAGGGATGAGGTGCTGATGCTGGAGATCCCAGGGGAAACCCTCATTTGTACACCCCCTAAAGGCAGCAGCTGTCGATAACATACTCTTTACCAGACACTGTGAACTCTCTGTGGGACAAAGGACGGGCCCTGTCCCTCTGCTGGGTGCCCAACGGGGGTGGGGGAAGGGATCTGGCAGCAGGGGAGTCACAGCAGGCTCTGCCTCACCTTTAGTGTGTGCACCCCACAGCTGTATCTGTCAACCATTGACCTAACAGGTGGCTGTGGATTTCGGCTAGGTACTGTATGTGTCAAGTCCTGAGATACTAATCTCACTCATTCTGACATCTCAAGGGTCTCTAGGTCAGGGAGACTCGGGAGGAATGACTAGTTATGTACCTGCCCCCCTCCCCCTGCCGTGTTTTGAGACAGGTTCTCGCTATGCCCTGAATCCCCATACAGACCTGGCTGGCCTCGGATTGACAAGAGACCTGAGTGTTGGGATTAAAACTGATCCAGCCTCTGTGTGTCTCTTGAAGTGGACCCTCTGCCCATGGAGTCAGTGGTACTGATGGTGGCTGGGGCGGGGGTGGGGCGGCAGCAGCTTCCCCGTTACCCTGAGCCCTCAGTGCTGGGGATGTGGCTCAGTGGTAAGCACTGGCCTGTCACTGACCAGGCCCTGGGGTTCAGCACCAGCACAGCACAGCAGCAGCCAGCAACAGTGTAAAGTATTCCGAGCTGCGTCTGGGGCCTGCTATGGCTGCTGGAATGTACAGTTCAGGCCCATTCCTCTTCTGGATAAAATAGGCTCTGAGCCCAGTAGAGGGGACACAGGCTGGCCACAGCTGGCCCAGCCTCCTGCGGAGGGTCACTGAGAATTCTGTGTTTCATCAGATATTGCTGGGCTACAGAGTTTTATTTGAAAATAATTTTAATTAGCCGGAAACTAGGAGTTTAATAAATGGAAAACAGAGAACTTTCCAAGGCCGCAGCTGGGAAACACTCGCTTTTTTAAATAAAATTGTGCCTGGCTTCCCAGGTCAGCGAAGCACCCTGACTGGCGGGAGGGAGGACCCCTTGTGCCAGACAGATCCACAGAGAAAACAAAGCTTATTTTTAGAGAAATAGTTTAAACTCGGTTTCAATGATCTCAGGAGTTTCCTTCCCCATCCGTCCCAGGTCCTTACATCTTTCCTCTATTTTGGGGACGACCTCTCCGTGTGAAGACTATCTGGCAGGAGCTATTTCTGCCCAGATGAAAATGAAAGGCCCCTCCCTCAGCTCCCCAGAGAATGAATTGTTGCTAAAAATGTCCCTGCAGACAGCACGAGGCCCCTGAAGCTTAGCTTTGGCAGGTGTGCCCAGCAATGAAGGTGGCTCTGGGGTCCCTGCAGGCTTGGAGACTGTGGTCACCTCCCTCCCACCCAGCAGGAAGCGGATGGCAGCCTGGCGGTTATTTCCGGGTTTTGAAAGCAGTTTTTAACTTGAAAGAGGCTAGATAAGGAGGCTGCTTTTCCTTTGTAGGTGTTGGTACCCCCTCCCTCTGGTCCTCACCGGTGCAGACACCCCCCCACACCGCGGCTAACCCAACTTGAACATTCCTCCTCAGCCACTGAAGGCCCGCACGCACTCCTGCTCCTACAGCTGCGGACGCATACAGACACGCCCAAACCCACATTCACTCACACTGCACGGCACACCCACTAGAGCAACACACATGCACTCACATGAACACACCCAGCCCCCACAACACCTATACCTTACCAGAAACACCCACAGACACTTCTCCCCCCCCCCCCACTCTGAAACCCTACATCCCTACATACACAGCACAAACCCAAATCCACACTCGGTCACACACAGATCCACACACCCCTCCACAGGCAGTCTGGACATCACAAGACACACCCACTCACCCTCACCCAGAGACCCTTATATTCTGCATATTCATAACCCGTTACACGATTTCCAGAAACACATTCTCGCCAACCCTCCCTGCATCCATTACACACATCGTAGACACAGATCCCTGAACACTGTGCACAGCTCAACACCCATAAACACCTGGACAACCATAAGGACACCCAGAACTTAGAGATACAAATCCACTTGCCACATGGCACCCCCACACACCTTCCTTCAGAGCCCTGCCAAGCACATCCACAAACACTCTTGCACTTTCTGGCTCCTCTGGCTGTCTTCCTGATGTGCCTCAACTTCCTCTTTTCTTCTCTTCCCTCCTCCTTTGGCTTGCTAGCAGCTCAGATCACGAGCTGCAGGTCCCCGGGGTGTCTGATGCTCAGTCAGTGCAGCCTCCGTGGTGATAATAAACAGGGGAATGAGATTGGAGCTGGACGTGCGTGGCACACCTGGAGTCCCGGCTCAGCTGGCGGCTGAGGCAGGAGGATCTGCTGTTACAAAGACTCTGGCTCAACAAGCAAAGGAAGAGTAAGAGCTTGCTTGGCATCAGTCCAACAGCTGGTCAGCCTGAAAGGGCTGCAGAGACCCAACTTCCGGTTTTAAAGAAACCACTGGGGGCGAGTCATTTCCGCCTTCGTTTGTCACCGCGAACTAAGGTGGAGGACAGCGCTGGTATCTGCAGCTGGCTCCCCCCCTAGGTTTATTCTCCAGCAGGCTCTCCACCCCAGGGCTTCCCTGAGACCCTTCCTCAGGAGCAGACCTGGCAGTTCCAAGAGCCTGTCCAGCATCTGTCTTTCCTGCATCAAGGCCCTTCCAGGCTTGCTCAGTCCTCCATCTCTTCTTCACAGCTTCTCAACTGTGTGTGCTGCGTTTTCCAAGGATAGCAGGAGATTCAGACAGAAGGGGCAGAAGACCCGCACTTGTACACGGAATGATTTATAAGGTGGCGTATACCCACCCCAGTCTCCCAGCAGGCAGTGGGGGGCTTCTTGGAGTCACTCAGATCTGGGCCCACAAGGGCCCAGGATAGGTCCCATCTAGATGAGGCCTTCCTGCTTTTAGCTCCATGCTGTAGCCTGTGCTGGCTGGCTAGTCCTCCTTCTGTTTTACTTCTAGGTCCTGGATTTACAACGATACTGTCTGTCCTACGGATATTCAAGTAAACACGGTTGATTCTGGGCACTGCTGAGGCACAGTAACCCAGCGCCCCCACTGATGTGTGGGTGAGAAAGCCTGTGAATGAATGACCACCTACCTCTCCAAGCTCCTGACGAGCCAACACATTTAAAACACAGCACTCCAGAGCCCCAGCTCTGGGCTTTCAGAGCAGTTTTTAAAAATGAATGTGGCTTACCCCAAAAAAGAAGTCCAACATTCCAGCTGATCAAAAGTACTTGTTTAGAAAAATAATTTGAGAATGAAGTGGAAACACGGTCTTTGAAATGAAAGCCGGGCCTAAATAGCTCCATGGTGGGGCCGTTTCCTCCCCACGCTGCATTCTTTATGGCCTGGAGGCCACGGAGCTGCAGG
The DNA here is from genome assembly GCF_900095145.1 of Mus pahari. NCBI lineage: Eukaryota > Metazoa > Chordata > Mammalia > Rodentia > Muridae > Mus > Mus pahari. Next base: position 49,857,858 of record NC_034607.1, read on the forward strand.
GGCTTCACACAGCCCCAGGCCTTCTTGGCCTCAGGCTCCCTCCACCCCCCAAGGCCAAGCATCTGAGACAACTTTGAAACTGTTTGGCAGCAAGCACCCCCACCCCCGCAAAAGAAAAAAAAGAGTCTGCTCCAGTGAACACCAACTCCATCTTCCTTAACTGGAAACAGCTGCCCAGCTTGGCGCATCCCTCACACAGGGCCCCCACTTCACCCCCCAGCTGTGAGTCACAGGAGACCCTGGCCAAGGCAGGAGCAACCCGAGGGGGACAAGGATTGGCTGATAGAGCCCAAACTCTTGCCTACTTTGGAAAAGGTGTCTGAACTGTTGGGGGTGGGATAGGAAAACCTAACTGTCCTGAGTTTAAAAGAATGTTTTAAAATGACAAGGGTAAAACCAACAACAAAACTCCCCAAAACACAAATGACTTTACTTCCTAAGCTTTGGAAGCAGGCAAACTGAGGGAGGCTAGTTTGCCTTTGGTAGAAGAAACCCGGATGAATTTGCTTTCTGGCCTCCTCTTCCTTTTGCATAAATAGCCTGAAAGTGCTCTTTCCCAGAGGAAGTTGTCTGTGTAAACAAACATCGCCCAGATAGAAGTCTAACCGGCTTCATCTTCCTTCCTCCCTCTCTGAAGGACATACCCCAGCTCACCAAAGTCCAAGCAAAACCCTAGCCCAGACCTCCTGGTCCGGGTCAGGCTTACTAGAGAAAAACCGGACCTTCAGCAGCCAGAGCATCCACGTGATCACTGGGTGACTCACAGGCCGGCCACACCCCTCGCAGTCTCCCGCCAGGCCCTGCCACCAGCCAGTCAGCCAACACTGGGATGCATCTTATTACCAAAGAGAACAGCTAACAAATGCCCTTGACAGCCAAATAATTACTTTCTTTCAGCTGAAAAGACTTGCGAGAAAACAAACCCAGGTACAAGTGGATGCAGGCTCTTTCCAGACCTGCCAGCTCCCACCTCCTCGACACACCCTTCCCAGACTTGCCACGGGAAGCCAGGAGACCTAGTTTAAAACAACAACTCCCCCCCCCCCAAGCCAAGCCATTACTCAAGAGCTTTTTTTTTTCCAAAAAATTTTATTGGGGCAAACTACAAAACATTTACAGTACAATGTTTACAGTCACAATTTGTAGTGAACTGATTCCCCCAAATATATTACAACTCAAGTTGACTTAATCTTGTTACATTCAGAAACCTACTTCTGTCAAAGTAGTCCAGAGTGCACNCGCGGTGCTCCAACTGTACCTACGTACAAACTAAACAACTGCTCATTCATCTGCCATCCAGGAAAGCCGGAGACATTCCTGCCTCTTTACATTGAAAAATAATAGTACACAAGTTTTTGGACTGTCATTAAACAAGGCATATTCATGTACCACCAACATTTCAGCGCTAAGACGTGGCCTCTTCACTTCATAGCTATAGTAAAAAAAAAAAAAAAAGTGGTAAAAAAATCTTTTCTTTTTGTGCAGGTGAACCCATCCGACATTCAAATTCTCAAGCACTAATGAAATACTTATTTGGTTGAGGAAGATTTAAGGCAAGTTCGGGCCCTATGAAGGCACTGAGACCATTTCCCCCATTATTGCTACATGTCTCTATACTCAACGTCACAGTAGAGCTGGTGGTTTATAAAGCTGGATGTAGAGAAGCAAGCCACACGTGAGCCTGACTGCAGAGTCTGCACTCACCTTTGTCTCTTTAAAGTTGGATGGGCTACAACCATTATACATTCTAAGAAAACCTCAAAATGTTCCTCAAACCACTTCCACAGCATCAAGATTGCATGGTTTCTTCATGCAATCTTTCGAAATTTACGTAAACAAGGAAAGAAATTAATGAAATAAATATTACATACAATCTCTTAAATTAAGATTTTTCTTACTCATTTACAATAAAATAACCAAGTGAAGTTACAAAAGGCATATATTACTGTGAAAAGAACACACTCCACATTTTGCCGATTAATAATGGCAATTATAATTTAACATAATAAAAGAATATATATCTATTGCTTTCATCATACTCGATAAATACAGTATGAACAACATCCTCAATGTATACTTTTCACAAGATAATAAATAAGTTAAATAGTTTTCCATATTGAGTTGTGGTGCAGTGGTGCGGATCAACTCAGAACAGCTAAAAATGAAGCATTTTTATTTCCCAACAACTATGAACTAACTGAGCTCTGCCCATGGCTTCCAGAGAGCAGAGGAGATGGTTCTAAGCTAAACACTAAGTGGTGGCAATGAGCCCNTTATCAAACTTTGGAATGCAAGGGCTTCCCCACCCCCAGACATACAGAACTTTGTTTAAAAAACAAAAACAAGGTAAACAACCACCACAAAGGAGGCTGAGATCNAGNGACTCGAATCAAGGCATGTTCTTGGCATTATTTTGAATTCTAGAAGCTTATNGTTTAGGNAGGTGGCAGCCTGCTGGCTCNCNCTGGTTACCCTCNGAGGTAAAAGAGTTCTCACATCCGGACTGTAACTAAGGCTTTCAGTGAAAGAAGAGATGGAATGGTGGTTGGTAGCTGCTGGTGCTGGGCTGATTTTGTTCTTCTAAAACTAGAGTTTCAAACTCATCTGAGACCTAAGCGTTTGGTATCTTTTGNTCTTTCCGCATCACAACCGCCCTGTTGTGAATATTTTGTTCATCCATACAAAGAAGTTCGTTGGCTTTTATCAACAAGAACGAATCTTTGCAATAATAATAAAAATAATAATAATAAAAAAACGAAACAAAAAACGAATCGAGAAAACCGAAAGGGTAGGGGCGGGGCCCCTTCCGGCAGAGTTCGAGTCCAAGTGCTCGGAGGGGCCTCGGAGTCTGTGGCAGTGTCGCCCCCCCCAACCGATGGCCCCTGCTGCGCCTTTCCCAACCCCTCGCGGGCGCCCCCTTGCCTCAGTCGTCGGAGATGGAGAGACGGCTGAAGATGGGCAGGCGACGGCCGGGATCCAGGCTGGGGGACTCGGAGCCGCTGAGGCTGCCAGAGCTCAGCGAGCCGCTCAGGTAGCTGTCGCGGTCCGAAAGTGAGTCCGGGGGGCTGGGGGGCGCGTCGAACACGGGCGACTCGGACAGACGGCGCGGCAGCTGGAAGCCGAAGGGCGGCGAGGGCGGCGCGGGGGCCGCGGGAGGCTGTGCCGGGGGCGGCGCGGGACCGGCCAGGCCCTGCTGCTGGCTGCGGTAGTAGGCGGCGGCGGCCGCGGCGGCGAAGTTGTGGGTCTGGATGGCGAGCGGCGTGATGAGGCTGCTCAGCTCCGGGCCGAAAGCGAAGGCGTTGTTAGCGCCCGAGGAGGACGAGCAGGAGGCACATGGTGCTCCGGGACTCAGCAGGTCCTCCGCGCCCCCGGGGCCGTAGAGCAGCGCGGCCGCCGCCGCCGTGGCGCAGCATGTCGGGGCGCCCGAGGGCGTGGAGGCCGCCGAGGCGGAAGAGCAGGAAGAGGCCGAGGAGGAACAGGACGAGGCCGAGGAGGAGGAGGGCGGCGGCGGCGTGCGCGACGTGGGGCTGTCGAGCAGCAGCGGCGACTCCAGTCCCCCCGGCGGCTGGTGGTGGCCCGACGGGAAGCCGGAGAAACTGAGGCTGTGGTGCAGCTTGGGCCGCGGCTCGCGGGCGAAGCCTAGGTGCAGCGCGTCGCGCGCGCCAAACGCTCGCAGGTCCCCGGAGGCGCCGCCGCCCCCCGACGGCGCGGGCCGCCGCTCGTCCGCGTTGTGGATGAAGTGGCAGCGCGGGCCGTACGGGCAGAAGCCGATGGTGTGGAAGGTGCGGCACAGCTCCGTCTTGTATTTGGGGTGCCGGGTGAGGCTGCGCAGCTCGTGGAAGCCGTGCGCGAACTGGCACTTCTCGCCGTACTTGCACGTGCCGCTCTCCTCGAAGGGACGGCACAGCTCCGTCTTGTAGCGCGTGGAGTTGATCTGGGAGCCGCTGCCCCCCTTCTGTTGCTGCTGCAGGTGCAGGAGGTGCTGGCTGCGCTCCCCGTTCTCGCTGAACGAGCGGTCCCGAAATTTGCTCTCCTTGGTGACCAGCGCCGTGCCGCTGCCCCCCGAAGGCTCCTTGAGCTGACCGTAGGAGGACGGGCCGCCCCCGCCTGCGGGGCCACAGCTGCCGCCGCCGTTAGGGGCGCCCGGGAACTTAGGCGAGCAGCTGCCGGGACTGGGCACGGGGTGGGCGAGCGCGTGGAGGTTGCTGGCCGAGTGGCGTCGCAGGAAGCCCGGAGTGAAGCTCGAGCTAGGGGCAGTAGCCACGGGCGTCCCCACCGCCTTCTTGTCCAGCATGTTGTTCAGATTGAGGTTTGCCAGGGATTTCTCCGTCTGCCAAAGGGAGGGGAGCGGGATGAAAATCGGATGGGGAAAGAGAGTCGGGGCTAACTGCGGAGTGAACGCCCTAGTCCCAACTGCCCACTTGTTGGGGTTTCTGGTGGGATCCGATTCAGCCTCCACCGCCACTCACAAAACGCAGGCCGGAGAGAGTGGAGGACGCCCACCCCGGCCGCTCCGGGTCTAGCCATGTGATCCTGGGCCCGTGGCCACGGGGTGGGCGGCGCAAACGCTATCCGGGAAGTCCCGGCAGCGTGGCCGCGGTCGGTTCGGGAGGAGCACGGCTGCTCCAGCCGCTACTCGCTCCCTCCCAGCTCTCCACGCCCACAGTCGCAAGCACACAGTACTGCTAACTCCAGGACTTCCCTCCACCCGCAAAGTCAACTTGGAGGGGTCCCTCCCGCCTCGGCTCGGCCCGGCCCGGCCCGGCCCGGCGGCAAGTATCGGAACTCCAAAGGGTTCCAGGTCGACCGCCATCCTTTCCGGCTTACCTTGCACAAGAAGTCGATATCGTAGAAGGCTGATAGAAGTGTGGTCGACATTTTTCTGGGTCCTGTAATGGTCGGAACTGCAAGCGGGGAGGTTGGGAGGAGCCCTCGGTGCGGCGCGGCTCGAACCGAGACGAATAACGGGCGAGGGGCAGGGAGGGACGGAAAGTTTTGCTTGCGCGGCCGAGGAGGAGGCGGGAGGCCAAGCGCGGAGTGGGGGGCAGAGGAGAAGCGAGAGCGCAGCTCGGCGCCCCGGCCCGCCCCCCGCCCGAGCCGTCGGCAGCTCGCGGACTGGTGGAACTCGGAGACCTGAGAGCGTGCGCCCTTTATACCGCCCGGGAGCGGCGAGGGCGGCGGGGCAAAGCGCACCGGGGGAGGGGACTGAACGCTGACCGGCCGGGGTCTCCAGGCAACGCCGCCCGCCGGCCCGCGGACGTCAGGCTCCTTCTCGGCCTCTCATTGGTCGCCGCCAATTTTTTCCCCTTCGGGGAGGGGAGGGGAGGGGAGGGGCGGAACGGGGCGGGCAGCCTGGGCGTCCCGAGCGGCGTGGGGCGTGCGGGCCCCCTCGGGTCATGCTGGGTGGCGGCGGCGGGAATACCTCGCTCTCCTCCGCCTCTTGGAGTCTAGCGTTGGAAAGCACGTACACGTTCTATCTGCCCGAGACGTGCCTTTCCTCGCCCGATCCGGCTGGCACGACTAGCGCAGCTTTCATCTCCCATCCTTGTTTTTGCTCCGCGCCAGGGAACTGCAAAACGCAACAGTTTTGCAATGGTGCGCGTGGCCAAGTTGCTTGGGACTAGGAGCGGGGGTCGCGGCCTGTCCGGTAGGTGGCAGCTCGGGCCCGGCTGCACGTGGAGACGCAGAAGGGGTGGGGGCGGGAACGGCCAGCCTGGAGGAGCATTGGCGCGTTTCTCCGCCCCTCTCCCCGCCCAGGCTCAGTAAACAGGGCTTGAGCGCTGCGGCCTGTGGGGCAGGGCCGAGTGTCTGAGGACAAGGCGCTGGCTTTGCTAATCACATCACAAGACCTTGAGCCTGGGCCAAAGGCGCGGAGTGGCGCGGGGTGTCCGGGGCGGGAAAGCCGATTCCGGGGGACTAGAGGGAAGTCGGAGGAGCAGTGTGGACATAGAGGAAGTCACTTCCTTCACCTTTGTGCCTGCTGGTTGGCCTGGCCTCCCCACCCGTCTCGGGGATGTGGGTGCAGCTGCTAGCCAAGGCTTCCCGCGCCTGTACAGCCTTGGCCTGTCGAATCCTGCAACCTTCCTTCTTCTGCTGTGGGAGGCACCGCATTGAATCTAAGCTTTGTGTTAGCTGCCGGAGGCGAGGCGAGGCGGTGATTGCTGAACCACCACCCAGGTTGGGGGAAGAGGTCCTCATTCTGTTGCCTTTAGTGCGACTCCTACCAGCTTTCCCTAGAAAAAGCGTTCCCAGAAGGCCCCTGGCTCTTTTTTGAGAGGGGTCACACACACACACCTCTACACAGCACACACCTAACGCCCAGTGAGGCCCATCTGGTCAGGTCCCTACACTTTATACTGGCTGCCAAAAGCTGGAGTTGGGCCCATGAGTTCACCCAGCTGGCAGTCCGGGTTGCCCTGGGTGGAAGGCCCAGTAGTTGCCAGAGAAGGCTGCTTGACCAACTACATCCTTCCCATGTTGCTCTTCCTGTGTGGTTGACTCAGTCCAGTGTGCACTTGGGCTGTATCAGTTAACCTTGAAGCTAAGGAGGTAGATCTGTCACTCAAAAGGCTCGCGAGTCCAGGTGCGTTTGGCCACACTGCAGTGCTAAGTGGGTACGGTGGTTCATGCCTATAATCCTAGCACTAATCACAAACTGCGGTGAGTTTTAGGCCAGCCTAGCACAGCTTAGTGTGAGAGTGAGACCATACCCCAATAAAGGAACCAAACCCTCTCCATCTTATATATTAAAGCAAACTGGCTTTTGGCTGTGGTTCGAGCAAGGGGCCACCCAGATCTTAGGACCCTCAAGTGTAGTGACTTAGGGAAGATGGCCGCTTCACCCTTCCCACCCACGTTGCTCTTGCCCCTAGGACCCCAAATGTAAGCACGACGCTGTGACTAAGGTTTTTCTGGTTCCTCTCAGGAAAGCATGCAGCAGTCGTTGCCCTAGCTGCTGCTAGTAGGATTTCAGATACAAACCTGTGGAACCTTCCATCCCTCCTGCCCGCCCAGACTGGCCACAGCCAGCCAAGATCCAAGTCTGGGGTAATTCCCAGCTAACGGCAGGCAGTGCAGCGAGAACACCCACTGGGTAGACCTGGTAGGATGGAATTGGAGATAACATAAGCATGTGCTGGAACATGCTTTGGGACTGCATGCCTGCTAGTATGAGATAGTTTTATTGTCATGTAACTGCTTTTATTTCATTTTAGATCAGAGGGGAGAGGGAAGGTTGGGCCCTGGTCAGAATTAATCTCCCGAGGTTATCACCACCAGCCCCTCTCACCAGCTAGATCTTAAAGTAGTGTAATGCTGGGTATAGTGGTGTGTGCCTGGAATCCTGCCTCCTGGAATCGGGAGGCAAAGGCAGGAGGATTAACACAGGTTTGAGGCCAGCCTGGTGTAAATAGCAAGCCTGACTCAGAAAACTAAAAGCAAAACCCAAAACAAACTAAACAATGTTAGGTTTTCAATTTTTCATCAGCAGTGGTTGTGCCACCTAACTAGGTAATTACCACAGGGCCACACAGGCCCCAGGGCGTTTCTAAGACCACCTGGGGGTTCCGTTCCCTCCCCCTCCCTGCGTACAGGTCTCTACTCCAGCACAGCTGTTTTTGTGGTGTGGGATGGTTTTCTTCTCAGAGACCAGTTCCATGTGAAATGTCAGCGTCTCTGCAGGAGGAGATAGCATATGGAGTGCCTCTCTGCCTGCCCATGCAGTCCCTTTTCTCCACGATTCTAAGTGACTACTAGCTGAGAAGTGTCTATAGGCCCTACAAGTTCCTGCTACGGCTGGCATGGTCTTTGTGGATAACTGGGACTGTGGATCACACTACAGTAACAAATCCACGCCGTGAATTGAAGGCAAGTGTCTGTGGGTGTCACACTCTGGAAGTACACGTAACGTGGTAAGTGGGCCATACGATGCAGCTCAGTGGATAAAGGTGTTTGCTCTGCAAGCCTGAGCCTGAGTTGGATCTCTGGAGCCCATGCAGAGGTGGGAGGAGAGAGCTTGCTCTATAAAGTTGTCCCTCAACTTCCTCAGACATCCATGCTGGGGCACGGGTGTCCTCCTATCATGTACAGGTGCTGATAATAGTTTTAAAGTTTTAAGAGCGGAAGCTGAAGAGCTAGACCAGCAGCATAATGTGTGCAAGAGCGCCACCTGCTGGTGTTTGAGGATGCTGGGCCTGAAGTGACAAACCCTTACCGTTTCTAGATGGAATCACCTGAAGTGGGTAAATGTGTTTATTGGCATCTGACGTATAAATAGCTCTGCTGTCTCCACCAATCCCAGGACAGTAAGCAGTGGCGGCACCGAATGAATTAAGCATTTGCTCAGGCTTCACTTTTCCTCAGGTTCCATCAAATAGCTGAAGCCAGTGGTGGGTGACAACAGGGGTTCCTAGCCTTTGCAGGCATTTCTGGGTAAGACAGTGGGGACTCTTAATATGGGCCACTGAAGGACTTGGAAAGGTAGGTAATAAAACACAAGCATCTGCATGTTGTAGATTCTTAATGTTCCCAGAATCAAACACTTGGAACATATCTTTTACTAAAATGGAATAAAAGTTTAGAAATATGACCAAATAGGTATTTGCTAAACAAAACCGAACAAAAGAGCACTCTGTGTGTATGTGTGTGTGTGTGTGTGTGTGTTTGTGAGAGAGAGACGTATGCTAACACTGAATTCAGTGCAGTCAGTGTATGGGGAAATGGGCTCTGGCTTTGGGATGGCACCGACTAATTCAGGCCTGCAGGTGGCCTGCACCTGGACAAGAGTGAATCTGCAGACAGCAGCCTCACTTCCTCGGTAGCTGCAATTAATTGGGTTGCCTTGAATGAGTGTGCTGCAGACAAGGTCCTCTGGAGGAAGGGACAGAAGCCTGGACTCCCAGAAGTGGGGAGGCACCAGAGGAAAAGAGTTTCGATTGGTGTCTGCCATTCGTCTTGCAGACCTGAGCTGAGGCCCGGCCACCTTTCCTCAGCATGCCGCTTCTGTTCTTGGGGCCATTACTTGTCTCCATTCCCTAGGGCAGTCTTCGGCTCTGAGAAGCTCCTTTCCTTCCAGGCAGGCCAGCAGCCTCAGGACAGCCAAAGTCCTTTCCTCCCAAATGCGCAGCTTCGTGTATTCCACTGTCTTCAAAAACTCAGCTGAGAGTGGAAGTTCTCTGAAGAGCTGAGAGATGAGGTGACGCTGCTCTGATGCTATCTTTTGCAAGTGACAGAGCTTCTGGGAGCGAGGGGACTGCCAGCCAGATTGACAGAGGAGATGGAAGAGTTGCCTACTCAGGTATTTCACGAAGGTCAGAGTCTCAGCCCAGAAGTTGACTTCTGATTTTTCAAATATGTGTTCTTCTTCCCCCTACATCAAGTGACAAACAGCCAAAGTAAGTCTCCGAGGAGTCCTGTGGAGCCGGGCACAGCACTAGATGTGGGAGCTGTGTCTACTCCTGACAGGGCCCATTTGGGCTGTCAGTGCCCATGTCACAGCACTTGCTGCTCTGAAGGTCACCTTCTACTTTCACTCAATACCTCCCTCCCTGCTGTAACACGACCTTTGATAAAGATGTGAAGTAGCTCCAAGCCAAGATACTTGGTGAACTGGTGGTGTGGAAGTGGGTCTTAGGTTTTAAGGTGTGCCGAGAAAATTCAGAGGAGGCGCAAAGGAAGTCTGGACAGCAGAACAAAGAGTGTCGGGACATGTGTGAGAGCAGCCTTTAGAGACCACATTTCTAGAAGGCCAAGTGTGTTCAGGGTCATTTCATCCAACTGTTACATCTTCCTGTCTCTTATATACAGACTGGGTTTTGAGGGGTTGGTGTACATATGTGGGGACAGACTGCTGGTTTCCCAGTGCCTGTGTTGCCTATGCTGGTCTTCAGTTTCCAGATGTGTGACGGCTCCCTATCAGGAAGAGTTGAGTGCCGTGTTCTCTAGAAGGACCCTAATCCTCGGGAAATGCTAAGATCAACTGATAAGCATTTTTCATAATTTTATTCTCAATATTCAAGGTGCATTTTTTAAAGTGCCCTTCCTAACTTGTCTGAATGTTGCCATCAGGACCTCCAAAGTCCTGTAAGCCTCACCCGGGAGGTTTTCTCCTTGTCAGTCTCTCCTCTGTATCAGAGCAGCTAGAGGCACACCTTTTACTATCAAGAAACTCCCTAGGCCCTCAGGGCTCCACCTCAAGGCTAGGACACTCTGTCTGTCCCCCAGCTCCCTAAGTAACTGGGATTACCTGATGTGGGCTCTGCACATGCCCCTCGAGGTCATCACCCTCTTCCAGTAGCCATCCCAGTAGAATAGGCAGTCCTGGCTCCAGCTGGTCCCACTGCCGGAGCAAGTCACACAGAACAGCTAAGGCCAGGGTCAGAGCAATGGAGGCATCCACCTGGCAGAAGGCAAATTCTGTAGGGACAGGAGGGAGACAGTCACTGAATGTAGCTCAGGGCCAGCCCTAAGAAGTGTAGAGGAGTCTGAGAACATGAAGGGTCTTGGCTAAACTCCTGTCACCACCCCAGGGGTGGCAGTGGTGGTGGAACTGGTCATGGCTCTTGATCCCATCCTGGGTCTTTTTTTCTACACTGTTAGTACGAGCCCTTAGCCTGAACCCCGCCATGCTGTGCTGTAGAGCAGCAGCACCTGTAGGACTAGACATCTCTCTCGGCCTCGCTAGCACAAGTGGAAGGAGAGGGAGTCCTGTCATCTCAGAGCAGAGTGAGAAATCAATAGAGATGGTGGCTGTGTGCCAATAAAATGCTATCGTACATGCTACCATTCAAATTTCACATGTAAAAACATTTTTTCCCTTTCACCTCCCCCACCTCCCCAAATACAGGGTCTCATGTAGCTGGCTGACTTCCGACTGGATGCTGGCAAGGACAACTGGTTTTACCTCTTGGACACAGGGATTCCAGGTGCCACCATGCTTGGTTTGTAGCCAAGGATCACTTTGCATGTTTGATATCCTCTGCTTTTGTCTACCAAGTACTGGGGAGACTGGTGTGTGGCACCAGGCCTGTAGTCTTACAGAGCCCTTGGGTAAGCACTCTAGGCAGGCGCCCTCCAACTGGGCTGACCCGGCTCTCACACCAGTTAGAGATGGAAAGCCTCACACTTCTCACAGCTGTGCAAAGGCACCGCGTGTTGGTCCTGAAATTATGTGTCAGGTGAGTTCTCTACCACTGACCTATGACCTGAGCCTAGGATTTGGCTGACATTTTGTTGCTGTTGTATGGAGAGTGAATTCCTTCTTTATCCTCCTGACTTCTGGGCTTTCTGGGGTGAGGTGCTGAAAGAGCAAGTATACAAAGGGGAAGCAGGTAACTTGGGGGTGGGGAACGACCCCTGCTTACTTGTCTGTCTGGCCTTAGGCCTAAATGTGGAGTTTTGAGTAGGGTTGGGCGTTGACACTTTTACCATTGGTTTAAGCCTTCTCACCTGAGCAAGAGGGAACCTGAACCTCAGGACTTAAGGTTTTCGACTCTGAGTGGATCTCTGGGGAAGCCCCCCCCGCACCCCTGCCTCCATGTGATGAGTTCTTCTACCGAACCCTCCTATCTCCCCATCCACAGTTCAGCTCAGCCCAGAGAATGTCCCTGGCCATCTGGCAACCAGCTGAACCTGCTCTGCACACTCAGGAAAGGGCTGAAGTGAGGACTGGAAGGCCAGTCCCCAGCGTTAGCTGGGCTATGGAAGGCCTGTGACACTTGTAGCCCTACTGAAGGGAGTTAGGCTTTTATTTTTTGGTGGTGCCAGGCCTTATGCATGCCAGCCAAGTTCTGTGCCACCAAGCCACATCCTCAGCCCCCAGCAGCTAAGGACTGGGTGTTACTAATTCTGCCTCACACATGACGATATCAGAGCTGAAGCTACTACTGTACAGTCACAGAACTCCAAGTGGCTCTGAGGAAACAGAATTGCCAACAGTTTCATGTTACATCTGAAGCAAAGATCGGCAGGAACTTGCAGAAGCACGATTTTTTTGTTTTTTTGTTTAAATGGTGAGATAAGCAGGTTAGTGACTGACCAGAGCAGAGCAGAGCCGACCGTTAGGCAGCACAGAGATGATCCCTTCACTCTCAGAGCCCTGACTGTCCTGCACACTTCAGTCAGCACTGGGAGCAGGCACAAGGCTGTACCTTGGTAGTGCAGTGCTAAATATGGCTTCCCTGCAGGACAGCACCACGGGGGGGGGGGGGAAGGAGGGAGGGAGGGAGGGAGGGAGGGAAAGAGGGAGAGAGAGAGAGGGAGGGAGAGAGAGAGAGAGAGAGAGAGAGAGAGAGAGAGAGAGAGAGAGAGAGAACGAACCACTGAAAAGGCATGGGTGTAAGCCTGTATTATGGGATCAGTATAAGGTCAGCTGATCGTGAGATCTCAGAAGAATGTACCCTTCTAACTTTTCTGCCCTTCTTTTTCTCCTTCTCCTCCTCTTCTCCTTCTTCCCCTTCCCCTCCTCCCTCTCCCTCTCCCTCGTCCTCCCTTACCCCCCTTGATCTTAAGGCAAGGACTGAAAACTCTGCAGAAGAGATAAAATTTCTCCTCAGGTCAGGTATGGAGATGCATAGCTTTAATCATGGCATTTTGGAGGCAGAGAAAAGCAGAGCTGCAGAGTTCAAGGCAGCCTAGTCTACATAGTGAGTCCAGGGCTACATACCATTAAACAAAATCCTCTTAGTAGTAAAATCAATGTCTGTAGCTCAGACTACACATCTGTTGGGTCTAATAAAGAACACATGGGTGTGACCAGACATGTCACCAGAAAGGACAGGCTGTTACACTGATGGCAAAATGGCTTCCCTCTGTGTCACAAGTCATCCTTAGGAAGGGGTTGGAGAATGACAGGCACAAGAAGAATGTGTGGGGTGGCTGGACATGAACCTGAAGAGGATCACAACCACCAGGGAGGATGCCAGGAAGGTAGGATGCTGGGAGGAGATGGTGTGGGTCTCTGGCTCCCCCAGTTGACTACTTGGCCCTGGGCTAAACTTGGACAGAGTCGGATCTCTGCTGGTCAGGATGCCTCTAAAGGGAGGCTAGAGAAGAGCGAGGGGGACTTTCCACTTAGCACTCAGGCTGGCAAGTCCATCAGGGAAACAGGAAAGCCAGCAGCCAAGAAACAAGTGTGGCTAGGAGTCTGCTGTGACCCGAGCATACTCAAGGGGTCCTGAAATCAGAAACAAAAGCTAGGGATTTAATCCACAAGCTCCCTTTTCCATTTCAAAACTTACCACAAAGTTATGGGGATCAAGGCAATGCAGAGAGAGATGAAGAGAGGGAGAGGGAGAAAGAGAGGGAAGGAGAGAGACACAGATAGACAGACAGACACACATAGAGGGCGGGAAAGAGACGACACACACACCACACACAGACACATACACACACACATATATGTATGTATGTATACACACACATCTATCTATCTATCTATCTATCTATCTATCTATCTATCTATCTATCTATCTATCAGGGGTGTGTGTGTGTGTGTGTGTGTGTGTGCTGCAGAGCCAGAGGAGGGTACTGGATGCCCTGGAGTTGAGTGCCAGGGTTGAGAGCTGCCCAGGGGAATGCTGTCTAGACTAAGGCCCAGTGACTTTCTTTCTCACCCTCCTGACAGGTCAGTTGAGAGCTGTTCAGTGATGACAGCCTGAGTTTGTTCTTTCTGTAGCTCTGGAGAATCTTGTCAGTGGAGGCATCTGTGGGAACTTGTGTCAGCTTTAGGGGACTGGTCAGGGTGTTGGGGGCCCTGCACATTAACACACATTGATTGCTGCCCCCCTCTCTCTTCCCAACTCATCACCCACCAGTCTAAGAAATTTCCTACTCACAGTTGTGTACTGATCAGCTGCTGTGTGAGAGACACGAGGAAAAACCCAGGCCCTTTCTCAGAGAGTGACTAGCTTGGTTTGAGGAAAATGACTGACACATTAGTCTGGTGTCTGAGAAGAGCGCTGGCCATGCCTCGTGGCAGAGAACTGCTTATCTTTTTTTTTTTTTGGTTTTATGAGACAGGGTTTCTCTGTGTAGTCCTGGCTGTCCTGGAACTCACTCTGTAGACCAGGCTGGCCTCGAACTCAGAAATCCGCCTGCCTCTGCCTCCNCCTGGCTGTCCTGGAACTCACTCTGTAGACCAGGCTGGCCTCGAACTCAGAAATCCGCCTGCCTCTGCCTCCCGAGTGCTGGGATTAAAGGTGCGCGCCGCTTACCTTTCTTCTTGCTCCCACACTGCTATTCTCAGGGCTGTTTTCTTGCTTGCCCTGTCCTTATGGGCATTTGACTAGGTGACCCTCTGATGAGACCCGCAGGCTCCACGTCAGCCTCGCCTTGACAGATGTGGCCACTGAGACCGTTAGTCACAGTCCTCTTCTCACCTCCCTTCCCTCCCCCTTGGTCTGCTTCATCCGCTATACTTTCTTCTTCCTCTTCTGCTAGTCAGACCTGCCTTGGGACCCTTACAGTGGTCACCCCATGGCTCTCAACTCCCTGCTGTCCATCAGCAGTCCCAGGGAGGGCTGGGGATGCGGCTCCAGGGGGGGGGGGAAGCTTTTCTTGTACTGAGTAGGGCTGGGTTCAATCTTAGGACTTCAAAAAGCAGCTTTATAGATCTATGTCTGTCTATTTAGATATGGATAGATAATATAGATGGAGAGAAAACATGTTTGTGCGTACTGGGTCTCTGTACTGACTGGTTTTGTGTGTCAACTTGACACAGGCTGGAGTTATCACAGAGAAGGGAGCTTCAGTTGGGGAAANGCCTCCACGAGATCCAGCTGTAAGGCATTTTCTCAATTAGTGATCAAGGGGGGAAGGTCCCTTGTGGGTGGTGCCATCCCTGGGCTGGTAGTCCTGGGTTCTATAAGAAAGCAGGCTGAGCAATTCAGGGAAAGTAAGACAGTAAGAAACATCCCTCCATGGCCTCTGCATCAGCTCCTGCTCCCTGACCTGCTTGAGTTCCAGTCCTGACTTCTTTCAGTGATGAACAGCAGTATGAAAATGTAAGCTGAATAAACCCTTTCCTCCCCAACTTGCTTCTTGGTCATGATGTTTGTGCAGGAATAGAAACCCTGACTAAGACAGTCTCTAACAGATACCAGCCATTACTATTGGATTACAGTCTTATGTAGACAACCTGCTTGTTTTGCTTGTTTCTCTAATGGGAAAACTCCTAGACTGCAAGAATGAGGTAGACAGCAGGGTTGCTGACATTTGGAGGACATAGGTCAAGACTGCACAGGCAGCGGGTATCAGGGAGCCTGGCTCTGCAGCCCGGCTCTGGATTGCTGAGCTGAGCTGCCTCCAACCAGTCAGTGCTTTGCTGCTTACCCTTGGATTTGTTTTGTCTTCTGCCTGATGTCTCGGGATCTTGATCTCTTTGACCCCACTACTCAGGTCTCCTAGCCACTGGGCTTCCAGCTGGATGCATTCACTGGGAAGCAGACCCTGGAACCAGGCTGGCCTCAAACTCAGAAATCCGCCTGCCTCTGCCTCCCGAGTGCTGGGATTAAAGGCGTGTGCCACCACGCCCGGCGTAGACCAGTCATTCTTTATTTTTGAGACGGGATTTCACTGTGTTGCCCTGTGTGACCTGGAACTTGCCATGTACAACAGGATGGCCCTGAATGCACAGAGATCCACCTGCCTCTGCCTCCAGAGTGCCTCTCAATGTAAAGAAATGGATGCAGCTGGGCTGGAGAGATGGCCCTGGTAAGTAGAGGGCTGAGCCCATCTCAGAATACTTGGGCCTACACTTAGTGTCTTACACATGGCAGTCCTCTGGCTTGAATCAGTTTAGCCCTCCTCAGGTGATCGTCACCTATGCAGCCTCTGGTGACCAGGCCTGCTTCTTGGTGGCTTCCTTCTGTTGAGTATCCAAGGGTCCCATGCCTGCAGCTCTGAGGATGGTAGATGGCTTGTGTTATTCTATTCTTCCCAAAAGTGGTTCCCCTGGAATGGCAATCTGACCCCAACCTCGTGAGCCAAAAAAGCAAGTTAATGCCTACACACCGGGAAGCCCGTGGGGTACCAGGAAGACCTGGGCTCCCTTTTCACTGGCTGCCTCTTCCCTGGCCAGGTCAGAGCTCAATGGCTCTTCACACACAGTCTACATCCCTCACTCAACAGATACATTGAGATGTTCCTTTCCCTCAGTGCTCTCTTTACCTCACTGTTCCTTAGCTGATTTCACAGGTGGCCTGCTCGCTGAGAAGGCATTTCTTCTCAGTCTGAGCTCTTAAGACTAAATGACTTTTAAGAATTTGCAAAGCCTCTCTAGCCTCCAGTGTCATTGCCTTGCCTCCATGGCTGTCACACACATACTCACATACTGGAAAGAAATGTAATAAAAGGATTTAGAAACACGGTTTGAAATGTTAAGTACCTATGATTTAATCTCTGGAAATCACTGATCCTATTTTGAGATGGAACTTGTAGATGCTGGCCACGTGACCCACCACAAACCACAGTCTCTGCCCTAGGAATTTTCTATCTTGAAACTGATTTTTTGCTCAAACCCCTTCCTAATACCCTCATCTGTCCCATGTTACCCTATTTTTGGCAGCTGCCCTGGAAATACAGTCTTCCTTCATCAGGCCTGGTGTCTATTTGCTGACATGGCCCTGTGCTGCTGGAAATGGGGAGCTGAGCTTGAAGAAATCGTAAGAGGGAAGAGAAGTAAGGAACAAGGCATGAAAGAAATACCAGTTCAGAGGAGGGCGACAGTGAGGACAGCTGAGCAGAAAGAAGGGCCAAAGGTTCAGGGTGCGTGCGTATATGCGTGCATGGGTGGGGCACGCTGGTGTGTGTATTAGTCAGGGGATAGTTTGCAGGTCTGTCCTTCTACCTTGACCGAGACCTAACTCAGAGTTCTCAAGGCTTATTGCTTGAGGCTCTGGCCTTAGCTGCCTAAGACCTGGTGTTATGGGTGTACATTAATCATACCCCGCTTTAAGGATGGGTTTTGTATTGTGCAGTAATTAAAACATGTAACCTCCATATGGCCTGAAACTCCACTCTCAAATACATACCTAGAGACCTGGGACTTCACAATGTGTACAGAAACAATCAAAGAAACACCCTTAACAACCCGATGTCCATTCATTAACAGATGAATATATAAACAAAATATGGCAGAGCTATACAGTGGAATATCACTTAGACTCAAAAAGAAAGTGCTTGATTCAGGCTACAAAATGGGTATGTCTTATATGAGCTCTATGAATAAAGCCAAACACAAGGGAATATTTTATGGTCAGTTATATGAAGTGTCTAGAGAAGGCAGACTCATGGAAACAGGCAGCACTGCTGGCCTTCAGGGGTTGCTTAATGGTTTTTTTTTTTTTTTTTTTTTTTTTTCTTTTTTTAGGTTCATCCTTTTTTTCAGAAGAGTGATAGAAATGTTCTGGAANTTTTTTTTTTCAGAAGAGTGATAGAAATGTTCTGGAACCAGACAGCAGTGATGACTGTAGAATGTATGAAATGTCACCCAACCGTGTATTCTCAATTGGTTAATTTTGGGCTGGTGAGACAGTGGACAGAGATGCTTGCCTTAAGCTTGACAACCTGAGTTTGATCCCTAGATCCCACATAAGGGTTGTCCTCTCCATTCCACATGCAGGCTATAATTAAGGCAACTTAAAAGATGTTTAATCAGGGCTGGTGAGATGGCTCAGTGGGTAAGAGCACCCAACTGCTTTTCTGAAGGTCCGGAGTTCAAATCCCAGCAACTACATGGTGGCTTACAACCATCTGTAATGGAATCTGATGTCCTCTTCTGGAGTGTCTGAAGACAGCTACAGTGTACTTACATATAATAAATAAATTTAAAAAAATGTTTAACCAAAATCATATTGTAGATTTATCATTTTAAGATTATTTATTTATATGTATATGAGTGATCTGTCTTCAGACACACCCAAAGAGGACATCAGATTCCATTACAGATGGTTGTAAGCCACCATGTAGTTGCTGGGAATTGAACTCAGGACCTCTGGAACAGCAGCAAGCACTCTTAACCTTTGAACCACCTCGCTAGCCCCAGATTTATTTATTTATTTATTTATTTATTTATTTTGGTTTTTTTCGAGACAGGGTTTCTCTGTTTAGCCCTGGCTGTCCTGGATCTCACTTTGTAGACCAGGCTGGCCTCGAACTCAGAAATCCGCCTGCTTCTGCCTCCCGAGTGCTGGGATTAAAGGCATGCGCCACCACGCCTGGCCCCAGATTTATTTTTTAATTTTATATGTACGAGTGTTTTGCCTGCATGTACATGTACCACATGGGCACCTTATGTGTTGGCTCCTGTGGAACTGTCATTTCAGTTGGTTGTCAGTCACCATGAGGGTGCTGGTAACTGAACTTGGGGCATCTGACAGGACAAGAATTCTTAATTGCTGAGACATCTACCTCTCTAGCTCCTAAAATGGTTATAATTCTACATTTTATAATTTACATCTCAAACAAAGAAAGGAGCTTGAAGAAAGTGAAGCAGGGAGCATGACCAGAAAAGAGGACTCTTGATAATTAAAGTCTGTGCCCTGAGACATTCAAGGAAAATGGGTGCTTAAGAAAGTGCCTGTATGGTGCTGGAGACATGGCTCAGAGGTTAAGAGAACTGATTGTTCTTCCAGAGGTCCTGAGTTCAATTCCCAGAAACCACATGGTGGCTCACAACCGCCTGTAATGTGATCTGATGTCCTCTTCTGGTCTGTCTGAAGACAATGACAGGGTACTAACATAAAAAAAAAAAAAAAAAAAAAATCTAAAGGAAGGAAGGAAGGAAGAGCCTGTTCAATGAACACTGCTCCTTAGGACACAGTCCCTAACCCTGAGTGGTACAGATAAGGGGCTGAAAGACAGTAGCCTGGATGTAGAATTTAGAGGAAGGGTCTGCTTAGCAGGCATGATGTTCTAGATTCTATCTCAGACCAACCAAAAAAGAAATGAAAATTGGGGAAAGTGGGGGGAAGCTAACCCTTCTTATTTCCAGGGCCCGGGCTCAGAAAAGGACAAAGTCTAGGGGTAGAAGGACTAGAGCACGTGCGAGCCCAGGAGGGTGGTCTACACAGCCCGGAAGCAAAGCTGCTTTCTGTACCTCCTCCCAGTCAGGACTGAAGCAAGGGCTTTCCCAGCTGCAATCAGCTGCATGGCTAGCCTCAGGTGGAAGCAGCCGGAGGAATGGAGTTCCAGGCAGAGAGCAGGGCTGAACCACAGAGCTGCGGGGAGCGGTCTCTTCCCCCAGATGACACAGGCGCACTTGTTTGGTTTCTATCTCATTGCCCCAGTCTGCTTTCTTTTTTATTTTTTTATTTTTATTTTTGGTTTTTCGAGACAGGGTTTCTCTGTGTAACCCTGGCTGTCCTGGAACTCACTCTGTAGACCAGGCTGGCCTCGAACTCAGAAATCCACCTGCCTCTGCCTCCCAAGTGCTGGGATCAAAGGCGTGCACCACCACTGCGTGGCCCCAGTCTGCTTTCTAGTTGGTCTTTTTCATGGAAGCCTGTAGGAAGACAACTGCCTGACATCACACACACAAAATGTCCACACAATCGTATGAGGGAGCATTCCTGAAGGGAGGCAGCCTTGAAGCTGGATCGTTTCCTCTCCCTTAGAGCCATTTGCTGCTGTTGATCTCAATCCTTTGGGTCCTCCCTCTGTCAGTTTAGCTGTCCAATAGCCTTAATCTGAACAACACCGAAGAACTGCATGCTTCCCAGAGATGTACGTGGCACAGTTTCTGGGGAGCTGCATGTTTCAGTTCAGCCAGAGTCCTGGGCCAGCCTACACTGAGTGAGTGAGGACATTCCATGGGGTCCACTGGTAAACTGCCTTTCCACTTCCAAGTTCACTCTGCTTTCAGAGTGTCCCAGGCCTCGGAAACAGCAGTCTTAAAGGCGACTATTACACAGCTGCAGGAGGCTCAGGAGTGAGGAGGCCCAGGGTCTGACCTCTGCGGGAAGGGGAAGCCATTATAAAAACGGTTTTCAATCAGAATCTGTTCTGCCGGGAACACACCCATTACTTTGACCATCTTTCCTGTGTCCCCTCTTCCTCCTGGCAGAAGCCACTGTACTCTTAATTTTCTAGTTGGGGCTGTATTTTCTTCTCTTGGTCTCTGATTTGGACACCCTGGCATTCTCCTTTGGCCATCTTCAGATAACCGCTCTCCCTTTGCAATCCGCCCTAAACTCGACTCTTGAGAACCTGATCAGCAGACCCGACCTTCCTCTGTAGGTTTAGACAGACACATCGGCGTCTTTAACATCCAGAAAGATGTCCCTGCTGGCGTTTGCTCTCACCATCCTTCACCCCCTCAACTCCAATATTCCCTGCCTCTACTCCCTGTGTTCCCAGTGACCACTGTAGTGTCTCTGTGCTCCTAGTGATCACTATGGTGTCTGGATTCTGTGCTCCCAGAATTAGAGCTACTATTGTGGCTGGGTTGTTTTTGTTTATGGACCAAAGGCTTCAGGTCCACAACAGTAGGACATGGCAGCAGGTGGCCAGCACAGGAGGCTGCTGGATCATATTTTGCTGGTACATCAGGAAACAGAGAGGGAAGTGGCAGTGGGAGAGGCTATCCCACAGAGGCAAGCCCACACCAGTGATGCACTCCCTGTTCTACAAGCTCTACAACTTCCCCAAACAGCACTGCCAACTGGGACCTTGCAAGAGCCTATGGTGGAGAAATATTTAAATTTATAAATTTATTCACACCGCCATATTTGGCTTCTTGCTCCCATAGGCCTGAGACCATCTCATAATGCAAAATTATTTTAGCCCAACTTTAAAAGTCCTCAAAGCCTTTAACAGCTTCAATACTATTTTAAAGTTCAAAGTCTCTCAAGTTTTAAGATAATTTCTTGACTCTAACCACAGTGTGGGGAGCCGCCCTCACATTCGCCATTACAAGATAGCGCTGATTGTCCTGTGCTCTAACAAACAAACAAGGCA
>NC_034607.1:49882336-49896758 GCF_900095145.1 Mus pahari
CCCTTCTCTTCTCTCTCTTCTCTTCTCCCCTCTCTTCTCTTCGCCCTTTGCCTGTTGGAAGCTTATGCTCTCCCTCTCAAGAGCATTAAAGCTTTGCTGCAGAAGGATCCTGTTTGTGTGCCGCGTCTTTTCTTGCTGGCGAGAAGGTAGCGCGGGACACCACAGTAAAATTAAAATACAACTTATGTAATCCAAACATAGAATGGTACAGAATATACATTCCTGTTTGAAAAGGGAGGAAATGGGGCCCAGCAGGGTAGATACCAAAATTTGCAGCTTCATGTCTGGTATCTGGGGCTTTAGTTTCAAAGGGGCTAGGTGGCTTCACCTCTCCACCTTTGCTGCCTGGAACATAGATCTTTATCTTGGGCTGGTTCCATCCCCATATATAGCTCTCCTTGGCACATGTCTCACAGTTCTGGCATCTTAACAACTTGAGGTTTCCACTGCAACCCAGGCTTCACCTTTATAGCATTATTCAGTGTCCTCTCATGGCCTTGCAGGGGCTCCAGCTCTGCTATACACAGGCCCCAGTGGCTCTTGAAACTACTGAGGAAGAATCCACAACTCCCTCCAAAGACAGTACCACATGGACAACACTAACATGTCCACCTAGCCTCTTGGGATGACCCTTTGCCTCCTCCAATCCCACTTGTAAGGTAGTGTGTATACAGACATTGTGTAAAAGCAGAAAGCCCTTGGATTCCATCAGTTGAATGCTGGCTGGAGTCTTGCCCTCGGGGAACCTTTCTCATTGTATCAATACAACAGGAAGGCCTCCTCTTAGCTAATCTGAGCAATTACAGACTGTCTCTCAGCAGGTTCACTGTGCCTTTAAGCCCCAGCTTTCCCTCTGCATATTGACTGTATTTTGCATTTCCTCCTGTCCCAGTGACCTTCTCAATTTAGACCTATGTTAAGAGCCGGCAGTGATAGGCACACCACTGACTCAACATTATAATGTTGAAATTTCCTGTCCTGAAATTTCCCTGCATCAAGGAAATTAGCCCATTACATTTAAATTTTGTCCAAGTAAGTTCTTAGTACATGGGCAGAAAGCAACCAGATTCTTCGCTACCTCTCTAGTTGTGAATAAAGACCGTCCTCTTGTAAAGTCCTATCAGCTGGCCTCTGCATCACTCTCTCAGCACTAGCAGTAGACTGGCCTCTTAGCACAGCTCTTCTAGTCTACAGTCCCCAAACCTTACCCATCCCTCTAAAACAAAAACAAAACCACCGTCAGGTTCTTCACAGCCACAACCGAGTTCTCTGGGCCAGCTTCTGCCCTACTTTCCTGTTGCTGTGATACAGCACCAGAAGGGAGAGTTTGTTTCGGTTTATGGTATCAGAGGGTTAGAGTCCACAATGACCTCCATAGGCTTGTGTATTTTAACACTTGGTCCCCTGCTGGTGGTGCTGCATGGGGAGATTATGGAACTTTTAGGACAAGAAGCTTTACTGGAAGTCCCTCACAGGGGCAGGCTTACCCCACTTCCAGTTTGCTCTCTCTGGTCTCTGGAGTACCAACAAAATGTGATTAACCAGCCTTCTGCTCTTCTGTTCAGGTTCAGCTCTAACACCCTCTCCTCTCAAGAGTCCCTCTTCTCTACCTTCCTCCAATGACAAAGGTTTGTCCAGAAAATTCTAGAGAGACCAGGATCCCAGGTTCCACTGCTCCAGAGACCAGGGCTTCCAGCACACACTCCTCCTCCTCAGTCCCCGGGCCTGGACTTGCTCTCTCCATCCTCTCACTAATTCTGGCTTCCCATGTCAACAGCAATACATCACAAAAGATTTCTGCAGTTAGCACACTGCTTTGCCTAGAATGGTGATAAATTTTCCAAACAAAAACCTACTACTGCTGCTACTACAACAACTGCTATTACTACAACCACTAAGGCCAGTGAGGAAGGAGAAGGAGCAGAGCCCGTGACCTTTCTCCCACTCACTCAGAGACTAGGCACTGTGCAGTGGGAAGTGCCACATTCCTCTCTGCAAACATGTTTAGGTTTAATGTAGGTGCAGGTTATTTTATATACACATAAATATCCTACCTTTGTTTGAGGTGCCTATTTGCTCTGCACAGGGACCATTATGAATACAGAACAGTGCTCATTGTTAAATATGGCATGCTAAATGGTTTTGCTTCCTGGCAAAGCTCCAAACCATAATTATTAAGGGACTACAGCTGCTGAGAAATTCTTGCGTTACAGGAGGCTTTGATCCCAATCTGCCTTCTACCCCCAACATGAATTTTCACAGGTGTGGCTGTTGCTCAATGCTGGCACTTTAGAGGTATGAGTCAGGGCTAAACATAAGTGCTAAGTGTAAGGTGACCAAAAGCGTCTCTCATTTAGACCCTGACCACTAAGAGAAGGCCCTGCTTCCCATTTGCCATACTGAGACCCTGTAATCAAGAGGATGTCCAAATGAGTCCAGTATGGGAGCTGACATGCTGTGCCTTTCACCTTTGGATTCTCATACACAGTAGGCACCTTGGGTTCTCGGCCTCACTCTCAGTTTCCAGTAAAGTGGAGCACTAACCAGCTGTGTGGGACTTTGTTCAGCAGAAAGCCTCGGGCTTCAGAGTCAGGCGGTCATTTCGTCCCCATCAAAGGCAAGGGGACTGCTGTCAGATTCTCTGGGTGATAAGGCTGTTTGGCAAGAATGGCACTCAATTCACCCCAGTGCCTCCTCTAGAGTCAAGAACACACCCTGGTGTCATCACAAATATCAAGTCACTTCTGAAATATAGCAAGAACTGAAGGGCAGACCCAGTCTTCAGCCCCTTCAGCTCTTTTCTGCCTGAAAGAGACAGGAACGACGTCCAGAAGTCCCTAAATCCACAACAGAGAAAAAGAGACCTCCAGAACTCATGTGCTAAGGTCCTCCAATTTTAGCGAATAAACAGGAGTTTAAAAACAAATAGAAAAGCTTTTGATCTTTCAGCATTAACAGATACTATCTAGCATTTGGATTGGAGATGGAACCCTGTTTATCTTTTAATGCTTGTTTTGTATTTGTGTTTTAATGCAGATGTTCCGTGAGATATGAAACCACCCCATCTTACAGATGTTGAAACTGACACCACAGAATGATGCCAACTAAGTCAGAAGGGAAGTGACTTCTGACTGCAGGTCAGTATCCTACAAGACAGCAGCACTCTGCAAAACTCTCCTTCCCAGATGGGAAACACTTCCCCGGGGGAGGAGGCAGCTCTGTGCTGCTGGGGAAGAGGCACAGAGAGATGCAGAGACAGCAAAGTCCAACGTAGTCAATGGAAGCCAGCAGGTTCTAATGCAGGGGAGGTCAGAGGATTGTCCAGAGTGGACTATTGGGTTTTTGGAAGGAGCTGGAACACGAAAGCAGAAGGCTATGAAGGATCTGTCATAACCAGCAGGACAAGATGTCTCTGGTCAGTCTGAGGAGTCTAAGGCTTCTTCTCTGACCAGGCCAACTGAGTGAGACTGTCCCCCACATCATTAGAGTCTATTCTATGCCCCAGTATAGTCTAGGGCACTGCTCTCCCCAGTTACTGTCTCATTCACTCCCACCTTCCCAGTGGCATCTGTTCTAGGGGGATGCACATGAGCTCACCCTGGGTATGGAGTCTTCCTTCCTGCTCAAGGTGAAGGTCAATGACTTACATGGCTAAAATTGAATTGAAGGAAACTTATTAAAAAAAAAAAAAAAGCCAGCATGCTCTCAAAAAGTTAGATTCCCTTGTTAACTCAAGACCTTATCTAGTAATTATACCCAACATTCACATATGCACATCTTAATTGGGCGTGAGAGCAAAAGGAGGAAAAAAAGGAGAGGTGAGTGAGGGAAAGGCAGGGGTGGGGCCTGGCAGCTCCCTGACAATCCTTCCTGCTGCTGTGGAAGCTTCCAGAGAGAAGGGGTGCTGGGTATAGTACAGGACACTGAGCTCCATTTGAATTCTAGGTAAACAATCAATTGTGACTGTTCACTTTAGAATTCCCAAATAACTCCAGGGTCATGCTTTTCACAGAGTTGCTCACGTGATTTTCAAGTTTAACTGTGTGTTTCTATTTTTATTCACTAAGTCGGCCAATCCATGAAAGACTCCGACACTCTGGGTGACCGTCACAGTGACCAGGTCAGGGCTCACACTGAGGGCCGGGCGATGAGGGTTATGAGTGACATTTTACTAAGCTGTGGAGAAATCAAGTCAGGACGGCGGCAGGGCGGATTACACACCTCCTGCCAATGGTCCTCTTAGTTAGCTCTTGCTCTCTGAGGACGGAGACTTCTCTTCAGCTCAGAGTATTCTATCCCCAGTCCTCACCAGGAACTAAAACCTAACTGCACTGGCCTCCTGCTGGACTCTGGGGAACGTGGTCCATGGAGGCCTCCAGATTTTGGAGGTTCCATGGTAGGAAGGAAGGTGTGGGAGCCCTCGACACTAAAACAAAGCATTGTCCCTAAGTTCATCTTTAGTCCCATTTAGCCACCACACAGCCTTCCGAGCCGAATGGCCAGGCTGCTTTCAATTACTCATGACAAGTTCATTTTGCGGAGGACTCACAGTGATGGGACAGGGGACACTGAAATTTGTTAAGGGGCCAAAAGACGCTGGCTTGAGACTAAAACAGAGACTTGGTATGTTGAGTTCAAGAATCCCAAAGTCCCGAGAGTCTTCATTCATGGCTGCTGGCAAGGGAAACCTGGCAAGGCCACACCTCACAATTGGCTCCAACTGTTTACCCCTGTGACGACTACAGACCCGCACATTTGCACTCCTTGCTAGGTCCCTTCAGGCAGAGGGGATGGAGATGAGTAGTATAGCTTTCTACATGCATAAAATACAAACTGATAACTGTTATCAGGGCTTAAACTAGAATCATTTTGGATTTTGACTTCCAACTCTTCTTTCATTTTCTTTTTTTAAATTAAAACAAATTACATTTATTTTGTGAGCATATGTGGATGTGTGTATGAGGGCGTGTACATATGCTACATGCATGTGTGTGGAAGTCGGAGGAAACTTGTGGGAATCTGTTCTGTCCTTCTACCATGTGGGGGCCTGGGATCAAATTCAGCTTGTCAAGCTTGCTAGCAAATGTGTTTACCAATGAGCTACCCCACTGGCTCCTATTCCTTTGAGACCTCTGACTTCTGAGTGCCAGAATCACAGGCATGTAGCATAATGCCCAGCATGCTCTGTACCTTTCCCCAGCAGCAGCAGCAGCAGCAGCATCTCATGGTGCCTTGACATGTTAGTTCATATAGGCTACTCCATCACGTTTACTTTCAGCCTCCTATGAAGGGATTAAAATTTATGTAATTCTTTGATGTATACTTGAGCTCTGCCTGCCACCGGGACCCTTGAACATGGAGGACCTCACAAACCACAGCGGTGTCCCTTTGAGTCAGACTTCTCCTGGAGGTATTTATAAAGGGATGCCTCATACTTTATAATGTCCTTGCAGGGATTCTCCCATCTTAATTGAGCACCTTAATCCTGAAACTGCGATGTTGGTGTGCTTGATCCTACGAGTGTGTATGCTCTCTGCGGCTTGTTCATGTTACTCTTCCCTTTTTACTTCTTCTGGTGCTAGCGCCTTGCAATGTTCTACCACTGAGCCACCTGCTTCCCTACACCTACTTTCTCCTTTAAAAAATTGTTTTATTATTTTGTTTTATGTGTGTGGGTGTTTTGCTTATGTATATGTGTGTCTATACACTAGATGTGTTCCTAGTATCAGAGGAGGCCAGAAGAAGGGGTCAGATTTCCTTGGCGTAGGTGCAGGGACTAGAACCCAGGTCTTTTAGAACACCAGCTTGTCCACTGGGCTTTCATCTCTGCAGCCCTCCTCTCTTTCTTTCCACATTGTAAACTTGTGAAAGGTTTTGTAGAGCAATGCATCAGCCTGTGATCTGTGCGGACGGTGAGATCGGCACCGCATTTCTACCATTTGAAACACAATCTCTTCTTCCTGCTGCTACTCACCTGGAACAGTCCTAAGCATCCCTTCTCTCTCTCTCTCTCTCTCTCTCTCTCTCTCTCTCTCTCTCTCTCTCTCTCTCCCTCCCTCCCTCCCCCCCTCTTCTTTCTTTTCATTGTTTTTCTGAGACAGGGTTTCACTATGTAGCCTTGGCTATCCTGGAACTTGCTCTGTAGACGAAGCTGGCCTGAGATCTGTCTCCCTCCTGAGGGAGGGCTGGGATGAAAGGCATGCCCCACTGCCCAGCACTTCTCTTTATTCCCAGAGACTGTGCTATTTAAGGAGCATCTCTTGTATCAAAAGGACAGAAAGGTGCATATGTACATGTGTCCTATTACTTTAGGTTATATGCCCAGACCAGTTCTTTGCACACCTTTGTAGTTAAGTGTGGTCAAGATATTAAGTGGTAGCTGATGAAGTAAGTGAAATGTGCCACAGAACTCTGGAAGAATCCTTAAACAGGGAAAGGTATATGCTCTCTGATGTTCTTGCTTCTCATGTGCAATGAGTCTGGCATGATTAATGCTTCTAAGAGCCATATTGGCCCAAGCAGTAACCTGGTAAGGGGATCTGACACGCCAGGCTAGTAAGGCAAAGAGGAAATGTTTGGGTTCCTCATGATAGAGAGGGGGCCACTCAGCCATGGCTGCCTCACTGTAAATCATTGTTTGACTTGCCTATTACATGCAGATATCAGGATTACCAAATGCTGTATCAGATTTTGCCTTTAAAAAAACAAACAAACTGTATCTGATGGTCCATGCCTGTAATCTAAGATGTTCAAGAATAGAGGTAGAAGGACTGCTGGTTTAAGGCTTGTCTGCTTCACAGTGACTTCAACTGTAATGAGAACTTGTCTCGAAATAAAAAGTAAAAGGAATCCTGGGATGTTGCTCAGTGGTAGAGGTGTCGACAAGGATACAGGGGACCCTAGATTCAATCCTCAATAACAAAAACCAATCCCCTTAACCTTAGAGTCCAAGGGATCTGATACCCTTTCTCATCTCCATGCACACACACACACACACACACACACACACACACACACACACACACACACAGAGCAAAATATTTTAAAGGCTTAACAGATCTGATGAACATTTATTTTTTCAGGATCACTCCTCCCATTGTTTTTGAGACAAGGCTGACCTTAAACTCCCTATGCAGCAGAAGATGGTCCTGACCTGACCCTCTACTTGACAAGTGCTGGGATTACAAGCATTCTCCACCACACTAAATCCATGACATCTTTTTAGGGTCTTGGCACATTCTTTCTACTGCATGAAAAGAAGCTTTATGCTGTGTATTCTTCCTTCCAATCTAGAGAGGTTGGAAAGTCAGCATGTGGGCTCTAGGAATACTGCTCAACTGGTAAAGTGCTACATGCAAGCATGAGAACATACCCTGGCTCCATGGGACCCAGGTTAAAAGCTGGGTACAGTGCCATTTACCTGAAATCCTAGAGCTGGGAGACAAGATGAGAGATTTCTTGAGGTGAGCCAGTATAGCTGAATTTGGAACTTTATTTAAATAAGGTGGGGCATGATTGAGGAAGACAGTCAATGTCAAACTGTAGTCATCACATGCACAAACCCCTCAAGAGACAGAAAGAGTGGCTGGCCATGGTGGTGCATGCCTTTAATCCCAGTACTTGAGAGGCAGAGGTAGTCAGATGTCTGTGAATTCAAGGCCAGCCTGTTCTCATCACAGGTTCTAAGACAGTTAGAAATACAAAGAAGGACCTGTTTGGAGGCAGGGGGTTGGAGTTGGGAGGATGGGGGGAGACTGACAGAAACAGAGACATCATGAAGACCATTCTTTGGCTGAGTCTCTCAGCTTCCTCCCTCCCTCCCTCCCTCTCTCTCTCTTTTTTCTTTCTTTCTTTCTTTCTTTTTTTTTTTTTTTTTTAGGAAAAATAGCATTTTACTAGCGAAAGATGTAAAGATGTATGGTATATTTTTACAAACATAAAAGATGTAAATAGACTATAATTTTAAGATATATACATAATAACAAGATATATCACAAATATCTATTAAATAAAACATTAAAGTAGTATAGTACAACTTTAAAGAGTGCTACAATTGTAACAAAAGCAGCAAACATTTTATATTGCATTTCTTAAGGTAATTGCTTTAAAATATTTTGAAGGTTGAACTAGATTCTTGAATGACTTGAGTAAATAATGCTAGGAAGATACGAAACTTACTTGTTATTTTACTTTATTTATTTTTTCTTTTGGTCTATTGTCTTCCATGACCTTGCCATATAAGTAAATGTCCATTGTACCAGTACCCCCAGAGCTCGTGTCTCTAGCTGCATATGTAGCAGAAGATGGCCTAGTTAGCCATCATTGGGAAGAGAGGCCCCTTGGTCTTGCAAACTTTATATGCCCCAGTACAGGGGAACACCAGGGCCAAGAAGTGGGAGTGGGTGGGTAGGGGAACAGAGAGGGGAGGGTATAGGGGACTTTGGGGATAGCATTTGAAATGTAAATGAAGTAAATACCTAAAAAAAATTGAGAGAAAAAAAAAAAGAGTGCACCACATTCCTTTCTCTTTTTACCTGCTCCATTTTAGCCTCCTTTCATCTATCCTCTAGTTGACTTAGGGAACTAAGATGTGCTGTAGCTCACCAGAACGTTATATCCTAAACTAAGCCTTGCATTTTGAAATGTCATTCTCGTCTCTTCAAGCCTTCCAACTCACTAAGTCCACCACTGTAAACTACAAATAGTGGGAGTTTAATTCCCTATTTTCCATGGTGAGAGCCAGCCCCACCCCAGGCAAACCCTGTGACCAGCTCCTTTTCTCTCCAGGTGGTTGGCCTTGAGTCTAGCAGGCTGTGTCACTGGGCATCTTGCCTACTGGGAACTCATTAAAACAAAACAAAACAAAACAAAACAAAACAAAACAAAACAAAACAAAACAAAACAAAACAAAAACCTGTGGTTTCTGGGGATTGGATGTTGTGAAATGGAGTGAAGAGAACTTGCAGTCTGAAACTAGTGGCCTTTCCCTCCCCTCACATGTGAGTAAGAACTCCCTGACAGAAGCGGCTTCTTCAAAGATGAAAAACAAGGGAGATTTATGGACAGGGCTGTTAAAGAAAGCTTGTAGCCATGGTGGAAGGTCAGGTGATTCCTAGATCTCCTCTAGGTTGGTAGGTAGGGTAGACAGGAAGGAGATGAGTCACCAGAAAAATGTTCCTGCTAGTTTCCCATAGTCAAATCCAGTTTTTGGTCAGAAGCCTACTTTTGTTTAGATCAGTCTCTTACTCATAACTCCTGAAGGGTGAGGAAGGGCTGGAGGCAGAACCTAAGGGCGACACTGCACAAGACATGTCCTGAGCCCTGGGAGTGCAGAGCCAATGATTTCATGTGTGCATTTTATAAGTAGAGTGTGGACTCCCCATCACTTCCCTGGCTGGAGAGGTCAGAGGAATGATGTCACTGTGGCCTAGAGGGCTCTTACTTTCTGGTCTGACAGGACTGAAGTACCCAGTGCAACCTGACCCAAGCCTCCAAGGCTCACTATGGCTCACAAGGGAGGCTGCACAGGAAACCCCACCACCCTGAGGGCCAGATCCACCTGCCTCTCCACAACCAAAGAGAGCTGCAGAAGCCAGGCCACAGTCTGAGCAAGCCACTCCAGGTGCTAACCTGCCAGCTACCTAGCTGGTGCTGGACATCTCTATCCTTCAAAAGCTTCTGATGTGGGTGAGCGGATGAGACTCCTGACCAACAAACACCAAAACTGAAGAAGGTGGGTGTGACCAAAGAAGTCCGAGTTCTGATGCCCAAAAGGCCGTGTGGAAAAGGAGGTCCAAGGAGCTGGCTTTGCCTTAGGAACCTAAGACTATGAGCTGACTTAGCACAGGCCATAACAACACTCCCACAGACATGAAGTAGGTACAGGCAGGGTGACTCTAAAAGGACCTGGAACTCTATCTACCCATTCTTGGGTCCTTCCACAGTGTCACTCTGCCACATCCCTCCTGCTTGTCTTTATTCTTTAGCCTCTACTAGGTGCTGTCACCCAGTCACTTCTCTTCCCGTCAGTTCTAACGATGTGGTGATTGTAACTGCAAGGTGTGTGTGCCTGTCTTCTAAGTAAGCCTTAACATTTCGGGTGATGGATGGGGCTAAAAATGTCACACAGATCCACATTCACTTTATTTTATTTTATTTTTTTTAATTTTTGAGACAGGATTTCTGTGTAGCCCTGGCTTACCTAGAACTTGCTCTATAAACCAAGCTGGCCTCAAACTCACAAATATCTGCCTGCCTCTGCCTCTCAAGTACTGGGATTAAAGGGGTGCATCACTACCATCTGGCCCATAGTCACATTTATGAAGACAGTGACAATTCAATCTTTTCTTGTATACTTGGCTCTGTGAGTTGCTATGATAAAAGCAACATGGATGCAATGCGAGGTAAAATAAGTCTGTGAATGACGAGCGGGGTTCTAAATAACCAAGGCCAGGGGCTCAGTACCATCCAAATGTGAGCCCCCAGCTGCCAGTGTGAATACAGCTAACCCTCCGCAGGATTAGAGCATGTCAGAACTAGAGGATGGAAGTGAGAAGTATGAACCTCTCTTCCATGTCCATCCCCTACCATGTAGACGGAGAACTTCTTAGCTGAGCATGTTGCCACTTGGCTCAAATCAACAGTCTTGGGCCTCTTCTGAGAGCTGCAGAGCATGAACAGCTCCTGACTGCTAAGGTTGATGTCAGGGGAGATGCAACGCCTACAGTGGCCTTCCCTTCCTCCTAGTCACTAGACAGTGCACAGGGGAGTGGGGCTCTTAGAAGACAAGAGGGACAGTGCAACTGAAAATGCAGAGCAGTAGGAAACAAGGTATGGGTCCCTTGATGACAGGGCCACCACACAAGCCTGCTGGGTATTCTGAGTTAGGGAGAAAAGCTACTGACTTGTTTAAGTGACTATGAATGTGGTCTCGTGCTGTAGACTCTGGTACTGTGGGTACTCCTGCTGGAGGCGTGGGGGGAAGCAAGATCAAAGGAGAAGAGAAGGCACCGCCAAGGTCAGGTTTGGATTCTCCCCTCCTGGTCTCTGCCTTTGGTCCTCTAGACAAGCTTCATTTGGTTTCTTTTAAAGGCAGGGTCTCACCATGTAGCTGGCCTGGAATTCAAAGACCTGCCTACCTCTACCTCCCAAGTACTGGGATTAAAGTCATGTGCCATCACACCCATTTGTTTTGACAAGCTCTGTCAGTACGCTCACTGGAGATTTCCTGCCCTTTAGACACACTGGACACTTGTTGCCTCAGAGAGCTGGCCAAAGCACAGCTCCTAGGATACGGTCTTCTCCAGTGATCACACATAAAGACGTATCCAACTGCTGTCCTGTGCTCTTTTTAAAGACCCTGAGAGGCATTAGATTTACAGCACAGCACTCTGCCTGATTGCACACACATTCTCCCAGCATGGGCCTGGTAAAATCCCTCTTTACAGCAATCACAGTAACAGCCACTTTCCATTCTGTTCTGCTTTGAAGAGCTCCTGTCATGTGGAACAAGAAAGCCTAGGCTAGCCCACTCCAAACAGGAGCTCTCAGAACAGCATTCAGAGGGTGCTGTGGGAAGGGTGTGCCTTCCCAGGCCTTAGACAGCCCCACATACTTGGGTAGTAGTAGGGTGCTGAAGAACAAGGGCTTCATTAGTGGCCTATGCAGGCCTACTCTTGGGCTTTGCTCTTGCCTTGCAGAACCCTTCAGGCTATATAGTGTCACAACAACAGGGATTTGACAACTGTGTGTAGTTTGTATTGGTAGAAGATGTCTGGGGCTGGATGATCTAGAGGCCAACGACACACACACACACACACACACACACACACACACTCCAGTGCTCCATGGAATGTACAGGCCTTGAGTAGAAACTGAGGGAGAGTTGCTCACCAGTAAACTCCTTTCTTAGTCATCTAACCAAACCAGGAGGAATGAGACCAAAGCCTAGCTCCTTCACTATCATTTTCTCATACAGCTTAGGTTCAAATAGGGATGGCTTGGGAAATGGCTCAGCCAGTAAAGTGCTTGTTATGAGAACATGAGGACCTCAGTTTGAGCCGCAGAATTCACCTGAAGATTACAGCACATACCTGTAATTGTGGCATTGGGGCTTAGGGAGAGACAGATCCTTGGGGCTCAGTGGCCAGTCTGGATTAATCAAGTAAGCCCCATACTGCTAGTGAAAGACTGTCTAAAAAGAATTGTGGACAGTCCCATACCTGCAAACAGACTAACACACATGCAAAAGGTGCTTTTCCTAGTGAACCGAGAAATGCTGAATCCTATGTAGCCCTAGCATGGCAAGTGGAGGCTTCTGTACAGAAGGGAAGCCAGGAAAGAGGGCTGAGCCAGGAGAAGGAGTCCCCGGCACAGCTACCCTTTGCTAAGAGGGGCAGCGAGACCCTGCCAACGCATCAGCGCCAGATGGCCTAGGCCCTAGGCTAAGGGCCTATCACCACCCACAGAAGTCAGTCACCAGGGGCCACTGAGGATCAGTGAAGGCAAGAGGATTCAAAAATGGCTCTCTTTTCCTCAAAAGGGGGTTCTTGTTGTCTGTTCGGGGCATAGTCACTGGGAAGCCATGAAAACAATCTCACCTAGAACACAATCTCAGCTAGAGTGCTCGTGGGCCCTGCAACCCATTCCTAGACTTAGATGTGAATATTAGCTTGCATCGGTTTCTGTACAGCACGGGAGCCAGCTGCTGGTGATGCACTGGCTGAGTGCAGGTGCATGTCAGGGGAACAGTGACAGCTAGCAAGGGCAAAGTGGTATGTGGTCATGGGAGCTTCATTGTGACAGTCCCCTAGAGGGGGTTGGGGAAGGCGTAGAGACTCTGGTCTACCTTGACAAGATGTCTGTGACTTGAAGAAACAAATGAGGAAACAGAGACCATTCCTTCCCTGGCAGATCGCAATTCTCATCTTCCTGGCAATAGAAAAGACCACCCTGAGGGCAATGGAGCAGGCCCCGAGCTGGCCCTGGGGTGGTTAGATGGAGGGAGATACTGGCTTCATAGAACATTCTGTTCTTCCCGTGCTTCTGGAGTTCCACCAAATTTTCTTCCAGGCAGCATTCTTCTTGTGGCTCAGCTCATTTGTCCCAGGAGTCTACACTGGTCTTTGAGGTCATACTTATATTTCTGTCCCTTCCTCCACGAGAATCAAGGTGTCTGGAAGGTGAGTAAAATGCTTTCCTGAGCTCAATGAGGGCCGTGTTTCAGACCTTACCTCCCACTAACAGTGGGATTCAGGGTCATTTACCTGCCTGTGCTCTTAGATCCCCATGTGTAGATCACAGGCTGTGACTCCTCCAGCCCTATGTGACCCCTCCCTCTAAGAAGGGGCCCAGAGGGCAGGAACACAACAGCCTTTGGTGCAGGACCATCTGCTCTTCCTGGAAGGGACACCGCCCACCATAACTCTCATTGGCCTCAGCTCTAGGCCCCTAATCTACTTTCTCAGCATACAACGTTAGTGTCTTCTATCAAACATGCTAGTGGGATTTGGTTATGGCGGCACATCCTATAATCCTAGCATTGTGAAAATGGGAGAGGATCAGGAGTTCATCCTGGGCTACACAGAGAACCTGAAGCCAGCCTGGACTACAAAAGAAACATCTCAAAAAAGCCCCAAACAAAGAAAACAAAAAGAAATAAAGAAACCATGACAGTCGAGACAATCTCCACTGTCCCCTCACAGGGTCCTGACTCTAAGTCTCTGGTCCGCCTGGTCCCCAGGACTTTGGACACATTACTTACTGCTCAGAACTCAAATGCCAGCACTGAAGGATACTGTGGGCCATTCAGAGACAGTGTGCTGCATCTGCTCAGAAGCGGGAGACTTGAAGGACATGTCCCTCACTCAGAACAGCTGCCATGCAGTCCCCAGGAGGATGTGTGTGTGTCCTTAGTCCCTAAGCTCTGCCTTCCTAGGGTGGCAGGCATAAATGAAACTCCACCCTGGGGGGTGCTGGAAGCTGAATCCTGGATCTCTAGGAGAGCAACCAATGAGTGTTCTCTTCATCCCCATAAGCCTGTTTTCGTTTTTTGAGACAGGGTTTCTCTGTGTAGCCCTGGCTGTCCTGGAACTCCCTCTGTAGACCAGGCTGGCCTTGAACTTAGAGATCCATCTGCTCTGTCTTACAAGTGCTGGGATTAAAGGCGTGCGCCCCCGCTGCTAACAAATCTTAAAGGAAAACAATCCATCCTGCTTGAGAAAGGAGGATGACAGGGAGAGCAAGTCAACCCGCATCTGTCGGAGGTAGGGACTGAGCAGGTGCACAGCCAGTTTCTTATCAGGGTTAAAAGGGAGCAGTGGGCCTAATGCAGCTACACCATCTGCTAGAACTCGGATCTCCCCCTTAAGGCCTCTGCCTCTCTCTCTCTCTCTCTCTCTCTCTCTCTCTCTCTCTCTCTCTC
>NC_034607.1:49896777-49900988 GCF_900095145.1 Mus pahari
TCTCTCTCTCTCTCCTTCTCCCTCAGATTTATTTATTTTATGTGAGCACACTGTAGCTGTCTTCAGACACACCACAAGAGGGCACTGGATCCCATTACAGATGGTTGTGAGCCACCATGTGGGTGCTGGGAATTGAACTCTGAACCTCAGGAAGAGCAGTCAGTTCTGTTAACCACTGAGCCATCTCTCCAGCCCCAACTTCCTTTCTTCCTAGCCCTGGCTGTTCTAGATTTCCCTATGAAGACCAGGCTGGTCTCGAAGTCACAGAGCTCCATAGGACAATTTCCTAACAATTTAGAATCCAAAGGGCTTTACTTCCATCTCTCCCACATGCAGTCAGTGTTGAAAACCCCAAGTCCTTATTATTCATTCACTCAACTGATTACACAGTGATGTCTAGTGGATGCCAGGTTCTAAACATTAGCGCAGTGAACAAAGACAAAACGCCCCCACAGCAATTGGGAGACTGGAGCAGGATTACCAAGTTTGCTGGGCCACAGAGTGAGATAGATTGATCTCTCTCTCTCTCTCTCTCTCTCTCTCTCTCTCTCTCTCTCTCTCTCTCTCTCTCTCTCAAAAAAAAAATTACCCCAGGACCAATAAGATTGCTTAGTGGTTACAAGAAACCTGCTGACATGCTTGATTACTTGAGTTTGATCCCAGGTAGAAGGAAAAAAGCCAACTCCTGCAAGGTTCTCTGACCTCCACCATGCATCCATGTATGCTACACACACACACACACACACACACACACACACACACACACACACGTATATACACATACACAAATAAGACGTAAAAGTAACCCCCCTCTCCTCTGGGAACTGTTCTGCTAGAAGGAGTCAAAGTAAGAAAACCTAAAAACTGCAGAGAATGAAGGCAGCAGGGAGGGTGAGCCAATGACTGGGTGCTCAGCACAGGCAGGGAGGCCAGGCAGCCCTGTGGCTGGGGTGCCGAGGCTGAGGTGGGTTGGTAGGTAGGAAAGTCCACTGCAGGAAGAGTAAGCGTCCACAGCCTGTGCAGATGCCCAGGCTGATGTGACACAGCGAGGGAGACCATGGTGGTGAGAGCAGAAAGAGGGAGAAGCAGGCACAGGGCTCAGGGTTCAGACTATGGGAAGCCAGGGTGGGGAGTGGGGAGTGGGTGAGGCGGAGGCAGCCAGGACAGGAGCAGCAGCCCAGGAGAGATGCTTGGACTCCAAGAGAAGAAGCATGTGAAGCATGCTTGAGGACAGGTGCTTGCCCGTGGGTGGGCATGGCTCACCGCCCACCTTGCTTCACACCTGCAGGTGATCCCTCTGCATCAGTGCTTCTCAGCTTTTATGGCCCTGCTCCTCCCATTTGTTTTAAAATTACGTATGTATCTGTGTGTAACAGGTACATATGAATGCAGGTGCGCACGGAGGCCAGGGGCACTGGATCGCTCTCAAACTGGATTATAGGTGGTAGTGAACTGCTAGGCATGGATGCTAGGAACCAAATCTGGATTCTCTGTAAGAGCGTATTTGCCCTTAGCTTCTGAAACAGCTCTCTAGCCTCTGGTCTTTCCCAGTTCTTCAGAGAAAGAGAGATGGTACTTAGACAGGACTGAGTCGGGCCAGGGAGAGGTTTTCAGACAATAATGTACCTGAGCGGATTAGGAAGGCCCTACAGGAAGGTGGAGGGAGGAGGGAAGCAATGCTTAGAGACATCTTCTGGGCCTGACCCTTCCAAGTGCCTGAGAGCCTGCTAGAAGGACAAGGTACAGGTAAACTGCCAGGTCTGAGGCTGGGGGCAGCCTTGGAAGGTTCTGGAGGTGGAACCATTGGTGGCCCAGCATAAATCCCCACCCACAGGCTTGAGGCTCTGCTGACTGAGCTCTCACCACGAGGCCACTGGGAAATGTCACAGTGACCGAGTACTCTCGGGTCTCGACCTCTCAGGGTGGGGACATATGAGGAATGCTCATCTTTCGGCTGGCTCACTGGTTCTCTGTAGGTGGCAGTGGTGCATACATGTTAGGTGTTTTGGGTGATGATGGGAGAAGGGTATTTGGGGAGCTGATCAAGCGTTGTTTCCCTCTCCTTTGTTGCTCAGGGCTACAGGGCTGTCTGGACTTGCTTTACAATACTGCCTGCCCTGCTCCAGTCTCAAACAGTCATCTCTCCTATTCTCTATATTCCATGTACGCTTCCATTCTGTACGCTTCCATTCATTCTTTGTCTTCTCTGCTAAGGTTCACCATGGTTCACCAGGTTTCAGGTTTCTATTGTCTGTCACAAGCCCAGGAGGCTCCTTTAGAATCTCCTGGTTATCCTGTATCCATGGCCTCTATCACCCTAGGCTAGCTCCCAGCTTCACAGTCTGAGAGCCAAGCCTGGAGGTAGGAGGACAGGACCCAGAAACTGCAGACAGTGAGTGAGTGAAGCAGATTTATAGGTCAGTGCTGAATGGGGTCTTCAGCTGCTTGTAGTAGGGATGGTTTCAGACTGGCATTCTCAACTTTTATAGGTAACTAGGGATCGACTGGGTGGAGACCCAGCCATTGGTGAAAACTGAGCATTCACTGGATACCTGATAGAAGACAAAATCCGAAGCTGGAGCACATCTGTAAGCTTAGCACTTAGGAAGTGGAAGTGTGGATCAAGAGTTCAAGGTTAGCTTTTGTAAGAGATCCCAAACAAACAACAAAACCCTCTTTAAAAAAAAAAGCCAACGGCATAAAAGGAGGGGCTGACTACTAAGCCCATGGCTACCTATACAGAGAAACCCATACATGCTGAAAGGAAATGCTGCAAGAAAAGGAAGGCCAAGGTTATGTGAGATGACCCAATGACCAGATCTCAGTAATCTGGAGGCAGAGGTGGTAGGGTCTAAAGCACTACTGCCAAATATACTCTCATGGCAGAAGAAAAAGTCTTATGAGATCCTTGGTGGCTCAGGAGCCTAAAAGAGGGTTAGACCAGAACTAGAGCTCCAAAAGATAAGAAATAGGCAGGCATATTTGCCTCTGTCTATATCTCTCTGCTCCCTCTGCTACCTAAGTCTTTTTTTCCTTCCCTTAAGTAGGATCTCACTATGACATACATGTTTCAGTATGTCAGGCTGCGCTGCCCCTGCCTCTCCAGTGCTAGTATCAAAGGCATGAGACTCCAGGCCTGGCTCTTTCCTAAATCGTTTCTGCTTTTCTCATAGGTACATTTCTACTGAGCCTTCTTGAACACACAATCCCATGTTAAATAGCTTCTCTTATTTTCTATCAAGGCAAGAAGACTGCTGGTTATCAGAAATAAATTTTTCTTTAAAATCTGACATGTCAGTAGAGAGAAAGCCCATGTGATCAGGGGCAAAGCCTGACTGAGAGGGTAGAGAGCGAACCAGTGCAGGGGAGAAGCCCTTGTCTGCCCCTGACCTATGGCACCTCCAGCTTTCAGGGACCCTTGTTCTCACCCAGAATGCTGCCTCCTAACTGGAGTACCAGACAAACTTGTATCCTAAGCTTAAATATTGTCCTATATGGAATCCCTTGTTCAAAGTCCAGTTTGGAACATACACAGGCACGTGTAGGCTGTAAGGGTGAGGAGATGCAAAGATGGCTCAAGGTACCTTCTGTGAAGTAGAGACCTCTCTTGTGCATTCTAGGACCCAGCCAGACACACTTTCCTAGCTGCAAACGTCATTTATTTTTCGTTTATTTTTTTGCTTCTCAAGACAGTTTTTCTCTGTGTAGCCCTGGCTGTCTTGGAACTTGCTCTGTAAACCAAGCTGGCCTAGAACTCAGAGATCCACCTGCTTCTGCTTCCTGAATGCTGGGATTAAAAGCATGCACCACCACCAAGAATAGAGGAATGAGCTAGGTGTGATGGAGCACACTTTTAATCCCAGCATTCAGGTGGCAGAGCTAGCGCATTCCTGTACTCTTAAGTCCCAAGCAGGACATTTCTTCTGTAGCCATTTGTAGGCTGGGTCTGGCACAGAGTGGCAGTTAGAGGTAGGAGGGCTTGCTATAGGACCTCTCTTAAGTTCATACTTGTGAAGGCTGAAGAAGCTCCAGGTACCGCTGCTGGCAACTGAATTTCATCTTCCAGGTGGCCTAGATGGAGTGCCATAGACAGCAGAACCCAGCAGGTGAAAGATGATGACTGCCATATCAGTCTCTAGGAGAGCTGCCTGAGCACTGAAGCTGAGCTCTGTGTTCCTGTTCTCTTCCCTCCCCTCCCCTCCCCTCCCCTC
>NC_034607.1:49901161-49909522 GCF_900095145.1 Mus pahari
TTCCTTCCTTCCTTCCTTCCTTCCTTCCTTCCTTCCTTCCTTCCTTCCTTCCTTCCTTCCTTATTTATTTTAGGTGTATGAGTGTTTGTCCTGCATATATGTCTGTGCACTTTGGGGAGACCAGAAGAGGGTACTGGAGCATATGGAACTGAAGTTAAGTTACAGAGGTTCTGAGCTGCTGGGAATCAAACCCATGTCCTCTGGAAGAGTTGGTGCTCGTACCCACTAAACCACCTTTACCAGTACCCTGAGTTAAAAATTCTTTTGGGCCTCCCAGAATCACTAGTTTCTACTACAGATCTCCACAGAAGGCAGCTATGTGTGGGGCAGGAAAAGGTGCTGTGGTGAGGGGGTCGAGGAAATGCTTGGTATCAATGGCGCTGTGTGAAGGAGGAGGGCTCCCAACAGTTGAACTGTGCTGTGGAAAGATCAAGCTAAAGCCCAGGCACTTCATCTTGTTCCCACTGACTGTAACCGTCCTACCCTTTCCTCCTGTTTCTAGTGCTAAAGAATACTTTGTCCCATAGCATCACAATGCCTTGTGGCTTTTCAGGGCTGTTTCCCATCACAATGCTAAGGTTGAGGAAAAGGCTAAATGGTTAGACAAAACTTAAAATATCCGTTCTATGGCATCTTCTGGTTAAGTTTGCCCGTCCTGGTTATGGAGCAATAAGGTATATGATACAGGTGAAGAACAAAGTACCTGTTGACTGGCAAGTGTTCCCTTGTGACATGGTTGTTGTCACGATTTCTGTGGCTGCCTCTCTGATGGGCTGCTCCTCACTCTGCAGGAGGGTAAGCACACACCTCCAGAGAGACAGTGTGTCCTGCAGTTCTGTGAAGAGACCAGAGGGAGTGAGTTCAAGCCGTCTGCAGTCCCACCAACAAGCATGCAGTGACGTGCTTCAGGCTCATGTGGGAGGGGACGTTCACGAAGAAGCGACAGGCATTCTTTTTCGGGATGTAGGGTGTTATTGTAAG
Source organism: Mus pahari (assembly GCF_900095145.1). NCBI lineage: Eukaryota > Metazoa > Chordata > Mammalia > Rodentia > Muridae > Mus > Mus pahari. Next base: position 49,902,143 of record NC_034607.1, read on the forward strand.
ACAGGAAGACCTGGGGATCAGAACAACACTGGAACAGAAAGGACCCTGCTGGGGAAACTTGGAAATATCTTTTTTTTTTTTTTTTTTAAATTATTTTATTTTTTTGTGGGAGGAGGAAAGACTTCTGTAGTCAAGCAGCCTTAGGCACTCCAGAGGTGCTGATGGCCTACAAGGCTCTGCGCAACTCTCTCCAGAATCATGATTTATGCAATAAGAATGTTTGTCATGTCTCGAGTCTCAGCACTTAGAAAACAGGTAGATGTCTGTGAGATCAAGGCCAGAGGTCTACATACAGAGTTCCAGGATAGCCAGGGCTATATAATGAGACCTTGTGTCAGGGAGAAAAAACAATTGAAGACTGGTGGCACATACTAATAATACCAGCCTTGGCTATGCAGTGAATTCAAGGCCGGCTTGAGTTATATGGCGAGACCTTGTCTTAAAAAACCCAACGTGTGCATTGCACTTTGCAGAAACTAGTTTAATGTTGATTTACGAGACTGTGAGAACTTACCAGTTCTGGAATGCAAAGTGCCAATGTGTTTGGGGACAAGAACCACAAGTGGGGAAGGCACATGAAAAGGGCCATCCTCAGTTTCATGTCTCTGCTACTGTAGGCTCTTAGCACTAAATCTGCAGATTTCCATGTGGTGCTGCTGTGCACAGATGGAAAGGCAGAAGGTGCTCTGAGCAGCACCAAGGGCAAGACATCTAGAATGTAGATTAATGAGATCAAAATCAAGCCCAGTGGCTGCAGGAAGACATGGGACTGGGCTACAGGGACATATTTCAGGAGGAGAGGGGCAGCAGACAGTGCAAGTACAGGTCTGTAGAGGGTTTCATTTGAGGGCAGTGACAAAATACCACCCACACCTCTAAAGGCAGTGGTCTGAGTGGCTCCCCTGCCCCCCGTCAGTGCCATCTGGAGTAGTTCTCACCCTCCTCCCAGATCAGGCTTTAATCTCTACTCCTCCTTAGAGACTCTACACTTCTATTTTTTAAATTTTTGAGACTGGGTTTCTAGCAGTCCAGGCTGGCCTCAGATTTGCTATTAGCCTTAGATGGCCTTTAACTCTTAAAATCCCCCTCTCCTACCTCCCAAAGGCTGTGACTTCAGGAGTGTGCCACCAAGGAATCCATCTTGAATTTTGTCTTACAAAGAAGGGCCTTTGAACCCCTCAAGTTGCTCTCTTTAGTCCACTTCGACCTGACTGGCTGCAGTTCTTCATGTGCACATGGGCCACTGGCCTTTGCTGATCATGGCATCCCCAGGACCCGCAGCTAACACGAACAAGACTCAATTCCACACAACAATTTCAGGTCATTTTATACACATTTTACTTGTTTGAGTGACAGAGCAACCAAAGTTGTTCAGGAAAATGTGCTTCGAGATGGTATTGCCCTTACTGAGAATGCTTGCCCAAGAGGAGAACAAAGCGCCTCTGAGAGAGAAGCTTTACCAGTTGTCTAGGCTGGTTTTGCTGGCTTTGGCCTTTCAAGCAGCTAGAGTTACAGGCATGGACCACCGTGCCGGCCCTAGCCAAAGTTTGCTAGCCTTTTCTCCTGTTGCTCTCGGTTTAGCGATTAAGTTGTAACAGGAGGGTCTCGGATGATATTACTTCCCAAAGGCTGCACCAGTGGCACTTTGTAGGACCTGATTGCAAGAACCTTTATAGGTTCATGCTTCCACTTCAGTGTTAACACCTAAAAAAGTTCTTTCCTCAGTCCTACAACAGAGCTGAAAGCTCCTTGGGGCAGGCGTGGAAGAAGCAGAGACGGTCGGTGACCAGCTGATGGGAAGTGAGTACCTCAGTACGTAGGAAGTCTACACGGAGAAGAGGGCAGGCTCTGCACTGGAGCTGGCCCTGTGCTCCTGGGTTTCCTTTAACTAAACCCCATGTTTATAAATCAAAACAAACTCCAAAGCAGCACAATACAAACGTTACGTAAGCGCCCCGAGCCCTTCATCTTGCCAGGCTTTCCGCTTTCTTCAGTACTGTTGGCATGTAGCTTTTCCTAGCTACTCTCTCTAGGTGTGGGAGTGACAGCGAGGAGGGAGGGACGCATTCAGAAGTCAGCTGAGAGCTGCACAACCCCGACTGAAGCAGTGCCTTTTCTATCCCAGGGCTGATCCCGAGCTAAGCTCAGTAGTGAGGGACCCAGCAGCCCAGCAGGGACATCAGGCAGAAGCCTCAGGTCAGCCTTAGCACCACAGGGGCTACTGGAAAGGACTCCCGGGTGTAAGAGGCTGAGTTTTGAAAGGCAAACAAGTCAATCAAGCAGGGGTTGTTTATGGAGAGCTGGTCCCTACTGAGGACAAATAGGCCCGAGGAAGGGTGTGGCAGATGATGAGGCAGTAGGGTAGGCCAGGGATGAAACAGAAAGGGCCTAGTGAGCCATGTTAAGGGTGTGCAGGTCTAGCCTGAGACAGCAGGAACCTACTCAAAACTCTCCAGCAGCTGAGCACGTTGGTGTCCACTGAGAATCCCAGTGCTTGGAGGCTGAGACAGGAGGAATTTCTCAAGTTCAAGGTTCTCCTGGGCTACACAGTGACACTGTCTCAAATGACGGGTTTTAGTAATGGCCTACCAAAAGGCTCAGATTTACAGATAAGAAAGACTGCAAAGTTCATGGGTGCTCTGATAAAATAGATGTAGAATGGCTTGGGTGATAAGATAGAAGAAAAAGAAGAAAAGCAGCCATTGTTAAGAAATACTCAGAATATAAACTATGCAGAGAAACCCCCTGGAAACATGTAAAGGCATCACATATGACATCATTCCCTGCCCCCTCAAGATAAGGTTTTAGCCCTGTGTGGCCCTGGCTGTCCTGGAACTTGCTCTTAGACCAGGCTGGCTTCAAACTCAGAGATCCGCCTGCCTCTGCCTCCCGAGTATTGGGATTAAAGGCGTGCACCACCAGCACCTAGCTAAGCACCCCTTCTTTTAGCCTGGAATGTGTGTCTCTTCCTGTGTTTGCTGAGTTGGGTGCAGGGCCTCGATTAGCACACTTACCGAGAATGGGCTGGGGACTGGTGAGGAACAGGGGTGCGGTACTTGTGAGGACTTCAGCAACAGCCAGTCTAGATGCAGTAGGAAGATGGTCTCCACAGGACCAGACAACCAGCTGGACCCACTGCCTCAGCTCAGGGGCGAGTGGATCTTTGTTCTGAGAACACAGAAGGAGGGAAGGGCTCCATCAAGCTGCACCGGCAGCCCCAGGAAGCAGCAACTTTCCAGTGCCCACTTGGAGCAAAGCCCTCTGTTTGCAGCAACAAGAACTCATTTATTTATTATATTAAATGCAGGTTTATTGGGAAGCCGCTATTGGGCAGGCGAGTTCACTGGCCCCAAGGACTGAGGCCAGGGAAGTCACCACTGGAGAGAGAAGGGGGAGTGGGAAGAGAAAGAAAGGGCACTAGCCAAGAGAGAGAGGGGGAGAAGGGAAAGGGACAGAGAGGGAGGGAGGGAGGGAGGGAGCGAGCATGCCAGTAACAGAGCTTTACTGGTACCTAATGCACAATTTTCTTTTGCAACTCTGACACCTAAGATGAAGGTGTCTGTGGCACTTGGTGATGCTGCTGACTGTGTGTTGTGTGATGTCAGGGTCAGGGTAAACACAGCGACTTCTCTTCTGTTCAACTTCCAAGCACTCTTCCTGCCACTCCCTATCCGCGGTCCCTTTAGCCCTGACATGGTATTCTCTGGCTCCGTGGCTCTGCCTCAGTCTATGTGGTTTTCTTTCTGTGAGCAGCTTCTTTTTTACACTGATGTTTTCCTTTATTCTAGAAGGGCCTCACATAGCACAGGCTGGCCATGAACTCTTAATTCTTCCGCCTTCTACCTCCCAAGTGCAGGGATTACAGGTATATAACACCACACCCAGCAGATTAAGGGTTCTAAGCTTTATTTATTTCTTTTCAAGGTCAAATAATATTGTACTCGGAATTGTGGCATTTGGTTTATTTTTAGCACGTATACTCATTGCTCACTTTTCCTAGAAAGGAGATTGTCACTCTGTGCGAATGACTTCCTGGTGCACCTTGGAGGTCATGTTGAAATCAAGCTGCTGTGGTGACATGCTGTATGAGATCATGAGAGTGGGGCCTCAGAACATTCCCAGATAAATGAATGCTATTGTCTCTAGGCTGGGCTAATCATGACAGGAGCAGCTCTGTTGTACAGGTGAATTCTCCCATCTGTTTGCCTGTCTGCTCCCTTTCTTCACACCTTCTCACCATGTGCCACACTCTACCATGTCTTCGGTCTTATTAAGCAGTGAAAAGGCCCTCTCTGGGAAGTCCCCAAAGTGGGAGAAAGCAATGTCTTTCATTCATGAAGTCCTCCATAAGAGAACCAGAGAGCAGTATTCCAAGACACTTGCAGGGAGCCGACTGTCTTTACCTGTACCACACGAGCCTACTGATTTCCTTGATTGCTCTGGGGCAATGCCAGCTCCTGCCCCAGCGCTTCAGTGTTTTTCCATGTCCGTCTACTGCTCTGTGGATTTTTCTCTCCCTAGAAAATGTTTCCAGTTTTATGGGATAGTACTTCATTCAAGTTCCAAGCAGCTGGCTATGGAGGCAAATGGCAGAGCGCACTGTAGACTGGTCTCTCTAGGAGCATTGCTTCTGCTGGCTAGACTGCTGCCGTAGACCCTGGGGGTTATTGTGGTTTGCTGGTGCTGTTTGTGTCCTAAGACGGCATCTCTCTGTGGAGCTGTGCTCTCTGTGGTCCTTATGCCTCAGCCTCAGGAGTGCTGGAATGACAGGCTTCTGTTTTGGAGTGCCGGGGAAGGACCCTGTGCATGCTAAGCTACTTTTGCTATTGAGCTGTAGCCCCGGACCTCTGAATTGTTTGAAAACAAATCATGTCTCATCGTATTTCTCTTACCCTTCCAAACACTGTTTTCTTCTTTTTTACTTACTTATTTTAAACATTTTTGTATCTTCTATGACCTAGGTTTGATCTTTGGTCATGGCTTTGTCGTTCAAAGCCAAGGAATCTTGCTTGCTAATGCTAACCCCAGGGTTTTACCCTGGCCCAGCCTTGGGCAATCTGATCTTGGCCTCCTCTCTCAAGCGCTCCTCAGCCACTAAGCACTCACTTTTTCCCCTTGGGTTCTGAGTCCTGCCATTTGCCACAGTGGCCCAGCAGTCTCTTTCTCTCAATAGTCTGAGCATCTCTGAATCTCCAACATGTGTCTTGGTGCTGGCTTCCCTGTGATCATGCAGGACCCAGGAGCACAATGAGAAGAGGTGTTTGTACTGCAGACTGGCCACTGTCTACTCACTCCCTGAGATGGTGGTGTCTGCCTTTTTAAATAAGATGTGTTCTTTATAATTTTATAGACATATATAATGCATTCTTATTGCTCTCCCCCTACTCTCTCATCTCCTTCCATGTCCTGTGCCCTCCCTTCTTCCCTGCCACTCTTCCACACCTGTGCTTTGTTTTATCTGCATTCCCCTGGGTTTGAATAGTACCGTCTGTGTGGTCTTAGTACTGACACTCTCCGCTGGAGTCTGGTGAGTTCACTAGTGCTTACACAACTTAAAAATCAGTCTACTTTCTCAGAGTCCATTAGTCCTCAGAGCCTGTGATTCAAGGAATAGAGCCTGAGAGGACTTGTTATGCAGACCTGGCATAAGTAAACACAGCTACTGGGGGGTTGGGATTATACTAATGTGCTGTGTCTGGACAATGGGGTTCCCCTGCCTTCTCCATGTCTTGTGGCTCTTACATTCTTTCTGTCCCTCTTCTGCAATGTTTGCAATCCTCGGTCCTATGTCTCTCACTCACACCTAGGTAAGAATGTGTCTGTCTCAGCATCTTCCCATGGAGCTGCCTTGCTTCCCTTGGTTCCATTTCACCTTCAAAGGGCACGTGGGACAGGTAGTGCACATATAGGACCTGGTTCAGATGCAGCTCAGCCACACAGTAGGCAGGGCACCTACCTCACCTTCAGCCAGTGTAATATATCATCAGACTTATTAGCTTATACATTGTAATCTTAAATATTCTCAGAATTGACTGCTTATTCCTCTTAAAATACAGTCTAGCTACAGAAATGGGGAGGAAGTCATCAACATATGTGTGTTGGGGACTGTCACTCTGAGAGGCTTCTAGTAAGAAATGGCTAAAACAAGAGAGAGGAAAGCATAAGTTCAGAGTCTTTGCAAACTTCAGCACAAGCCACATTTCTATGGAGTCACCATGATTCTGCCTGCTGGGACAATTACCTTTTACTGTCACACTCTGGGTAAACCCCAGACCTCAGGACAGGTACAGAATTAGCCTCACCTTCTCACAACTCTGCACGCGGTAGGCAATTATTTTAGAGGCAAGCTTCAGAGATACTCCCTGGATTTCAGATCTGGAAAATAGAACAAAATTAACACACAGGCATATGCACACTCACAAATCCTCAATAACCACATACACAAGTCAAGTTAAACAGTTAAGATGAGACAGGGTCTCATATAACCCACACTAACCTCAGACTCACTATGTAGGCAAGGCTGACCCTGAACACCTCTTTTGAACTGGGATTACGGGTATGTGCTACCCGTGGTACCAGGAATCAGCTAGGGTTTTGCTGATGCTAGATAAGCACTTAGCCAACTGAGCTATATCCCTAGGCCCAAATCTAACATATTTTATGCACAAATGTTTATGTGGATGGTCCATGATGTTTGTAGGTGTGAATTCTTTCCCTGCTTGTACAACTGCTTGCACTAGTGTGAAGATCTGCCACTATTGTTAGTAGAGTTTAGAGCCCAGCTCCCAGGCTGAGGCTGAGGAGGAAGCTGAGCTCTGAGCTCTTAGGGAGTGCAGAGAGCAGGCTGATGCCTGAGGAGGTGTAGTCTGTCAAGGCTGTGCAAAAGCCCTGGGGCAAACCTGTCACAGGCAGCAATATCCATAGTCCACATCAGGAACTCCTTTGGGGAGAGGTGAGTATAGCACTCTGTCTGGGGAAGCCATTCGCTGGGGTTCAAGTGATAGAGAATCTTTAGGACCTACAAGTCAAATCAAAGAAAACAAGATAAAGAAACTCAGGGAAAAGTCTTGTGCTCCCAAATCAAGATCACTTTTAACAACAAGGAAGGGCGAATCTATTTTCAGAAGGCCCCCAAATTTCACTGACTTTTTTCCTTTCTAACATCTTAGAGAAACTGAGGCAGGGCAGAACAGTGACAAGCTTGAGGGTCCTTGGACCTAACATCAAAGCTAGAAGGCTGTACGGTCTCACACATGCTAGAGCAAGCAGATATACTTCCTCCTTTCCCTACTCCTTAGTGGTCAGACAGGGTCTCACTAAGTACTCAGGCTACCTTAGGACCTTTGGTCTTGTAGCTCTGCTATGTGCCAGCCTCCTTTT
>NC_034607.1:49909602-49931460 GCF_900095145.1 Mus pahari
TAGCCCTGGCTGTCCTGGAACTCACTCTGTAGACCAGACTGGCCTCAAACTCAGAAATTCGCCTGCCTTTGCCTCCCAAGTGCTGGGATTAAAGGGGTGTGCCACCATCGCCCGGCTCCCAGCCTCCTTAATATCTGAGATTTCTCGTTCATTTGGACTAAACTTCTCAGGTAGCCATCTGCCTGTAAAGAGATGTGTGAATAAAGAAGAGCCCTGCCCTGTGTGTAGTTAATGGAGGTGATATCTGTTGTTTCCCATCACCATTCTCTGTGCTCTCCCACTGCCCTTGGAGCTCACTGTTTGGCCAGTTTCTCCATTCAGCTTTCCCCAGGGACTCCATCTTTATCCCCTGAGTGCTGGCATAACAGGTGGGCTCCCATACCCAGCTGGCATTTACATGGGTGTTAGAGATCTGAACTTTGGTCCTTAGGCTTGTGTGGCAAGCACTACCCACAGTGCTATCTCTCCACCCCCAAAGCTAATTTTCAGTGATCTTTCCTAAAGACAGAGTGGCTTGACCTATGACCAATACATCTTTACAAGTACCACTGGCCTCTTAGGGCTCTTTGGGATTCTAAGCTACTGTCTGTTGCCTGACTTGCTCTCCTCATTTGTATCTTCCAAACTGTGGGACAGAGGGGTCAGTGCAGCAGAGAGCCTACCCTGCAGAAACATCCGGGGTGGTCTTCCTTCATGGCCAGCAGTAGGAACTCTTCTCCCATACTGTATAGCAGAGGAAGTGGCTCCTTCCGTTCCTGTTCAGAGGACATTGCCCTTTCCAGCAAGGTGTCTAGGGTTAGCAAGCGCACTTCAGGAAAGGAAGACTTCAGAAGCCGAGAGAAGGAGAGAGGAACAGCAGTCGCCTGCCCTTCAGCTTCAGCCAGTGACGCCCACACTTCAGGGATGGCTAGTTTGGTAAGGCTCTGCAGGTACTGGGGCAAGCCTGGCACCTTGAAGGTCCAGGGGAACCCCGTAATCAGCTCTGATTCCAGGATAATTCTTCTCACATCTTCCCAGAAGCCAAGACTCTCTAGAGATAAAAGTAAAAAAACGGAGAGAAAGAAGTAGTAATTTCATTTGATTTTTTTTTTTCCCCAGAAACGGATACAGGAGAATGGGAACCATCTCAGAAAATGGGCTCCTGCACTTCTTCTGAAGACCCAACAAATCCAAACCCAGTGACCTTAACTGGAAAGCCCCAGAAGTGCCCAGGGCAAAAGTCCAGACTTCCTGCAGGTCTTGGGTCACTGTAATGCACCAGAGGCTCTGGGTTGGATCCTGTGGTGACCTGAAGCTCAGGAGACAGCACACTTCACTGTTAGTACAACTGACTGTCACAGGTTTTTCTAGGACTCCACTCACTGGCCTAGTACTGCCCTCTCCATGGTAACCCTGTAGGCATCCAAACATCATTTTACTCTCTGTTTTCTTCAGATGAAAATCTCTACTTCCTTTCCATCACAAGGGGACTCCCCTTCCTGTTCTAGCCGTACTGCTACGGGCAGGTCTGATCTTCCCTTAACTTAGAACACAGAGTATTCTCATAGCCTGTATCACTCATCCAGCAGGGCCATTAACCTCTCTTGCTCTGCACACCAGGTCTTGCTGTTACAGCCTGATGCCCAGCGTTAGTAAAAGCCACAACCCTCTTCTATGATTACTGAGAGGGGAGCTGACTTATATTCGGGACTTAGGTCAGCCTGTTCTCTTTGTTGGTCTAATTCCTATATACCTTGTCTACCTGTTAAGTTTTATGTTCTGTTTTTTAGTTGTGAAGATTTAAAAAAGAAAGTCTATTCAAGTGTACTCTCAGTACATCCAGGAATGAAGAATGGAAGGGCTGGTCAGACACAAACTGGCTTTGAGTGCATGTGAAGTAAGGTAGAACTATGTCCTTTAGTAAACTGTCAGGGATAATCCTACCTTCTTCACCCACTGCACTATAAGGACAACATTTCTCTAAATAGAAGTTAGAAACATGGCTCGGAGATGCACTCCTTCAAAGGGGCTAGTGAGACAGCTTAGAGAGCGTGAGCACGAGCTGCTCACACAGAGGACCCAGGTTTGGCTCCTAGCACCTACAGTCATTGTGGCTCACAACTATTTGCAACTTAAGTTCCAAGGAACCCAATACCTTCTTCTGACCTTTGAGGGCACTCTGGGCACTTTTTTTTTGTTGTTGTTTTTCAAGACAGGGTTTCTCTATATAGCCCTGGCTGTCCTGGAACTCACTTTGTAGACCAGGCTGGCCTCGAACTCAGAAATCCGCCTGCCTCTGCCTCCTGAGTGCTGGGATTAAAGGCGTGCGCCACCATGCCCGGCTGGCACTGGGCACTTATGTGGTGTACATACATACATGCAAGAAAAACATTCATATGCATGAAATAATAAATCAAAAAAAAAAAAGTCATAAGAGCCAAGCTGGTGATCCCAACAGGCTGGAGGCTGAGGCAGGGGGATAGCAAGGTTCAGGCCAGCCTAGGCTACACAGAAAGATCCTATTTCAGAAAACCATACCAAACCAATAAACCCAAATGTAATTAAAACCTAGAACTGCTTGGCCCATTTCTGAGTGGTGTGTTATTTGTAGGGATGTTCCAGGTAGAGTATGGTCTCCTGAACTCCAGATGGGACACTCAGGAGCAGCTTACTTTCTCCGGGATGCTGGGAGGGGAATACGTTTGGTAAAGTCCCTTGTGTATAGACACCTGTCTTTCATGCCAATGGAGTTGATGCACTGAGTACTCTGGGACACACAAAGATTTAGCTTAACAAGGAGAACTGTCTATTATAGAAGAGCCTTAAGACTAAAGGAAAATAAAGCCATGTATGCAATATTCAAAGGCAACTATAAAAAGTCTCAAATGTCTACTGTTCTAAAATTGCTAGTGAATCAATTATAGGAGCCAATGTGTATATCATGTAACATGTACTATTTCATCATTATAAAATAGTATATATGTATTATTTAACATGAATTTTAATAATTTAATAAATTAATTTTTAATTTTAATAATTTAATAATAAATTACTTCTAAAATGGACACTGGACGTTCCTCTACCCATTTAACAACTCATGAATAAGGCAACACCACTATTATTATTCCTTTTTTACAGGTAAGTCAAGAGAGAGGTTAAGTTATTTGCTCCAAGTTACCAATGAAATGATAGATAATGGGCTGGTTAGTCTTAGGTCAACTTTACACAAGCTAGAGTCACTGGGAAGGAGGGACCATAACTGAGAAAATACCTTTCTCCAGCTGTAGAAGATCCAGCTGTAAGGCATTTTCTCAATTAGTTACCGATGGGGAGGGCCCAGCCCACTGTGGTCATTCCTGGGTTCTATAAGAAGGTAGGTTGAGCAAGCTATGAGGAACAAGCCAGTAGGCAGCATGGCCTCTGCATTAGCTCCTGCCTACAGGTTCTTGCCCTGTGTGAGTCCCCGTCTTAACTTCTTTTAGTGACGTGGAAGTGTAAGCTGAATAAAATAAACCCTTTCCTCCCCAACTAGCTTTTGGTGATGGTGGTTTTTTTTTTCAACTTTTTTTTTTTTATTAGATATTTTCTTTACATTTCAAATGCTATCCTGAAAGTTCCCTATACCCTCCCCCTGCCCTGCTCCCCTACCCAGTCCACTCCCACTTCTTGGCCCTGGCATTCCCCTCTATGGGGCATATAAAGTTTGCAAGACTAGGGGCCTCTCTTCTCAATAATGGCTGACTAGGCCATCTTCTGCTACATATGCAGCTAGAGACACGAGCTCAGGGGGTACTGGTTAGTTCATATTGTTGTTCCAGGTGACGGTGTTTTATCACAGCAATAGTAATCCAGCTAAGATGGGAAGAGAAAACATAAAAGTGGAAGAAGGACCAACAAGAGTGTAATAGGTACTACTGAGAAAAGTGAAAACTGTCTTTCAAGGGAGTGTAGAGATGACTCAGTGGTAAGAGCATTTGCTGTTCTTGAGATAACCCGAGTTCAGTTCCCAGCACACACATCAGATGCCCTGGATATAGAGCTGATATCCTTTTTTAGCTTCTACAGGCAGTGTGTGTGTGCACACACGCAAGTTAAACAAAACAAAAGAATTCTTTAAAAAACAGCCGCTCTACTAGGAGAGCGAGGTGAGACCAGATGGAAGGGCATCCACGACATCCAAGCATTCTGCTTCAGGTCTGTCCCATGAGGTAGAAAAGCATCAAACTGTTCATATGCTGTGCAACAGTGGTGACAGAAAGAGATACAGCGCAACTTAGCTTTCCTCAGACTTCATTTCACTTATTACCATGTTGAGAGTCAGACACTAGTGGGGCTGTTTCTCAACGTTCATGTTTACACGGGTTCCTGGGATCAGATTCAGGTTTGTGAAGCAAGCACCTTTATCATGTCTGTGGCCCAGGCAGAATTCCTGAAGCCTAAGTGTGGCTCCCCTGGAGGGATTAGTCTTACTCTGTTTTAGTTAATTAACCAATTAATTAACTAATTTCTATGATAAGGTCTCAGGTTTCACAGAGCTGAAGATGACCCTAATCCTTCCAACGGCACCACCACCCCTGGATTATACAGTATTAGTCCTGAAGTGGGTAAGGCTTGATACATGCTAGGCAAGCCCTCTACAAAAAGACTGAGCCCAAGCATGACTAGGTCCTGGTTGGCCTAGATCTTGGTATGCATACCCAGCCGGCTATGCATGTGACAGTTCTCCTGCTTCAGCCTCCCAAATGCTAGACTCACAGGGGTGAGCCATCACGCCTGGACAAAGCACAGACACAGCTCTCACTGAGGAAGTCACCCCTCTAGCGGTTGCTGACGCAGGCATTTTGGAAACCGCAGCCCTCAAGCACACGCACATGGTCCTAAGAGGTGTGGATTCTGCTGGTCTCAGGTTATGCAGATTTCTGGTTTGTTCAGAAGCTGACAAGAGAATCTGCTCTGTGTTGTGGCACAGTCATACTCTGAAGAACTCTCCCAGAGTTTGCTGGGTTTATGACTGGATAGGCAGGGTCTGCAGTTATAAGTGAAGTACAGCTGATGCTGGCCTAATACTTCCTAGTAGGGTAAAGGAAGATCATTCACCATGGTGCATTTTCTCTTTAGGGAAGGCACTAAAGGAGGGTGTTACCAAGAATTCAGAAGAATGAATAAACATGATCAAATGATGCAGGCAGGGAAGCAGGGAGGCAGGGAGGGCAGGCAGGCATACAGAAGGGCCTTTTCCACAGTGTAGATGCTCACCACATACAGTTCTGTTTTTGGGCTCTTTTAAGGCTTAGATGTAGCAGAGAATTAACAAGACCAGCCTCTACTTCTCGGAGGTCCCATGGGTGGAAACTGTAGAAACCACCCTCTACTCTGTGTTCCAGAACCAAGTAATGAGTGAGGTGGCCTCTAGGAGGAACAAGAGGCTGGGGGAGGAGTACACAACTCTTTACTATGAACAACTGCAGAGATAACACAGCCTCCCTTCCCTACAGTGGTTCTTAGCCCAGGGAGCATGTGAAACTCATTGGGGAGCTTTCGGAAAACATGTCTAGGTTTTTTTTTTTTTTTTTTAAATATTTATTTATTTATTATATGTAAGTATGCTGTAGCTGTCTTCAGACACTCCAGAAGAGGGAGTCAGATTTCGTTACGGATGGTTGTGAGCCACCATGTGGTTGCTGGGATTTGAACTCAGGACCTTTGGAAGAGCAGTCGGCGCTCTTAACCGCTGAGCCATCTCACCAGCCCACATGTCTAGTTTTAAAGTGACCCAGGTCACTCTGGTGCGCATCTGGGACTGACAGCTACCTTTGGTGCTTCCACACCCACTACAGCACTCACTCTGAGGTTTCCCAACAGGATCTCTCTGACAAAGTGTGTCTTGGGGTAGCAAATGCTTTCTATTTCAACATATGGTACTTACAGTTTTGTTTTTATGGGTGCCTTGTCAGCAGGGCACAAAAACCTGACAGTAGCTTTCTGGTCTGAAGCCTAACAGCTTTCTCTAGTGGGCAGTAATTTTTAAACTAACTTTTCTGTTTGTCATCTCAAACTTGATTGGGTTTTGTCTCAGGAAGCCATGGTCTCACTGAAAGGACCAAGTCCTTGTTTGATCTCTCTGACTCAGTAGGCTCTGCCTTAGTTTCTTCCTCTATCCTGAGGATCTCTGCAACTGTATTTGTATGAGGGTCAGATGGCTTTGGCAACCCTATTTTGCATGGACTTTTCCAGTCTTCCCTGTTGGGAAGTCTTCACATGTTCCTACCAGTATGGTCAGCTCAGTCACTCAAGATTGGGTAACTGAGTCTCACATTCGATGTGTTCATCTTCAGATATGCTTTCTGTTTGTTTTTCTAAGCAAAATGTATTTCTGGTCTTTAAGATAATGACTTAATGGCTGGATTCATATGGAAGGAACTACCTCTTGCTGTGCTATGTCCTGTCTCATTGGAGAAAAATGTTGGGTTTGGTGGCTCATGCCTATAATCCTAGCACTTTGAAGGCAGAGGCAGAAGGATCCCTGTGAGTTCAAGGCCAGCACAATGAGACTTAATCTTAAAAATATAAAACAAAGTCATAAGTAAAGAACAGTTTTAAGTTACCAATTTAAAAAAGGTATTTTTATTTTAAATTATGTGTATATGTATATCTGTCTGTGTCTAAGAAGGCTAGAAGTGGGCACCAGATCCCACAGAGCTGGAGTTACAGACACAGTGAACTGCCAGCTATGGGTGCTAGGAACCAAACTCAGGTCTTTTTTTAAGAGCAGCATGTGCTCTTAACTATCAAGCCGTTGTTCAGCCCTGTTGCCAAATATTTATTTTGCAAGGTAAGAGCATTAAAAAGCTATAATTACTCAGGTGTTCTGGTACAGCATTGGAACCCTAGTGCTTGGGAAGAGGCAAAAGAATCAGGAATTCAAAGCTATCCTTGGTTATAACCTGTTTCAAAAAACAAATTGAACCAAACCAAACCAAACCAAGCCAAGCCAAGCCAAGCCAAACCAAAAGACTAAAACTCCACTATTACCTGGACATGGTGGCTTATGTGTATAATCCCAGAACTTGGGAAGCTGAGGCAGGAGGATTATAGCAAGTTCAAGTTTAACTGGGCTATGTAGAGTATGAGACCTTGTCTACAAAGACAACCAAAGCATAGCTACCCCCACCCCATCTCAGAGAAGAGGAAATGCAACCATACAGTGCCACAGCAAACAGTTTTCCAGTTCTGGGGCTTAGACCTGTGTCTAACCATGCCAGGCCAGCAGACTACCATCAGGCTCTAAACCCATACCTAAGGGAAATGGAGACACTCTGGTTTTAAGAAGTGCACCATGGCATCGCCTTGCTACAATTTCACTGCATCAATGCCTGGTGTAGCGCCATCAGGACATACACTGGGAATGGCAGCCCAGGGGAAGCTGAGGTAAGCTTCCTGCGGGTGGTCTATCCGCAAAGGTCAACTATCTTGAACATACATTTCTCAGGGTGGGATGAAGGAGTCCTCACCCCATGAGTCATGTCTGTATCATATTTCTCCGGTGTCCTCTTGTTAGCTCAGGGGCACCATCTGAGTAGGTCTCAGTTCCATGGCTGGGGACTTCAGTATTACCTCTCACCCAGAACAATGGTGCCTAAAGTCAGCTTAGTGTCTCAAAGCTGCCATTTTTAACTGGCCAAGTCAGGAGCACTGACACCAACCAAGCTGCTGAAAGATGACTTAGCAGCAGCATCTTAAGCAAGTTTGGGAGGAAGAGCTCATCTTTGCTTGTAGACCATCAAAAAGTCTGAGCTACTCAAAAATGTTTATCAAAATGCCCAGGTTGGCCTTGAGGCCAACTCCTTCTTCAGCTTCTCAAGTAGCGGGGACTACAGCTGTGTACCACTGCACCTGGTGCAATGCTTCTTTTAAAGTCAGTATAAAGCTGAATGAGGTAATGCACACTTGTAACCTCAACACTAGGGAGGCTGGCACAAGATCATAAGTTCAAGGTCAGCCTGGGCTACATGGCAACAACCTGTTTTAAATGTGTAAGTGGTTATGGCGCGTACAAACACACACACACACACACACACACACTGTTTATGAGGTGCTGGGTTCACTCCTCTACCTGAAATGAACACACACACCCCTAAACCCAAATCAAAGATTTACATTAGTTTTAACAAGGAAAACCTGTGGCTGATACCACGGCCCATGATTATGGATATGATGGGCTATAATATAAAGGTATTCAATTTGGGGAAGGGAGAAGGGAGGAAGAGAGTGAGGGAAGGGCAGGAGAAAGGGAGATAATGAGAATTAATAAATGAGAATACAAACGAGAGAGAGAGAGAGAGAGAGAGAGAGAGAGAGAGAGAGAGAGAGAGAGAGAGAGAGGTCCAACCCTCTCAGAAGACTAACATCTCGAATTTTAGCTGCTCACTCCAGAGTTTCTGATCCAGTCAGACGCTGCAGCATGTTTCTAGCAAATTCCTACGTACTGCTGATGCTATGGTGTGGTAGGGGCCACATGCACTTTATCTCAGCCTATTTGAGGTGATCTACCCTTCTCGATGTCAAAATGGTGTTTGCTTTCGCAGTGTTCCCTCATTGGAAGCCAACCCCTTGATCTAGTTCTCAGCCACAATGCTCAAGGACATGTACAGTTTTCATTGTGATGCCACTTAAAATAGCCCAAGAGTCCTATGCTGAACTAACTGTCCAGCAGACAAAAGGTAAGAAAGAAAAGTTGTACAGGCCTACTGAGTGATGCTTGGTGCCAGAAATGGTTACAGGGCAGTCTTAGCAGTTTACCGACGAGCAGCAATCACAGGAATTAATGGGAAACGATCCTTCTCTAGAGAGGAAAATGCCAACAAACAAAAGGAGGCTTGGAGTGGCTATGAGCAAATCCCAAGGAGATTTACTATATTCCTGAGGCTCCCTGCCTCTGAACTTCAGAGGCTCTTATTCCACTTGCCCTCGTGTGCTGCTCCCTCACCTCAAACTGAATCTGTCTTCCACATTCTGCAAAGCTCTGAATTCTCTCATGCTGCTAGGCCAATACAAGTTTGCAGATTGGATGGGGATATGGCTCTGTTGTTAGGGTGTTTGCCTGCCATGTGTAAGTTCCTGAGTTGGATTCCCAGTCCACATGCTCTAGGTGAGGTCGTGTACTCCTGTAATCCCAGCACTGAAGAGGTGGAGGTAGATCAAATGCTCAAGGTCACTTGGCTACAGAGTGGGTGCACGGCATCCTGGGATACACAGGATGTGTATCTCCTGCCAAGTTAGCAGATACAGTAGTCCTAAACTTCCTTCCAGCATTCCTTAAAGGAGGGGGTCAGAAAGTCTTGATGTGCAGTGGGGTGTCCAGTGAGAGTTACAACTGAGCCAAGTGAAGTTCTTATCTGAAATGGATGATAAACTGGGTCTAAAAATAATCAGCTGATAATTTGTATTCTGCAAATGTTAATGTCTTGTTATGTAATTTCTCAGTTAAAAAAATACTTGTACAGAAAAGGAAACCATAGGAACTACAACAACAAAATCAACTGATTTATTAATTTTTGGCTTCTCCTTATCAAAGGGAAATTCCATTCTGTTTAATCCTCCACCTCTCCCAGTAAGCTGTGATCCTGACCCCAGAGGCCCTTCCAGTTACAAACATGGAGAAGAACCTGGGAGAGGACCTAGAGACAGGCCTTCCCTGAGCTGGTCTTGGCTTGCTCTTTCTTGTCAGATTTGTTTCTAGTTCTCTGACACCCTTCAAAGATGAACACAGAGGGTGCCCATCACATTCCCCTGTATGCTGGACAGTTTTATGTCAACTTGACACAAGCTAAAGTCATCTGAGAGAAGGGAACCTCAGTTAAGGAAAACTCCCATAAGATCTGACTGTAGGCAAGCCTGTAGGGCATTCTCTTAATTAGTAATTGATAGGGGAGAGCCCAACTATTGTGGGTGGAGCCATCCCTGGGCTGGTAGTCCTGGGTTCTGTAAGAAAGCAGGCTGAGCAAGCCATGGAGAGCAAGCCAGTAAGCCATCCCTCCATGGCCCCTGCATCAGCTCCTGCCTCTGTTCCTGCCCTGTCTAAGTTTCTCTCCCAACTTTCTTCAATGATGTACTATGATGTAGAAGAGTTGCTTTTGCTTACAGTGTTCCATCGCAGCAGTAGTTACTCTAACTAGGAAACTCTGGTTGTCAGAATGTTATCAGAATCATGCATCTCTCCCTCATCCCCCCAAATATCATGTTTTAGGCTGGCATGGCACTCACTATGTAGCTGAGGATGACCTTGAACTTCAGCCCCTCTTGCTTGCATTTCAAGTGCTAGCATTATAGGCCTATGCACCAGGGCTAGCTCAGAGGCAGGTGTGTTTAAGCAAAGAATCCTTATGTGCTGGTGGGGATGGACTGAGGATGTCTTTTAAGTATACTATTTGAAGAACACCTTCTTAAGCCATAAACTATGAGCACAGCCCTTCTAACTTGTGAATCAGAAGATTTCAGAAGGAATGAGTGCATGGAGGGACCAAAATTTCTAACTACTTCCCTCCAGCTCCATCCCACCCAGCCTTTACCCAACACAGGGAGCGAATCAGGAAACATTGCAGATAAACACAGGACGAACTAAAGACACAGACTTGCAGTTATTTCCCAACATAGTGTGCTTCTGCTTTTTCAAAGAACTGCACCACAGTGCAGGATTTGGAAGGGATTTGCGCCACCATACACCCTAGCACCCGCCACCCTTTGACTTAACCTATTTCCCACAAAGGATTTTAGGCTTCTCTGATGTTTCCAGGCAACAGGAGACACCATGAAAGCACTCTGAGGACTACACCTGGATAGACAGGCTCCTTTCAGTACCTTGGCCTTTGTTGCCCTGCCACCACTGAGAGGGACGGACCAACCAATCCCAGTCCTTGTCAGTGTTAAAAGACAGTCTGGAGACTGTGCCTGAGCTCCAAAGTACATAACTTAAGAAACAGAATCTGGGGGCTGGAGCGACTGCTTAGCGGTTAAGAGGTCCCAAGTTCAATTCCCAGCAACCACATGGTGGCTCTCAACCATCTGTAATGAGATCTGATGCCTTCTTCTGCTGTGTCTATAGACAGCTACAGTGGACTCATACATAAAATGAATGAATTACAAAAAGAAGAGAAAAAGAATCTAAGACCAAAGAGGCCTCTGGAATGACTGGATCGCAGACAAACCAGAAGAGGAGGAGGACTGCAGGGGGGGCTCCCAGCTGTGGAGCCCAGCAGAATCTGGTTGGGTTGCAGAAGTCTACCAAGGAGGGAGGAGTTAAGGAACTTCTTCCAGGTAAGCACAGGAGGCGAGCCAAGGGGGAAGGGCCCCAGGATTCCTATTTTATTTAATGTACCCACCACAACTCCAGATGAGGCAGTAAAAGGGTGGGGATTTACACGCTGGGTGGTGACAGTCATCAGTGAAAGCTTCAAGACTGAGGCCCTGATCCAGAACAGTGGCTTTATAAAAAGAGGAGAGACATCTGAGCCAGGATGCTCTCCACACTGTTGCCCTCTGCCATGGATGACACTGCAGGACACACTTGCCAATGCCAAGCAGATGCTGATGTCAAGTTCTTTCACTTCTAGAATGGTGAGCGAAAGAAATCTATTTTCTTTGTAAGTCAGCCTGTCTGTGATATTTCTAGCAACAGAAAATGGGTTAAGGCACCCAAACATCAGCACAGAAGCTCTGTCTCCATGTGATAACCTCCCTTCTTTGCTGTCAGTTAACTTCCAGACAGCTATGTTTTACAGATCTATTATCCCAGCATTCTGGAGAAGGTAGGATGATGGTTCAAAGAAGCTGCAAAAGATCAAAATGAAACTTCTAGAGATAAACAGTCCAATGTCTGAAATAAAGACATAGTGGACAGAATTCACAGCAGATGAGATAGCACAACAGAAAAGACTAGTTAATAGTTAATCTGAAGACACAGAGATAGAAGTTATGAAAAATGGAACACAAATGAAAGAACAAAGAAAAATCCTAAAATGTGGGGTGGCTGTAGGGAGCCTTCAGGTGACCTAACACACGTGACAAGAATCCCTGAAAGGGAGGAAGTGGAGAAGGTACAAAAGCAAGCAAGCAAGCAAACAAACAAAAAAACCCCCCCAAAAGACAAAGAAACAATGGTGGTGGAACAACTGATAATCATATGAGACATTAGGAGTTACATAGATGTAGTTCATGCACCATAATATAAAATCTAGACCCAGAAAGCTTTAGATCTCAGGATGCAGCTCAGTAGTTGTGTGTGAGTACTTGCCTAGCAGGTCCAAGGCCCTGGGCTGATCATCAACCAACCAGCCAGCCAACAGCCAGCCAACCAAACAGCCAGCCAACCAAACAGCTAGCCAACAGCCAGCCAACAGCCAACCAACCAGCCAGTCAACAGCCAACCAACCAGTCAGCCAGCCAACAGCCAACCAACCAACCAACCAGTCAGCCAACCAGCCAACCAGCCAGCCAACAGCCAACCAACCAGCCAGTCAACAGCCAGCCAACCAACCAACCAGCCAGCCAGCCAACAGTCAACCAACCAGTGAATCCATCAAATACAACCTCACTAAGCTTTGAGACCTTGAGATAACGACTTAACTAGGGCACAAAAAAAAGCATGAAACATCTATGGGTAATAGTGTAGACCTATTATCCCAGCATTCTGGAGAAGATAGGATGATAGTTCAAAGCCAGCTTGGACTACACTATGAGTTCTAAGCCAGCCTCGGCTATACAAGGAAACCCTGATTAAAACAGAAAAAGTCAAAGTCATTCCACAAAAATAAGGGAAGAGAGGGAGGGAGGAAGTGAGTGAGAGAAAGAAAGACAAAAGAAAACAATCCATTGGACTTCATTAAAATTAAGAATGAGGGGCCAGGGAGAGGGCTCAGAGGTTAAAAGCACTAGATGCTCTTCCAAAGGTTCAGAGTTCAATTCCCAGCAACCACATGGTGGCTCATAACCATCTATAGTGAGTTCTGGTGCCCTCTGCTGGCTTGCAGGCATACATGAAGACAGAATGCTATATATACATAATAAATCTTAGAAAAAAAAAAAAAAGAATGACTGCTCTTCAAAGACACTGTTAAGGAAAATGAAAATATAAGTCAAAGACAGGAAAATACTATCCACTAAATGTTTATCTTTATAAACTCACACACAGTATAAGAAACAAAACCACAGGCCTACCAGATGAGCAGGGGTAAAAGCACTTGCTGCGAAGCTGACCATCTGAGTTAGATCCCCACAACCCACATGGTAGACACGAAGAACTGATTCTCACAGGCTGTCCTCTTCACATGCCTGAGGGCACATACATGTTCTCTCTCTGTCTCTGTCTGTCTGTCTGTCTGCTTGCCCCCCCACTCTCTCCAAGAGAACTTACAGCTCAATGATAAGACAAACATCAATTTATAGAACTGTGTAAAATGTTGAATAGATACTTTGCTTGAGATGGCAAATACTGCACATGGAAAGATACTCAATCTAATCAGGGAAATGTAACTTCACATCAAGAGACACTACATACACTCACTGCAGCAGCTAGGCCGCCAACAATGAGATCAAGTGTTGGCTAGACCATGGAGCAACTGGACCGCTCTTCTGGTGGCCATGCCAAGTAGGCATCTCTTCTAATAAACATTCTGGCTGTTTCTTTTTACCTAGGGCTTAATAATCTCCTGCTTAGATTTTTTTTTAGAATAACAAAAAATATTTTACTAAAACTTAAGATTTACAGAATTTCCAGACAAGATATTAAAAACGGTCACATGCTTCTAGTTCTCTGTCTGTCTGTCTGCCTTCCTTCCTTTTTTCTTTTCTTTCTTTGGGGGGGGGGACAGGGTTTCTCTATGTAGCTCTAGCTGTCCTGGAGCCTTCTCTGTAGAGCAAGCTAGCCTTGAATTCACAGAGATCTGCCTGCCTCTGCCTCCCCATGGCAGGAATAACGGTGTGAGCCCCCACCACCTGGCAGCACTTGGTTCTGTTTGTTTTTGTTTTGTTGCTTGGTTTGTTTTTTCCCCCCCAAGAAAAATCAAAGCATTTAACCAAACAATTTTTTGCAGATGTTCAGGGCTCCATATCTGACATTCTCTAATCAGAAAAAATAGCCAACATGTCTATCAACTGTTGATAAACTATACATAAACAAATTATATAAACAGTGGAACACTAACTTAGCACATAAAAAGTCACTGTTCACATCGAATGAACAGAATAAAGAATAAAAATCATACCCTCAGAGTCTGTGACATGGCAGCTCTTACTTAGCACTTGGGCAGCTGAGGAAGAGGAACACTGAGTTAGAGGTCAGCCTGGACCATGTAAAATGCTCTAGATCAGCCAAAGCTACCAGTGAGATTTTGTCTCAAACTACAAAATAAAAAAACAAACGACATTGTCAGCTTAAGTACAAAGAAAAAGCTCTTGCCAGGATTTGATAGCTTTGTATTGAAAATTAAAAAAAAAACAAAAAAACCCAATAAACTGGATATAGAAGGAGACATCTTCAGTTTGATAAAGGTATTTATGAAAGCTCACAACTAACATCATTTAGCTTGAGATCAGGAACAAGACAAGATGCATATTCCTGACACTGTTATTTTAAGACATCCAGACTGAAAATGAAGTAAAAACTATTTCTATTATAAATGACACGCTCTTGGATGCAGAAAGCCTGAGGACTCCATGCCCACATTCCCACACGCTCATCAAAGGTAACACATGAACTCAGAACGGTTGTAGGAAAAAAGAGCAGTAATGAAAGACACACATGGTGTGAATACTGAAAACTATAGACCATTGTTAATAAAACAAAAACGAAACAGCAGACTTTTATTTTTAACTAATGGCTTCAGACTTACTATGTGTGTAAAGATGGTTCCTGATCCTTTCATTGCTCTCTCCTGCACACAGTGATTATAGGTTTGTACCACCATACACACCCAGTTTTATTCCGTCCTCCCCATTAAACTTAGGGCTTTGTATATGCTAGGGAGGCACTGAATCCCCAGGTTGGAGATCAAATCAATGGAAACTACTCAGTTCACGGTTGTGAAAATACTATTGCTATGATGACAGTACTCCTCAAACTGACCTATGAATTAATGCTACCATACCAAATTCCAGTTAGCTTTTCTTTGCCCTTTTTTTACAGATTGATAAAAGTGACCTAACATTCCTATGAAAATGTAGGGAATCTAAATGACAAAAAGGGTCTTGGAAAAGAAGTCGGAGGATTCATGGCCATTTGAAAAGCTACTATAGCAGTGGTATCATCAAGACAGTGTGATGCTGCTAGATGGCCAGGCATACAGAATTAAGAAATAGAATAGAATTAAGAAACCAAAAGGAGTCAGGGTAGTGGCCCAAGTCTTTAATCTCAGCATCTGGGAGGCAGAGGCGCAGAGGCAGAGAGGCAGAGAGGCAGAGAGGCAGAGGCAGAGAGGCAGAGAGGCAGAGAGGCAGAGAGGCAGAGGCAGTCCAATCTCTGTGAGTTCCAGGACAGCCAAGGCTACACAGAGGAAACCCTGTCTAGAAACAACAACAACAGAAGAAGAAATGGGCAGGAGAGATGACTCAGCAGTTCAGAGCTCTAGCTGCTCTTTCACTAGTCTTGAATTCAGTTTCCAGCACCCAAGTCAGACGGTTCACAACCGTCTGTGAGTCCAGGAGAGCAACTTCTCTGGTTTCCATAGACACACTACACACACTCACACTCACTCTCTCTCTCTCTCTCTCTCTCTCTCTCTCTCTCTCTCTCTCTCTCATACATAATTTAATGAAACTCATAATTTATGGACAGTTGATTTCTTTTCACAGGCAACAGAGGTGATTTAGTGAGGAAATGGGTCTTTTTTATTTATTTATTTATTTTTTAGATTTTTGTTATATTTTTATTGGTTTATTTATTTACATTTCTTTCTTTTTTTAATTTTTTATTAGATATTTTCTTTATTTACATTTCAAATGTTATCCTGAAAGTTCCCTATACCATCCCCCCCATCCTGCTCCCCTACCCACCCACTCCCACTTCTTGTTCCTGGCATTCCCCTGTACTGGGGCATATAAAGTTTGCAAGACCAAAGGGCCTCTCTTCCCAATNATGGCCGAATAGGCCATCTTCTGCTACATATGCAACTAGAGACACGAGCTCTGGGAGTACTGGTTAGTTCATGGAAATGGGTCTTTTAAACATACACATGGACAGTCACATACAAAAGATGTGGTTGTACTGTATCTCATACCAAATTTAAAAATTAACTCAAAGTGGATCACAGATCTAGAAGATAAAACTATGATGCTTTCAGAAGAAAACATGGGTGAAATCTCTGTGATGTTAGGCAGCCAGGTCTTAGGCAGGATATCAATACACAGCAACAGAGGGGAAAGTAGATGAAGCAACTTTATTCAAACACAAACCTTTGTCCATCAAGACACCATCATGAAAAGTGACAAACAACCCCTCTCAGAATAGGAAAAAATGGTGCAGATGTATACAGTTCACAGGGGGTTAAAATCAAGGACATTATAACGTTCACAAGTATAAAATACAATTAGTCCAATTTTAAAGTGGGCAAAGGAGGGCTGGAGAGATGGCTAAATGTTTAAGAGCACATGATGTTCTTCCAGAGAACCCAAGTTCTGCCCTTAGCACCCACATCAGGCAGTTCCCAACCACCTGTATCTCCAGGAATCTGATACCCTCTTTTGGTCTGTGTGGAGAACCATGTACATACAGAAACACAGATACACATAAATAACAATGAATCTTTTAAAAATGAGCAAAAAGTCTGAACAGACATTTCTCTAGAGACAAACAACCAATGAACATCAGGAAAGATGCTGTATCACCAGTCAGAGGGAAGTCAAACCTCAGCATAGTCAGCACCACTGCACACAGCCCAGCCAGTGCCACTGCACACAGCCCAGCCAGTGCCACTGCATACATAGCCCAGCCAGTGCCACTGCACACACAGCCCAGCCAGTGCCACCGCACACACAGCCCAGCCAGTGCCACTGCATACACAGCCCAGCCAGTGCCACTGCACACACAGCCCAGCCAGTGCCTCTGCATACATAGCCCAGCCAGTGCCACCGCACACAAAGCCCAGCCAGTGCCACCGCACACACAGTCTAGCCAGTGCCACTGCACACACAGCATAGCCAGTGCCACTGCACACAGCACAGCCAGGGCCACTGTATACACAACAGGCAATTGTACTCAGGCAGTAACAAGTACTGTAGAGGAAGTGGGCGAACTAGGAGCCTTAGGTGTTTCTGGAGGAAGACGTCAATTCCTCAAGAAGCTGATATCCAGCCCTTTCTTCTTCTCCCATCCCCTGTCTCCCCTCACCTTTACTCCTATGTGCAATTTACTCAGAAGAACTGAAAAAAAAATGCCCATGAATATTTATAGCAGTGTTATTTACAAAAGACCAAATGTAGAAGCAAACCAAATGTTCACCAGTTGATAATGACTGAAAAAGTGGTGCCGACACAGTGGAATATTATTTAGCTATAAACTGAAGTGAGTGCAGCTCTAGGCTACATATGGATGAAACTCAAAAGCATGGAGCGGGGGATGGTGAGATGGGTCAGCGGGTAAGAGCACCCGACTGCTCTTCTGAAGGTCCTGAGTTCAAATCCCAGCAACCACATGGTGGCTCACAACCATCCGTAACGAAATCTGACTCCCTCTTCTGGAGTGCCTGAAGACAGCTACAGTGTACTTACATATAATAAATAAAATAAAAATAAAATAAAATCAACTCAAACAAATCAGTAGCCTTCCTATACTCAAAGAATAAACAGGCTGAGAGAGAAATTAGGGAAACGACACCCTAAAAAAAAAAAAAAAAAAGCACGAAGTGAAGCAGCGAGACATGAAAGCCCACAAAGGAATGCTCTCCATTTATGCAAAACATCCCGGACAGACTTGAAAAAGCTATGGGCACTGCAAATTAACAGAGAGGCCAATGAGTTTCTCATGATTGGTGATGAAGGGCTGGAGAGGGGAGAGGCAGGAACATGTAAAGGGGCTGGAAGCACAGAGTTCTGAGATCATCCTGCACATTTGAACAGGTCTTTCTCTGGGGCAGGAGTGCAAGTCAGGAAGTTTCAGGATGTGCTTCTGTCACAGACAGACACTCAGTCCAAGTGTCATCCATTACCACCCTTATTTTGGATGGCTGACGTGGCAGTTGGATCCTTTGCAGTAACCAGCTGCATGGCTGAGCAGGTTACTCCCTGGGAGAGTCTCCATCTCCCTACTGACTAGACAGTATGAGACTGCAGTTCTCAGAGCGGCCTCTGTACATGGTACTCACAGAATTACCATGCTGTGTACTCATCCGGTACCACCCTGCTTTGCACCTCTGCAGAAGGGAGCTACCTGCTTATGTCAGAGTGCACTGTTGAAAAGCAACACTTCAGACCAGAGCCCAGTTTCTGCAGAAAACCAACTAATCTATAGATGGCAAACTTGAACATTAATGTCCTTGAAATTTCATAGGTGCAGGCTTAGAAATCAAAGGTCCCCAGAAGCCTCTAAAACCTGTTCTCAGGCCCCCTGCTCTCCCACCCCAGCCACGAGAACCACATCAGCGGTGTCAGACAGACAGGTCTGCACACACTAAGCACACAGCCGAGGGACAGTACAAATCCTGTCCACCTGCTCAGATGGAACTGGTTACACCTAACCCAGTGAGACCGGATAACCACAGCAGGTGTCTGTCGGCTGCCACTGCTTTTATCTTCTGTAACTACTCAGCTGTATTTCCTAGGAATGAAGTAAAGGAAGTTCATGGGTCATAAAAATCATGGACTGTATTTCTTACATCATGCAGTGTTCGTGTTCTAAGCAATACAAACATAAGCGTTGCTGAACATGTCGCACAGACTTCGCCATTTGACCCATAGCACCTGGGCTGGCTAGAGGGAGAGCTGATCTCACCCAGCATCTAGTCTACAAATCAGGGCTCATTACAGAGTGGCCTGTGTTCTTATCCAGCTGTGATCTACAGAGCACACTGCTTGGCAGTTAAAGTTAGGATTCTGATTCACCCTTGTGAACTGGTCACTTTTAGGACATCTAGAAGGAAAACAATAACAATTATAAGCTAAGATTCCCGATGAAGGAGTGTTTATTGTACTTGGCAGAGTGATGAGATCTGACCTATAAATTCCAACTTACAAAGAAACCACAGAACAGTCCCCAGCAGCCTGCTCCTGGGAAGTGTTGTTTGGTGGCCCTAAGTATGTCTATTTTCAAAGGCACAAAGGGCAAGTCCTGTCCAGAGTGGCAAGTGCTCACTTTCTGGTAATAAACCTGAGTCCCAGCTCTGGTCTGAGATTGTTCCACACTCTTAGGAATGACACTGTAAACACTGACTTAGAAGCTGAAGCCCAGGGAATTCGGCTGGAGCTGATCCAGGAAGGCTGTCTCAGAGTTCCTGATGGCCGTCTCTCAGACATGCCACTTGTGGGAGGTGGGGAGCTCCGGCTCTGGCATCTTAGGACACACAGGTGCTTCTCTCTGCCTCGGTGTGAACGGTGAGACCATCAGCAGCACCTCCTCCATTCACACACATGGAATTCTGGAGACAGCATGTGACAGAGCTAGCGGTCTACAAAGGCTGGCTGTCGTCATTAAACATGAGGAGGGAGATGAAAACTGAGTAGCACAGGTACCCTGCATACATGCTAGGTACCCTGCATACATGCTAGGGTGCCTTGGTCGTAGTGTCTCCTCACAGCAATGGAAACCAGAAGACAACGGGTGAGAACACCACAACCAGATGGCACAAAGTAAAATGGGGTTGAGTGATGGAGCATGCAAGAGTTCAGTCTTGAGCCTGGCATAAAACCATGCTGGCTCAAGGTCACCTTGACTACATACTGAGTTTGAAGCCAGCCTGGGCTACATGAGACCCTGTCTCAAAAAGAATGGCAACAACAACATTCATAAAATGGACCTGAGAAAGAAATAACCACTCATGGATTCACCAAAAGGAGAGAGGAAGGGGGAGGGAAGGAGAGAAGGAGAGATGTGCTAAGTATGATATTTATTTAAATATGTGGTAAATAAACTGAATAGCTATGAAAAATGAAAACAAATTTAAGGGGTAGGTCTATAGGCAAAAGATTGTCTCTCAGAGCAAGTGGGATATTTAGCAAGTCCCAGAGAATTCTTTTAGCAGATGATACTTCAGTGGGACATCTCCTGCCCCAGAACAAGTAACTGAGGTTAGACTTCAGATCAGAACGGAATCTCTGCCCTTGCCCCCCTTGCACAGGCCTGCACCTCAGCCTGTGGGCTTCTAGACTTTCTCTCAGCTGCAGCTGAGACTCATCTTCCTTCCTGACGGAGAATGATGGATGCTAATGATGGCAGGAAAGGAAGAAAGGATACAGAGGACTCAGTGCCCCTGTGGGCTCACGTCACTCTCAAACTCCAAACACAATCCCAGCTTTGGATGTTTAAAATGCAGTTAATGAGGGAAAAACTGAGAATGACTTAGAAGAACTAAGATCGACATTTGAAGCAAACGAAGCTGCATGTCTACGGGCAGGCTTGCTACTGACATCTGCCTGTCTCCTTGGGTTCTTCTCATCGTGTTCCCAGCCCTTCAA
Source organism: Mus pahari (assembly GCF_900095145.1). Taxonomy (NCBI): domain Eukaryota; kingdom Metazoa; phylum Chordata; class Mammalia; order Rodentia; family Muridae; genus Mus; species Mus pahari. The sequence goes on from NC_034607.1 coordinate 49,930,237, forward strand.
TGTATTCTAAGGCACCTCAGCGTTCACGGAAAGGAACGGCCTTTCAATGCTATTAACAGAACACAGTTTGAGGGATGGGCAGAGCCTCTTTCATGCAAAACCTAAACCAAATATCTTCCTCAAATTAGTGCTTTATTTATTTTGGTAATTAGTCCCATTTATAAATAAGTTTACTATGTAAATGTATCAGACAATTAAGATGGTTGAGAACGAGAAGTGCTTGCTCCTAAATCTGATGATGTAGGTTAATCTCCAGAACCCACAAGAGAGAAGAGAGTCAGCTCCACAAAGTTATACACACACACACACACACACACACACACACACACACACACACACTCACACGCACACGCATGTGCATGTATGCACACACTCACAAAAATGTAATGAAAGTGTTCATTCATACACAGGAGTGAAACTGAGGTGTGGTATAAAATTAGTAAAATGGAAATACTCAGAAGACGTCTCCCACAGCTCCACCCACTTAACCCCCCTGAGCTATTCTTTAGCATGGCTACCTTTCATTCGGGTCTGGTCCTCCATTCTGTTATCATGATAACCAAACAAACCTCCCTGACAGTCTGTGATGAGTTCTCTCTAATGCTGGACTTATTAAATTCGTTTGTAATTGCAGCACTAGGGAGGCAGAGGCAAAGGCAGGCAAATCTCTGTGATTTAAAGCTAAGCCTGATCAATATGGCAAGTTCTAGTTTGCCAGGACCACTTCGTAAGATACTGCCTCAACAAAAAGGAAATGCAGTCTGGCAAGATGGCTCTGTAGCTAGAGGTACCTTCCACCAAGCCTGATAACCTAAGTTTGATCCTTGGAGTCCATGAGGTAGAAGGAGAGAACCAAAGCTGGAGGGCTGTCCTCTGACCATTTGTAAGCTGTGGTACGAGAGTACTGACACATGTGCAAACACAACAAATACGCTAACACACACAAGTAAAACAAAGACAACATTTTTAAAATGAACCACCCCAAGAATCTTCAGTTATATACTTTTTAAATAAGAACTTGTCTCCTTAAATGTGCTGGGAATCTAGGAAAAGTGCAGACAAAGAGAGGCCATGTTAGCCAGGCGTGGTGGTGCATGCCTTTAATCCCAGCACTCGGGAGGCAGGGGCAGGCGAATTTCTGAGTTCGAGGCCAGCCTGGTCTACAGAGTGAGTTCCAGGACAGCCAGGGCTACACAGAGAAACCCTGTCTCGAAAAACCAAACA
>NC_034607.1:49932394-49951647 GCF_900095145.1 Mus pahari
GAGAGAGAGAGAGAGAGAGAGAGAGAGAGAGAGAGAGAGAGAGAGAAAGGCAGGCGGGCAGAAGGAGGATTCAAGTCTGGGATCAGGCCTCAAAGTCTCCGTGGCGTACTTATGAGTTTTGTGAGATAATACTACAGGCACATATATACACGGCTATAGTCATGTATAAATATATAAACAACACAATTGAATTCAGGGCACCAATTCACATCAGATTGATGAATTAAATAAGGCTGAACCTTTTGGGAGGAGGCTTGAGACAGGGTCTGTGTAGCTCAGGTTGCCTCACACATATTATGTAGCTGAGGATAACCTTGAACTTCTGCCTCGACTTCCCAAGTGCTAGGATTACAAGATGTTCCACCACATCTGGCAAGATTGTATCCTGACAACAGTAGATTATTTTAAAAACCGATGAAAACTGCATTTCAATCCATCAGTTAATAACACCCCGTTTCATGAGGCCTGCTATATTACAGTGCTTAGTTAGGCTACACAGAACCCAAGCCATGCGTCATCCTTCCGGAAGCCTACAAGAGGAACCTGATATGATGACAGGATCCCGGGACATACTGAATCTGCAGTCTAGTAAGGGACCACTTACTCGGTGGCAGGTTTACCAAGTGCTCGGATGCTGCTGGAGCTGCAAACAATCCATGAACACAGAAGCGGACGTCACTACTGCAAGGTCACTGCTTTTACCCAGACAGTGAGCCATTCTGAATACTGTTTTGTTTGGTATTTGGTTAGTTCTAGAGACCCAGGAGGGAAATGAGCTATGACAGTTACATGAATACATTCTATGACTATAGCATTCACACACACACACACACACACACACACACACACACACATATCACACACGTGCACGCGCATGATACACACAGACATCATGTCTTTTATGGCTTATGTATGGAATTTCAAACTCTGGACTCCTGCCTTCCCTCTTTGCACTGTCCCATGACAAGGTTAAGCACGTGTATCCCGGGATAGCTTTGTCTTCTTTCTGACCTCCCTCCGTCCTATTTTAGTAGTAAAACATTCTTTTCTTTTTTCTTTTGAGACAAGGTCTTACCATACAGCCTTGGCTGGCCTGGAACTTGCTATGTAGACCAGGCTGGCCTTAAACTGCAGCAATTCCCCAGTTCGGATTTCACGGACCCTTGATTGCAGCTGTGAGTCATTATACTTGCTGTGGTCCTTGCGTCTGAATTGTTTTGTGGTTACTGGGATTGTGGTTACTCTGGGACTTTGCACATGCTGGGTATGTAATGTGTCACTAGGCTATACCCAGAATTCCTTACATTTTGACTAAGAAGTGGAAGAAACTCATGAAATTAGTTTTAATAATAAATTTAAAAATGTAATGATGTCAAAAATATTACCTTTCCAACAAATAATCAGCATAACATTTTTTAGAAAAAAAAAATCTTTTTTTTTGGTTTTTTTTGTTTTTTTTTTTTTTTTTGGTTTTTCGAGACAGGGTTTCTCTGTGTAGCCCTGGCTGGCCTGGAACTCATTCTGTAGTCCAGGCTGGCCTCGAACTCAGAAATCTGCCTGCCTCTGCCTCTCAAGTGCTGGGATTAAAGGCGTGCGCCACCACTGTCCAGCTGAAAAATTCTTGTTTTAACACCTGAACTCTATTTTAATGACTTACTTGTGTATGTGTGTGTGAGAATGAGTTGCCATGGCAAGTTTATGAAGGTGAGAAGACAACTTTCAGAGGCTGGTTCTCTGCTTCCAGCACGTGGGATCTGGGGATCAGTCACAGGTTGTCAAGGTTGGCAGCAAGTGCCTATCCTCTCTACTTATCAGCCCTGTTCCTAGGTGTGTCATAGACCTGTTGTGATAGGTAGCCCAGGCTGGGCTTAAATCTGACTTGGCCTCCCTAGTCCTGGAATTCTGTGAAATCTGCTGTACATTTTATATTTACAGAACATCTCACTTTAGAGCAGCTACATACATCACATGCTCATGTGCCACCCGAGCTAGTTTCTACCTCACTGGGCAGTACAAGTACAGCACACTTAGAGCTTTGACTGTCACACTAGAGAAAGAGAAGCATGCTGTGTTCCCACCAAGTCTTCTCCATAGAGGATGCTAAGAAGAGTGATGTGTGCAAGGGAGATACTGAAGACAGTATGTGATGTCATTTAACTGGGACATATGCTCTTACTGATGGTAAGAGTTCTGAGTTCGGAGGATAGAATGATTAAAAAGTCCCCAAATCCATCTTCATGGAGTTCATAAACAAAGGATGAGAACGAAGTGGGGAAGCAAAGGTACACATTACAACATCCAAGGACTGACCCTTGTGTACCAGACTAAACACAACACATATCTGGGTGAGGTGGCTGCACATATCCTTGGCCCCTATGAAGTATTTTGAGTGGCTTGAGTTTAAAAAACAGGGCTCCATATGAATAGAACCCACTGAGGAGGCTGTAAGCAGACCTTTCAGACACATCTGCAGATGTGGAATCTGAGGAGGAGATACGGAAGGTAAGAGTCTAGAACAGCTTACTTGTTAGCATCTGGCTTTTTGTTTTTTCTATAATCTCTGGACTCCAGTTAACTCAAGTGTAAACTGAAGTGGACGCCACAGAGAGGCTCCTTACAGCTAGAATGACCTATATTTTATTACACAGACCTGGACAGTCTAAAGGATATAAGTGGGACAATATTCATAACAATGTTGAGATGAAAGGTACAAGTTAGAATGTGAGCTTTTTTTTCTCTCTCTCTTTTTTTTGAGACAGGATGTAACATAGGCTGGCTTAGAACTCAATGAGTAGCTGAGGATAGCCTTGAACTCCTCATCTTCCTGTCTCTACCTCTCTAGTGCTGATATTACAGGTATGGGACACAATGCCTGGCTAAAACCAGGATATGTCTCCCATAAAGCAACATGATCTTATACTACTGGATGTGGAGAGGATTATGTGTTCTGATTACCTCTGCATGGCCACAAGGGCTCTGTGAGCTAATAATACACATTAATCTGGGTGAGACATTTCAATGCCCTTTCCACAAATACTTTAAATTGGTTTGAATTTGGTAACAGAGCTCCACTTAGAGCTGGACTTTGACAGCCTGGACATATTTACTGAAGGTAACGACTCATGGTTAGGCTAAATTCCAGCGAGAGAAGGCTGGCCTGCGTGTACTCAGAATCTGACTTTACATGTGCAGCCTCCTTAGACAGGTCTAATCAATTAGGAGAGGCTCGAGCCAGTTGCAGGCTCATTACCCTGCATTCCAGTTGCATGGGTGAAAATGCATTTCAGTCTGTGGCCTGGAACTCATGTATTGCACTTTCTGAAGCCTCTTTCTTATATGAACATATCAAATTATTTTTATTTGGGACATCCTTCTCTCTTTAATTCACTTTGTGAATCATATAGAACAATTACATATGGATCTATAATCAGATACACACATGGCCTAGAGACATGTATGAAGTCAGAGCCTGAGGGAGAAACTCTTACATGAACTGGTGAAGGATAGATTGAGAACAGGGGCTCAAATATCCACCAATAGACGAGCCAGTTCAGCTATCTCTATAGGATGGAACAAGATGAACTGTTACAGAAAATGACATTTTCAAAGAAAAGCACAGAACAGCAAAAGGTCAAGGTCTTGAGAACATAGAGGGTATGTGAATTGGATTCACACTCTTTTTTTGGATGACCAAACAGAACATATTTGATGGTAAAATTCCAATCAAACAAGGGCAGATTTCCTTGAGACTTCTAGGACAGAGCCACATAGAGTCTATTGGTCAGTCTTACACACTTAGCTGTGGGTGAGGCAATGTTCCGAGGTAGAACTGCCAGTCATACCTGTCTGCTTGCCTTCCTCAGGCCTGTCCAGGCAGTCAGTCAGCAGGAAGAGAATATCAATATATACAGCTCTGGTCACCAAGCATGGATTTTGCCTAGAGAAGTAAAGAATAGAGAGTTAACCGCTTGGGCCTTGTGGAGGGGAAAAATAGGTGTTTTCTACTAAGCATGTACTTAGGCAGCTACATTATTCTAAAAAACCGATGGACTACTGTAGGTAGGGAGAAATGAGCGATCTGTAACAGAACGAGTCCCCAAGCCTGTGACAGAGGCTCAGTCACAGTCACTGTTCCACTGCTGTGGAGAGACGCCATGACCAAGGCAACTCATAAAAGAAAACATTTTTTAAAAGATGTATTTTTATTTTATGTATGCGAGTACACTGTTGCTGTCGCTGTCTTCATACACAACAGAATAGGGCTTGGAATCCCTTTACAGATGGTTGTGAGCCACCATGTGGGTGCTGGGAATTGAACTCAGGATCTCTGGAAAAACAGTCAATGCTCCTAACTGCTGAGTCATCTCTGCAGCCCCCAAAGAAAGAATTTAATTGGAGGCTTGCTTATAGCTTCTGAGGACTAGTCCATCACGGTCATGGAAGGGGCCATGGAAGCACTCGGGCACGGTGTATGAGACCTTTCCATCCTGATCCAGGCCCTGTGTGGGCTTTTACAACCTCAAAGCCCACCGCCAGTGACACACTGTCTCCAACCAGGTCACACCTACTTCAACAAAGCCTTGTCTCCTATGGTTGTAATCCTCCTCACACAACTAGGCATTCAAATACAAGAGCCTACGGGCCACTCTTACTCAAATCAGCACGGCGTGTGAGGACCAAGAAGACAAAACTCTGCCCTGCCATGCTCCGATAACCTAAGACTTCAGCATCTATCCTACTGACTTGAAAACAGGGAGAAAGCGTTATGAAGATGTAGTATTCTCCTCTGAGCTGGAGAAAATGGCATGATGGCAGTCACCGGTTATGAAGCCAGGCATTTAAAAGACACCACCTACCAAGTGAAAACGGTCACTGAACGAGAACAGATCAACACGCACCGGAGCTGGGGTCCTCCTAATGCATGAGATGTTTCCTTTTTTCAAAGACTGGCTCATTTTAACCTTGGACCTGTAAGGCAGATCCATAGGCAAGCAGCTTCGATTTTCTTTTTAGGACAGTGCTTGAGGAGCCCTGGCTCTGAGTCCCAGTTCAGCCTGAGACTACATAGGCCTAGATTTGGTGTGCTAAGGACCTGGCCCAGTGGGGTCTGACACAGCTTTTGCCACTTGTTACCGCTGACCTGAGCGGACTGCTGCTCTGTAACAGCACTGACCTTACTGCCTCCCTGTGAGACACTGAGACATTAAGGTGTCAGAGTCCACTGGAAATGGCATCCAAGGCCTGGCAGGTAGAGAAATCTCAGGAAGGTTTAACTTCTGACCTAGGATTCAGGACAGCCTGGTGCTGTGGCTATACATGTGCAGGTCTGCTGGTTCCCTACAGTCTGCTTCCATCATTCTGAGCTGCACACATCCTCCAGCTGCCATACTCTAACATGAAGGCGCACCATCACCATGTGTGGTGGTGCACACCTGTAATCTACCTGTGTGTGCAGAAAAGGTTCTTTCCAGGCATCTTTCTCAACTACTTCTGTACCTTCAACTTCTAAGAACCGTGTCTGTGCGACATGGGGGTGATCAGAGTTCATTTGTCTCTCTCCTTCCACCATCTGGGTTCCAGACCTCTAACTGAGGCCATCAGCCTTGGCAGCAATGCCTTTCCCCCTCTGCCATTTCTCCAGTTCCCCTTATTTTCATTTAAGAAATTTAAAAAAGTATTATTGTGTGTGTGTTGCTCATATGTGTGCTGTGCACACATGCCATAGTACAAACAATGAGGTCAGAGGACAACTCTGTAGAGGTTTTTTTTTTTCTTTTTTAGATTTTTGTTTGTTTGTTTGTTTTTTAAATTTGTTTTTCCTTCCCCCTCTGTGGGTTCTTGGAATTAAACACTGGCCACCAGGCTCGTGCAGTTAATTTTTACCCTCAAGCCATCCCTTTGGCTCTCTAACGTGATCTGAGATGGGTACTCACTGACCCTGAGCTCGACCACCTGGTCAGCAAATCATAGGGATCCCCCTGTCTCTGCTTCCACATCACAGGGATTACACGCATGCCCCGCCATGTCTGGCTTTTACATGGGTTCTAGGATCTGAATTCAGATCCTTACAAGCCTTCTACCAACTAACCAAACACCACCCCAGACCCTTGTCTTTCCTTCCTAATCTTGCCCACCTTTGCCTGTATCTTGTTTCCCTCCAGTTTCTCAGTCACAATTTCTTGTTATTCTTCCTTCTACAATCACATCAGTGTTTAACAGCTGGGGCCATCCTGCTAAAAGACTACTGGGGAATAAAGTCAGAAAACAGGCAGCTAGCCTTGGACAGAGTCACTGAACCACAGGGCTGAGCAGAAAATAGGCAGCTAGCTTTGGATAGAAACTCACTGAACCACAGGGCTGAGCAAATGGCCCTGGGAGCTTTGTGCTAGGTCTGGGGAGAAGAGACAAACAGAATGGTATCGGGCTTCTGAGAAGTCTGCCTAGTGACACAGGGACAGCAGAGATCCCTAGACAAGACCCAACGAGTAAAGAGGAAACATACCAGAGTACACAGGAGAAATGGCAACGGCCTATAAGAACATCAGCGCACTCTGCTGTTTTATTTTGTCTTGTCTTTTGGGGCTGGACTGAGGATTGAACCTAGGATGTCAAGCGCAAGAGACAAGTGTCCTACCACTGAGCTACAGTCTTAGTTCTCATATATGAGTGTGGGCAGGGGAAGATGGGAAGAATTTAGATGGACAAGTTGACCAGAGGGCACTTTGAGATATGATAACACATGGCATATGTGGGAAAGCAAATGTGTTGTTTCAAATGGGTGACCTTAATGTCCTAAAAGTTATTGCTGGCTCCCACATACTATGTGGCATTGCAGTCATAGCCTCTTGCCTGAGTGTTTTCTGGACAAGCTTATGGTAAACTGGTTTGCTTTTAAAACTCAGTGAATAATAGGTTTTTACAATGAGATTTTTTTAATGTTAATGTCTTTTTATATTATTATTATTATTATTATTATTACCACCATTACTATTATTGATAGGGTGTCATATAGCCCAGGCTGGCCTTGAACTTCTTATGTATCAGAGGATATCTTTGAACTCCTGAGTCTCTTGCTTCCACCTCCCAAATATAGATAGATCCATGCCACTGTAAAACCTGCTGATTTTTTAAGTCAAGGTTCATTACTTAGCTCAGGCTGTCCTGAACTTGCAGTGATCCTTCTGCCTGGGCTTCCCAAGTGCTGCATGCAGCAGCTAGCATCCTTTTAAACATTTCTAAATGAACAGACCCCCCCCCCCCCATATTTTGTAAGCATACACTGGCTGCCAAGTGTGCTGGCTTCCTGGATCACTGCAGAGACAGATCGCTCTGGCTTCTCCATAACTGTGAGGCTCTGGGCCAGCTTGTTGCAATCAAAACTATGAAGGCTCCTTAACACACTGCCACTTCAGATCCCATGAACAGAGACTTGTGGTCACAACACAGCCCATGCTGGTTCTGAGGATGTGAGAGAGTGATTCTGGCTGAAGCTCACCATTCATGGCTCCACCCTCCAGAACAGCCATATAACAGGTCCCTGTAGAGTCAAGAGAGTTGAGTCTCACCTGGCTTCTCAGTCAGGAAAATACCTTTTCTCTCTCACTCACTCTGACTTGGATACAGTGTGTGTGAGTGCAGGGTGAGTCAGAGGTTTGTTCTTGGTCTGTCCAAGCCTCTTTGATGAGGGGAATAAAACCCCAAGGAGCAGCAAGCCAGCTGGACAGGAAACAAGCCACACGGTTTAGGGGTGGGGGGAGCTGGGATTTTTTTTTTTTTTTCATCCAAATGAAAAAAATCCTGGCATGGGCATCGTCTAATGAAGATTTATAGTGTTTGAAAAAAAATCAGAACTTGTCAGGATCCAACAGATGGGCTAAACCCAGCAGAATAGTAGTGTTAGAAGGTACAGGAGTCAGGCACGAGGACTACGTTTATATACGAGATGAAATAAAGGCTCTTTGAGAACCTTGCTTTTCTTCCACTACTCTTTCTAAAACTCACTTGTCTTTTTACAAACAGCCACCAGAGAACCTGGTGAGTATGCCTTTGCCTTGGGAAATTTCTGAACTCCATTACATCTTCTGCCCTCTGTCCTAGAAGCTGGGGGCTGGAGATGGAAGGCAGGACATATCCACAATGGTCCCAGTGTTTAGAGGATGGCAGGAGCTCTTGGGAAGCCTGTGATAAATTATTTACCTCTCTTGGCCCTTCCGGAATCCCAGAGGCTGCCGATTTGTTTTAACTGAGGCCTATTCATTCAGAAGACATCTACTCAGAAGTTACTAGATACCAGGAAGAGTGCTAGGGTCTGGAAAGATGGACATGACACAGTCACTGCCCTCAAGGACTGCAGCGTATATGGACCACGTCATCAGTTATGAAGTAAACTGGTGGAACATAGCCCATGAAAGAGACAGGACGGAGACAGGAAAGAGGTCGGGGGGGGGGGAGAGAGAGAGAGAGAGAGAGAGAGAGAGAGAGAGAGAGAGAAGAGAAGAGAAGAGACAGTAAACGCCAAGAGTATTCTACAAGTTTCAGTACNTGGAACATAGCCCATGAAAGAGACAGGACGGAGACAGGAAAGAGGTCGGGGGGGGGGGGGGGAGAGAGAGAGAGAGAGAGAGAGAGAGAGAAGAGAAGAGAAGAGACAGTAAACGCCAAGAGTATTCTACAAGTTTCAGTACCTTAGATATAGGGTTTCCAAAACATTTTTGCACAGAATGATTAATCTTTCTTTAAATAAGAAATAATTAATGAAATATAACAGTTTTAAGTAAAATATCTGAATATGTAACTTTTAAATTCTTTTTCTAGGTAAAGACACACCTTCCACTGCACTGAATGAATGGTGTCAGTGAGGTTATGAGTACGCTGAAAGCTAACATTTCTGAAATCAAACCTGCTGAGTCTTAAGAAACTGAATTGGATTCCCTAGGGGGGTTGGGGGGGGAGCTTTTTTGTTTGTTTTCGAGACAGAGTTTCTCTGTGTAGCCCTGGCTGTCCTACAACTCTGTAGACAAGGCTGGTCTTGAACTCACAGAGCTCCTCTGCCTCTGCTTCCCAAGGGCTGGGATTAAAGGTGTGTGCCACCACGTTTATAACTCTGCCTGGCATGGAACTTGCTATGTAGACCAGGCTGGCCTTGAGCTTGTTGTAGTTCTCCTGGTTCTGCCTCCCAGAATCTGCTGCAGGTTTTAAGAGGTGAGTGGGCAAATTATTAGCTATTATTCACAATTTCAAGTCATACTAGATTTCTCCAAGTCAGCATGTGTCTAGTGTATCTGTGTGTATGCATGTACATAGATGCACACATATTTATTGGCCACCATGTAAAAGGTTTTTTTGGGGGGGTTATGCTATTTTTTTGTCTATTTACAACAAAACAAATACTTGAAAGATATTAGTTTAGTGGGAGAAACATACAGACTCTCTCATAGGATGGGGGCATGAAAGACGGACCAAGAGACGAATATGAAGTCTGCTAGGAGAGAGGAGATTGACCTGGTGAGGAGTCTGGACAGCAGGCCGGCACAGACCCCAGCAGAGGAAGTGGTACACCTGGAAACTTAGGTCCACAGCATCTCTAGAGAATGTAGAGTTGAGAGATGAGGAGCAGACCCAGAAGGGAGTGCTGCGGGAAGGATGAACAGGGGCCAGATCTTAGAGCTGATGAATTGTAAAGTGCTCTGAAGCCTAAAGGGCCGAAGTTCCTGTGGATCATCCCATCAGCTCAAATCACACTGAAAGACCCGGATGTCCACGAAATACTGTGAACCCACAGGGACTCTATCGGAGACAATCCACTTTGTATATGCAACAGCAAACTCTTCCATAAGAATCCACCGTTATATTCAGAGAGGGCTGGAAACAACTGTTCGGCTATATGCTCCTGGTGTTGGCATTTAAATCAGGAAACCTTATCTGGACTCCCCAAGGAACTATTCCCCAAGCTCTGGGTAGACCCAAGGCTAAGGTCTACTGAATACTACAGGGGTATCCTGCAGCAAGATTAGAGAGAAGGAAGGGAAAAAACAAACCCAAAGAGCAATGAAAAGGAATGTCCTGAAGGAGGAGGGGGCTGGAGACATGGAAAGTCATTGAGTTAGCCGGAGGAAAAAGGAGGAGGTGCCAGACATACATCAGTTATAGCTGACATGTCTGAATAATGGGATCTTGAGTCGCAGCAAGGGCTCCTCCTGGTCTGGGTACTTCAAACTGTAGATCAAAGAAGCCAGCAAAGAATAGGAGCTTCTGGCTGAAAGCGAGAAGGAGCTCCGGCCTTCAGCAGGCCCACGCAGGGGCTGTGCTCACCGGGAGGAGTAGCAGGGAAGAACAAAAATGGCCATCAGATCAGGGAAGAAGGAAGGTGGACAGAGAAGGTGCAGGAGGAAGGAGAGGAGGCCAGAAAATGGCAGAGAAGGGGCCCATTTGTACATAATGTCTGCACACCCTGTTGTGACTGGGCTCGTGACCCTTGGCTGCTGTGCTGGGCCCTTTATTTGCAAGCTTGTCTTCTAGGGATGCCTTTCCTGACCAGCCTCAGAGGAGCTGCTGTGCTCGCCAACGCTCTGCTGACAGTCCCTGGGTTTCCCGACTGTCCCTCTTAGCAATCTCAGCAGCTCAGCATGGTTGTGGAGGCTGTCCACAGAGCTCGTGTTTGCCTACAGAGCTGCTGTGGCTAGGATGTAGGAGGTCTTCCTTTGATGCAGACCACATTAAGCCATGTAAACGTGGAAGTGTAAATTAAATAGAGAAGCTCCTGCTCCCATTCTGAGGTCCATTTTACCACAGCCTGGGCAACTAACCAGCATATGGCATTCTTGGAGAAACAAATGGAGATTTGTTTAAGCCACGATGCCAAATGGTCATGAATTGCAGAATATGTAATTTTAAACAAGCTATTTCCCTCCACAGTACCAGCTAGGATTCAGAGCTGCAGGCAAGCCAGCTGGCAGCAACATGTGGGGTTGGCAGGCTACCTAGTCTGAGATTACCTTGTCCTCATAAGGGGCTGGTGCTGGTGGGCTGGGTGATTACTGCAACTAAACCCACTAGTGCACATACCCCAAATGGAGAAACTGCCATGTAGCCCTCCTTCTTGGGCTCTTAAAATGAAGCCTTTCCCCAGTGCCCTGTTTTGGTATGGGCCAGTCTTTAGGGCTATTTGACCCTAAGTTGGAAGTGTCTGGAAAAGTAACAAAGGCCCAGTAACTATCCCTCCATGGCTCCAGGGGGAACAGCTTTTCTCTGAGAGGGGAGGATTCAGAAGAGCTGAGGCCTTTACCCTTTGGCCAGTCCTGGGGAAGCACAGCACAGGCCGACCTACAGTCTGTGGAAGGCACGGGGGGGCCTCTTCTCAAGGCAGGTCTGAAAGCAAGCCTGTTCTGCTTCCCTTCCGCCACACACAAGGGGACTCCTGCAATCTCAAGCCATGACTTCCCCTGTTGCTGCATGAAGGCTCACCTGGTCTGCTCAGAGGGTCCTTAGGGAGCCCCTGGACTCCCAGCGTCTTTTGTGTTTTTCCATCCTTCTATTAAGCACCTTTTTCTTATTAATGCACTACTATTCAAGCTGTGTGCAGAGAATGATGAAAAGGAGACCTTGTGTGGGTTTTGGGATTTGTTCAAAGTCTGGGAAATGGTTTTATGAGAGATGCATGTTTCCCTCCCTCTGTGACTTTTTTTAAAAGTAAAGTTTAATATGCTGCCAGAGAAATTGCTGGTTAATAACTTAATAAGCTATGAGCTGGGAATTATGGGAAATAAGTAGTATCTAAGAAAACCTTCTTTGTAGTTTGGTCATGGAGGCTACCTAGCACTGATTATGCTATAGGATGCGAACAGAGCCTCTATTCTACCTAGCATTGATTATGCTATAGGATGCAAATAGAGCCTCTATTCTACCTAGTACTGATTATGCTATAGGATGTGAACAGAGCCTCTATTCTACCTAGCATTGATTATGCTATAGGATGTGAACAGAGCCTCTATTCTTCCAGCTCACTTTCCAGCAGCAGACAAAGGTAAGCAAGCAAGGAAAATGGCAACTTCTGGATGCTGAATGACAAGTCTGGATGTATCATGGGGAGAATTTCTTATCGCATGTCTGACAAACTATGGTCATGTGAAGTTGGCAAGGTATAGGCTTGGGCCTCAGTTCCAGCAATAAGAGCAATGGAAGAACAGTATACCACATTTTATGAAAAGGTTATCTTTAAAAATATTTTTCTTTAATTTTATCTTTTTACTAAGAAACATAGACATTATTTTTCCATTTTTCAGAATCAACAACACTGTTTATAGAGCTCAAGTGACCTCCCCCAAATCAGGGCAAAGCCAAGAATAGAGTCAAGGTTTTCCAGACAAACACATTGTATTTATGTTTCAAACACAACTTCTGAAGAGAGACAGTGTGCCAAGCATAAAGGGCATGCTGGTGTGCACCCACACATGCCAGTGTTGGGCCTCTTTCCAGCATGCCTGACAATGCTAACATAGCCTAAGCTATTAGACCATAAATACCCCTCTCATGTGCTTGGCTCTTTCACATTGCAAAGCTATTATTACTATGTCTTTTCTAGCCTTCTCCATTTTTCTTTCTTTCCTTCCTTCCTTCCTTCCTTCCTTCCTTCCTTCCTTCCTTCCTTCCTTCCTTCCTTCCTTCCTTCCTTCCTTCCTTCCTTCCTTCCTTCCTTCCTTCCTTCCTTCCTTCCAATATGAGTTCTGCATGGCCTGGAATTCCCTCTGTAGACCAGGCTGGCCTCAAACTCATAGAGCTCTCCCTGCCTCTGCCTCCCAAGTGCTGGGATCAGAGGTTTGAGACACCACACAGGCTTATCCTAACTTTAGAGCTTTCAGCTCTGAAGATAAAAATGGGGCCTGTGGATGGGATGGGACAGGCCACACTAGTGGGCTTCAGGGACTGCCTGGCAGTACTTCTCCTGATCTTACTATAGTATGCTCTCCCCAAGCCCCAGGCTTGAGGCTTCCTGTTAAACTACCTCAAGAAGTAGGCCCTCCTCAGAACACAGGCTGTGGGCTGCTGAGGGCTCTTCATGCTCAGAGTAATGAGTCTCTGAGCCTGCACAGGAAGGTGTTTCCAGAGCCTTGCAGGCCGCTGCGATCACTGTCGAGGCCTAGGCACCACAAGTAGTTGAGGGAGGGCAGGGAGGAGTGCAGTGCAGCGAGGCAGGGCGGGCCTCTTCCATACTGCTCCCTTATCCACGCACACACCAGCCCTTTCCCTACAAGTCTTCCTGGAAGAGGGCTAAACCCTGGCCACACAGGGCATTTGGGTTACCAGGGCCCAATCAGCTCAATAATGAGGCAGGGAAGGGACGTATTGCCCTAAAGTCTGATCAGAGTTACTGACTCCAGAGGTACTACCTCTAAAAGAGCACTACTACAGGACAGCTGAGTGACCGGAGAACTAACTTACTCACACACCAGAATCTACACTCTGCTTGGCAGAGAAGCCGCAGCAGCCTGCTGGAGCGGGCCTCTCAGGAAGAGGTCTAGAACAGCAGCCTTTGATGGCAAAGTCTAGAGCTGGGTCCTGTATAGGAGAGCGGCTTCTGCAAGAGGCCTGGGAACAGTGCAGGCTTACAGGATCTTCTACAAGGATGATCAGGCAGCAGGAGGCAGGGCAAAAGGCAAATCAGATTTTTTACTTTCTCCCCAAGTGGAGCCATCTTCTGGGGGACCACATGTCTGTTACAATGGCTGCCCAATCCCTTGCCAATCATCTCTTCTGCATATTTATTTATTTATTTATTTATTTATTTGAAACATGGAGTCAGGGTACTTCTTTAGTCCACTGTGCTTCCAGTGGGACGGAAGCCATACAGGTCGTCCCCAGGCCTCGCCCCTGACTGAACTATACTAACCATCTCTACTATGTTAGCTCCAGCATCTTGATTGTCCACAAAAGCTTCTTTCTGAGGGAAGAATTTCACCAGATGAGATAATCTTTACATTCCCTTTCCAAGTGTAAACTCCATGGTTCTATGGTCCTCTTAACAAAACACAAAGATGCAAGCCATGCTATTTCCTACTGGTGACCTGCAAACTGCTGCGGGAGCGTGTGAAAATTTGGATTTCAAGTCTAGGCAGCTGCCTCTCACCAGTGTCTTCCTGAGACCAGTGATTGTCTCCTAAAGCCGTGGACCAAGTACAAATTCCTTTAAGGGCCACCCCATATGGTCTCTTACCCAATCTTGCACAACATCTCTTCTGGTTCTATCAGCCCACTGCTCATGCTGCGTGATGCAGATGTTCCATTCTGACAGGTTCTTTTCCATCACTTGTGGTATGCCAAACCACACTCCTGCTCTAAAGCTAATCTCAAACATCCAGCTCCCTGAGAAAGCCTTTTTGTCTGTACTTTTGTACCTACTACCTTATGTACCTATTTGAGCTCCACTATTGGTTAACTGTTTCATGACACTGAACTGCATTATAACCAGACCATGACAACAGAGGCCCTAATGAGGCTCTAGTCCATATGCTGAGAGTGCTCACCACAATGCTGAGCTCTGTACTAAGGTTCCTTGGTGCATGAGGAGCAGATATTGTTTCTTAATCAACAAAGGCTGTTCTGTATCCACACAACCTCTCTCATTCTGCAATCATACAGCATTAGCCTTATCGAACAATTAAACCTCACCTAGCCTGTAAAGAAGGTCTCTTTCCCCTGGAACACTTCCTTGATTCCTCAACCTACAAGCTCGCATTTATTGCTTCCATTTCAGCTCTATAGTGACTCATTTCAGCCCTCATTAAACTCTTACTTGCTTATGGTTAATCTGTTCTTGTCTTGGTCAGACTTGGTTTTTTGTTTGTTTTAAGAGATTTATTTTTTATTTTATATATATATGGGTATTTGTCTGTATGTATGTCTGCATACCATGTGCATGCCTGCTGCCTTTAGAGGACCAGATCTCCTGGGACTGGAGTTACAAATAATTGTTAGTTGCTAGAAACCAAACCCAAGTACTCTGCAAGAATAACAAGTGGCCTTAACCCACTGGGCCATCTCCCTTGTATCCCTGAGTGGTTTCTGAAACAGAGACAATATCTTCCATGTTATATTTTGGCTGATGAGACAGGGTTTCCCTATGCTGCCTAGGCAAGGTTGAACTGGCAGCAATTCTTCTGCCCCAGCCTCCTGAGTGCTGGAATTATAAGGTCACACCCACTATGCACTAAAAGTATCATTCATTTTCCTACTACATTGTTCTCTAGTGTATGTGAACTGGAATTGGTTTTAATTCACTGGAAATGGCTCAAGGAAGATGCTGGTTTATCTAAGAGACAGAACTTGATATACATTAAAAGGAAAAAAAAAATACTGTACTAGGGCTCTACATAGTATTATGAAAATGCAAGTCAGACAATGACAATATTGTGCAAACCTTCTAACAGCAACAGTCCACCCCACTCTCCCAAGATCAACAGCACTGAGTGGAGGAAGATAGTTATTTCTGTGCCTTCAAACAAGCTTATTACTAACTCCAGGGTGAGGCTGCAGATTTCGGTATTTAAAAAGCACAAAGCTTCATCAGTTGGGGACTGAATGTCTGGCACACAACTGTGTGAAGGGACTACCTTTCATTTTCCACTGCAGTATGACGATCGGACCCGGACCTGGGCTCAGTTAAACATTCTAATTGCATCTGACTGCTTTGCCCTGACTAAGCTTGCATAAGCCCAGCTGTCAGCAAGAAACACTTCCAATTTCACTTCTTAAACAGCTTGCTCCTTGTTGCATTTGCAAAAGTAGTATGTAATAAAGGGAATGTTTTGCACCTTGTTTCACAGGTTTGGGTTGAAATGTAACTTCATACTTTTGTTGTTTTAAAAATACAAACAGGATCTCCTTTCAAGGTATCATGGCCTTAAACACTCCTGAGATGTCTGAAAGGGAAGAAATTTGGGTCTAAGAATACAGCAATTCCACCTGTCCCATCAGTTCTTCACCAGGTTGAAGGTGACCTCAAGCAGGCTGCGTTAGAGGACTGAAGAAGAGGACTGAAGAAGAGGGCTGAAGAAGCCCTAGGGAGTATCCTCTCCCCAGAGTCTGACTGAGAGTAAAGCAGTGGTCACATTCCCACTCCCTCTGTCTGTCCCTCAGATGTCGAGAAGAGGGACTGCTGGGGAAACCTTTTAGACAAAAGAAGGGAGGGGGAGGAGAAAAAGGAGAGGTGGGGGAAGAAAAGAGAAAAAGGGAAGGCAAGCACCAAGCCCAGCCCACCCCCACACGAAAGCAGCCACTGCCAGGGCCAGGTGTGCTACGTGACTATCCAGCCTTGTCGAGACTCGTGTGCCTTCTAGTCTTGGCAGGGACCACAAATGATAGCCTTTCAATGCCCCACGATCACTCGACTACAGCAGCCCCTCTGGGCTGGACTCCTGCCAGTGGCAATGGAGGTGGGACAGCAAGCTGCAGCATGGCTGAGAGCTTAGCCACACTGTTTCTCAGGTCACTGCAAAAGAGGGAGCTACTTCCTGTGGAGGAGAGCAGTCCAGAACATAGGAGACTGGGGAGAGGCTGGGGCCATGGGAAAGCAGAATCAGACCCAAGCCCCAGTCTTTCTGCCCTGGCAGTGTAGTGTCTTGTGTGAATAAATCTGGTGGTTAGAAAAGAAATGCTGTCTTCAGCTGTTGTGAAGCAAATGGAATTTTTTTTTAGAGCAGATTCTGTAGCTGGCGACAGACCTCTGGGGAAGACCTGGGATTGCCACACAGAAGCAAGCCCCAGCCGTGTCTCTATAAGCACATTTTACTCACATCCTTAAACCCATAGGCCCTCAAGTGGAACAGCACTCAACTTACTGGGGACTAGTAAAGAAGGGAGACACAGGGGTGGGAGGAGTGTTCAAAGGAAGCTGAATAGGAAGTGGATCCTGTTACAGTTCACAGTTTGCAAGTCAGAGCTGTCTTGAGGGGCCAAGTACTAGAGTTGGCCCCTAGAGTAGCTCTTCAGCAAACACAAGCTCTCCCATACCTATTCCCTTCATCAACACCATTTTACTGAAACAAACAACCCCCCAAACACCCCCCCCTCCACATTTCCAAGGTTGCTTTCTTACTAACCTTGAGATCTATTCTTATATTCTCAAGAGCCTGTTTTCTTCATCAGACTATCAAACTTATTTAACAGAATGACAAATATCCAACTGCATGCCAACAAAGCACTGTTCCCCCCACAGGCCCTGAGGCCACAGGGATGGCTGCCTGAACCAAGAAATGTAACTTCTCCACAGTGTCCTGGTACCATGCAGCCTGATATTGGGAGAGCCTGCAGGCCTAATGCCTTTGGTAGTCTTGAGTCTGCTTCTGCCCAGCAAGGGAGAGTGAGGCCATGGGCATGGGAAGAACATTTCTAACTGGGTTCTAGAACTACAGTGGCTGATGTCTTAGCCTTTGCTAAGGTCATAAACTATGAACTATGTCTCAGGGTCAACATCAGGTCTCACCTGGAGCTGGCCAGTACTTAGGTTCTTAGGTCCTACCTTCAGTCTAACTAGTGACTTCTGAGAAGATGTTCTGAGAAGCTCTATTCTAGACACTAAGTCCTAAGTCCCCCCATGACAAACAGTGTCTGGACACATGGAGACAGTAAGGTCTGGGAAAAAGCTTGACAAGGACTTGGCAGCTGAGTACAAATAGTAGCAGTTTTCAGTGGGGGCCACTCCTGTTCAGCTGTGTGGATGGATGGATTCTCCTGACCTCTGAGGGTTACATCTCTCCACATAGGGCCGAGGAGTGAGGTTACACCGACTTCATGGGGTTTTCCATATTTAAAATCCCAAATCCAGGAGTTTTCTTTCCTGAAAACATGTTTTGTTGCCCTCTTTACACTGCTCTGTGGTTTTAAGAAATAGTTGCAGTGCTTAATACAGTCTGGCCTAGCCCAGAAAAGGCTGACAAAGTGACCTGAGTACTGTCTACTCTACTTAAGCCACATCTTAAAAGATGAAAATGCAACATGACCTTCTGGGACAATGACCACATGAGGGTCCCTGGCTTCAGTGGACTTGGGAAGGCAAAGGCATTTACTTCTACTGCAGAGTCTCTCAGGGTGGGAGTCGACACTGGTACGTTTTAAATCTTCCCTGGTGATTCTAGCATTCTAGCCTGAGCATCAGGAACTATTGTTTGGAATGAAAACTTACTACCAGCCAACCTGGCATTTGTTAGTGCCAAGACCAGGAGTCACAGTCTCCTGTGGGGATCCTAATGGGAGAAGTGGCTGGGTGAGGACAGCAGTGATGTATGCAAAGCACGCTCTATTGAGAGCGACAACCAGAACCCGAGTGGTAGTGTCCCAGTGTCATCCCAGCAGTAGGAGGGCTGTGGCTGGCCTAGGCTAAGGAGCAAGGCTCTGTCTCAAAGAAAAATTAAAGCTATCACCATCTCCACTCTCCCAGGAGGAGGAGAGCAAGACAGAATGTGCAAGCAAGCACACACAGCTTGCTACCAGGATCTGAACAAGTTGTTAGTTTGTTACCTGGCACGCCTGGCAGAGCACACAGTACACACAGGCCCTAGTGGTACCCTTGGAAAGCCCAGGGAAAAGTCCTTATGAAGCAGAAACAAAAGGTTAAAGTGTGTCAGTTACTGTGTTAAAACATTAGAGGTAAAACATAACTATACTTGTTTGCCTTATCTCTGAACTTATGCCAAACTAAACTAGTGTTATACACAGGGTGTGTCTCCACAGAAAAGTTAATTTTCTAATACCAAGAGCATTTTGAGATAAACTCATGGAATCATATATACTGATTGCTTCATCCAGAGCTTGGTACAAAATAGGCATTCCAAAAATAACTTTTAAAAACCCTTAAACTTTTGGCCAAGGTCTCCATGCACTGCTTGTGGGACGAGGAACTCATACTGTACAGCAGCTGTAACACTGCCATGTTTCTCAAGAGACTTAGTCGACTTTTAGGAATGAAACCTAAGGCCAGAGTTACAGACTGACTCCACACACACATAGTCACACACAGATTTTTAACTAGGACGTTATTTAGGACATTAAAAAGTAGAACAATGAAGCCAATCATAGTGGCACATGCTTTTAATCCCAGCGCACTTGGGAGGCAGAGGCAGGTGGGTCTTGGTGAGTTTCAGGAGAGTAAGAACTGTATAATGAGGCCCAATCTCAAAACAAACCAACGAACCCAATCTCTCTCCTCTCCTCTCCTCTCCTCTCTCTCTCCTCTCCCTCTCCTCTCCCTCTCCCTCTCCCTC
>NC_034607.1:49951845-50006286 GCF_900095145.1 Mus pahari
CCCCCCCCCTCTCTCTCTCACTGGGATCTGGTAACTGCTGCCCTCACACTGGGATCTGGTAACTACTGCCCTCACACTGGGATCTGGTAACTGCTGCCCTCATACCAGATGGAGAACTGGAGTGAGGAGGGAAGGCTGAGAAAGGGAGAAGGGAGGGCGGGAAGGATTAATGAGCTGATTTCCATAAGACTCCTGACATTCTGGAATGAAAAGCAGCCTGGAAGAGCAAATGCCATGTTCTTTATTCAAATCACATTCCCACTCAGCCATTTATCATGTAAAAGTCCCCAACAACTTTGCTCAACTAGCTCATATAAATAAATCCTTATTAATCTTGCAAAGTATAAACACAAACGAATGACAAAAGTCTGTGTGCTTTCAACTTCGGAGTTGAAATTTTCAAATTCAGTTGATTATCCATAGCTCCCATAATTTTTTTTTTAAACATTTTGGAACAAAAGGACAAATAAATGGCCCATCCCCTAAAATCCTTGAGCTTATTGGACTGAATGAACTCAAGGTCTGAATAAACTACAGGAGAAAAAAATGTGTTACTGCTAGAACCTTTCTCTCTTTCTTTCTTTCTCTCCTCTCTCTCTCCTCTCTCTCTCCTCTCTCTCTCTCTCTCTCTCTCTCTCTCTCTCTCTCTTCTCTCGTTTGAGACAGGGTTTCTCTGTGTAGCCCTGACTGTCCTGGAACTCACTCTGTAGACCAGGCTGGCTTCAAACTCAGAAATCCGCCTGCCTCTGCTTCCCAAGTGCTGGGATTAAAGGTGTGCACCACCACCGCCCAGCAACCAAGTTTCTTTTCCTGGCAACAGTAATTTCTCATAGGTTACACTAGAAAGCTACAGAGTCCTCAGTAAGGCCAAGGCACATTTATCTTTCATGTGTAAATGCCCAGGAATAAAAAGGGGCCTCTTNGGCAGTTGACTCTGGAATACTCCCACAGTTACATCTTCATGGCAAAGCAGGGAAGAGAGTCAGAAAGGATTTGCTTTGACAGGCGACTACCATGAGCCTAAATGGGTTCATCTGAGCTTTCAGTTGACCGGTGTAGACAAACACCTCCCCAGCAAGAGGCCCTCAGAGACAAGGCAGGCCCAGGCTAGGCGATGGTTTCATTACCTACATGGAGTTCTACGGTTTCCAACGCAGCCTGTGGTATTCCTCAATAAAGTGGGTAATACAGAATAGCTCCTGCAAAGCTCTGGAATATCCTGAGCTTCTGCAGCAGGATTTTCTCCCAAACTCTATCCTAGGCTCGAACACACCCTGATTAATACTTGTAAAAAACGTACGTTGGGGAGCAAGAGGAGGCCTGGCATTAGGAGCCACCTACTGAGTGGAAAGTTCACACTTGGATAAGAGAGCTGACTGTAGGAAGCAGAACTGTGGCTTTCCTGTGCTCTGGGCAAGGTGGCAGAACCCAGTGAGCTCATGTGACTCAAGGCTTTATTTTCTAGGCTAAGACTAAAGAAATCAGAGGAAAAACTCAGAAGTGGGTGGAGGGATGGTCACAATGACAAGGTTGATTGGACAACAGTGACAGGGACCATGGAGGATGTCTGCCAAGGTAGGAAGGCCCTCTCCAGCCGAAGAGTGGATGTGAGGAACTAAGACTTCCCAGCCATCTACAGGCACCATGCAAACTGTGCATGCCAAGGGCTGGCCTGTCCCCCCACCTTCTCTCTCATGCAACAAGAAGGACTGGCCTAAGGACTGCTGGTGAGTCTGAGCGAAGGGATAGAGACTCTTCCCTATACAAGCTTCAGAGCCAAGGCCTAACTCCTGACAAGGGCATGGCTAAAAGAGATTTTCAGCAGACAATTCTTGGAGAACCTCCATTTCTGATTCTCCAGAAACAACAGCTGGAAGATCTGTAAAGACAAGGCACAGATGTGACCCCAGGTCTCTGCTCTCTGAAGAGTGTCTTAGAGAGGCTGAAGGCAATGGGCTGCAGAGAAGGCAAGCAATCTCACACTTAGGGAAACCACTGAACAGCTTCCATAACCTCAGTGGCCCTTTAGACAAAGAGGACCCAACCAGTGAGCATGCCCACAGTTAAGTATGGCCTGAGACAGTCACTATACACCATATCACCACACTGCCACTGTGGACATGGCTCGCCTCACTTTGTGTGGCCTGCCCAGTTCCCTCTACCTCACGGAGGGTCATGGCATCATTGCACAAGGCTGTCTTAAGCACCACTGGCCTCTCCTTCTTTCTTTTCCCCGGAGACAGGTTTCTCTGTATAAGAAAGCCCTGGCTGTCCTGGAGTCACTTTGCAGACTAGGCCAGCTTTGAATTCACAGAGACCTGCCTGCCTGTCTCTTGAGTGCTGGGATTAAAGGCATGCCCCACCACCGCCCACAACTGGCCTCTTCTTAACTCCTACAGGAGCCTTGAAGAGACACTGTCCTACCAATATCTGGGGACCCAAAGATTTTGCGCACAGTGTTAGAGCTTTCTCTACACATGATAAAATGGAAGGTTGTTTTTACCCTTTACATCACTTTATATTCTAAGTAAGAATGGCAAAACAGAAAAAAAAGAAAGAAAAGAAAATAAAGAAAAATACCCCCCCCCCCCCGCTTTTGCTGACATAACAAGACTACCCACCGAATCCTGGCAAGCTTCCATTCCCTCTTCCATGCACGTTCCACCTTCTCTCCAGTGCCTTCAAGTACCCAAGGGCTTTGACCTTTAGGCTGCCGTGGCTCCCAAGGGTCTGTACAATGCAGACCAGCTAACAGGGTTGGTTCTTGGTGAGGGTAAGCAACATCTGACTATTGAACTATATCAAACCCCTAGCCCCAACCCTCAGCAATTTTAGAAAAATTGTCAAGAAATACTTTTTTTCACCACAATGCAAAGGTCTAAAATACTCCAAAAACTAATATGAACAAGTGAAACTTCCTCATAACTAGAAAGAGCTATTTTCTAACACCACTAACCCAGTGACACCTCCTCATTCACGTGGGGCTTTTACATACCTCATGGCGAGCCAGACTTTGGCTTTGGTACAAGCAGTGATGTCACTCAGCTCCTGCAGGAAATGTGCATTTGCTCTGTGGCTGGAGTCTGTAATGTAGGCTTGTAACAAATGAAAAACCTGAATCAGAAAAGAGAAAAAACAATACTCTGCTGTGAAAATGAGATTTCCTCAAAAATGGTTCCTCAAAGGAAATGAACTCTGTCTCCACAAGAAAGCAGGCCGAGAGCTGTGGGGTTGGGGGGCAGCCCAGGGCTGAGCCGCATAAACCCGTGCTCTGGGTCGCTCCTACAATTCCCTAAAACAAGGTTAACCGTGACCACATAATCATCAGCCTCGAGAGGTCTTAGGTAGAAACAAGAAGTGGAATACTGTTATGTTAGCAATTTTACAAGAAACTAAACTCCAAGCCTATACAGGAAGGAGCTATGAGTCTGTGTGGCTTAGACATATACTTGGGTTCATTAGGGCAGTGTGGCCCAATGAGACAGGAAGAGCACAGCTCACCTGTGCAGAAGCAGGCAGTACTGTCTGTGAACAAATCCTTGAAACTTTTCCTTAGCAGTAAGAAGGGACAGCAGTCAGATGTGGCATAGACTTTTGACACTTACATGACAGTTATATACCAGGAATTAAAAGCAGAAAGATCAGAGCCTGATGTCTCTCAACTGTTTATATGTATGATGGTGGCACGGTTTGACCACACAATCTAGACCACTGTGACTCTGAGAGGAGCACAGATCTTTGGGGAACAATGAATGAGATGGAGGGTTCTCTGGCCTGCAAGCCTCATGGCACACAATTTCTTTGGTTGGTCGGTCACCTGCATAAGCATATGAGGATGAAGGAAACAGAGTGCCAATAAACACATAAGAAATTTAAACATTTTCCCTTTTCTTTTCTGTTGTATCCTCTGCCAGGAGGGCTGGCACACAGGCTGCCACATATGGCTCTCTGTGGGCTTTTCGGAAAAGTGCAAGTACTTTACTCATGGTACCATCTCCCAGGCTGTGCCTCAGTTTCAAGTAATAATAATAGCAAATATTTTTATATCTCCAAGTGAAAAAAGGAAGCTATAAGGGCCTCTTGCTGGGGGAGGTGTTTGTCTACACCGGTCAACTGAAAGCTCAGATGAACCCATTTAGGCTCATGGTAGTCGCCTGTCAAAGCAAATCCTTTCTGACTCTCTTCCCTGCTTTGCCATGAAGATGTAACTGTGGGAGTATTCCAGAGTCAACTGCCNAAGAGGCCCCTTTTTATTCCTGGGCATTTACACATGAAAGATAAATGTGCCTTGGGACTACAGCTGAACTACAGGCTAGAGTCACATGTCAAGATTCTCCCCCTGCTCCGCCCTTTTTTAGATAAGAACTCAAGTAGCCCAGGGTGGTCTCAAACTCCTAATGTAGCTGAGGATGGCCTTGAACCAGTTGATCCTCCTCTGCCTCCTGAATACTGGAATTACAGGTGTATGTCACCAGGCCTAGTCTAACTTTCTCTGAAGTGGGAGTCTGTGGGAGTGTGGGCTCAGCTCCTGTAAGCACACTGAAACACCTTCTCTAACAAAGACCTGTTCTTTCAGAAGCACTGATCGGATGCTGCTGCCTCACCACAGCCCGCAGGGACCAAACCACCAGGCATAGAGCCTGGAGCACTGGGCTGGCCGGGGCTTCTGTTCCTATGTGGTGACTGCCAGAGGGAAAAATACCTCCCTTGGTCTCAATCCCCACTGTCCCGAAAGAGCTGGCAAAGTCACTGGGCCTTGCTTTCTTTTCTCCACAGCTGCACTAAACCAACCACCAGGGCTTTCATGTGTCACAGTGCTGTAATTAATCAGCAGACACCAGCAAAACACACGACTGTGGAATTTACTTGTCAAGAGAGCTGTGAGGTTTCAAATGCTTCTCATTTAGAAGCAATCACTTTAGAAATAACCCCCTGTGGATGTTTAAGCCCTGGCCTAGATTTGCTCACCTTGCTTGGCAAAAACAAGACTGTTTTTGAAACGCTTGGTAGTTCTGGCTTATGAATGTCAGCCTACAGGCCCATCAATTCTGTCACCCTGGGCACAAACCAGACAACAGCTGCAATCCCAGTAACTCACCAAGGACAGAGAGTGATATGTCTGTACCTGACCAATGTACACAGAGGGGCATGTAGGCAAACCTGGTAGACAACACAAGTATAAGAGGCAGTGCAGTACAAGCCGAGCACTTGTTAGAGAAGCAGAGGAGAACAGAGCAGGGAAGGAAGGGAGAAGACAAAGCAGATGGAGAGGCTTGCAAACAAACATGAAATAGATTAGTATTTCTGAGAAATATTAATGAAAATATTTGAATGCACAACCATCCTCACATGACATTTGAAACACTGGACTCAAGAAAAATGAGGTAATCATTCAGTGTGACGTTCAGGGAGGTCTGGAAAGAGCCACTTGTCTCTCAGTTCTTGGGTTGGCAGACACAAGGCCACTTTTCTCTCCTTCCACATTTGCCTACAGTGCTGGTACTGAGTGTAGTTAAACCCAGGCCTGGGATAACTTGCAAACAGCAATCATAGAGATGCTTGAGCTGCCAGGCCAGTGAAGGAGCAGGACTCAGACACACCAAAGTGCTGACAAGCATACTGCCAGCTCAGGGGCCCAAGTGGACAACAGCGTTCAAATATCCAGTCCAGAAATACCTACTAAGCAAGTGTTATTACCAGATAGCGTTCTGGTAACTGCAGCAGAGACCAAGCAGCAGGGCTCCCTCCCTCCTGCCTCTCTTTCTCCCGCTCCCCCAGCTTGGGCTCTAGTCATGAGGGCTTCCCCGATGCTGCATGCCAGTGATGTCACCTGCCTGCCTTTCCATGATCTGCTGTTTGTGAGTCCAGTACATGGTAGGAACTCAGCAGCACTGAGTGGAACATATGCTGGTGTTTAGTGTCTCTCTCCTGACAGTAACCGTCTCAGGATACGATTCCCCCTGGAGCCTGTACACTGCAGTAGGTACCAACTTTGTGTTCAGGGTAGACACATGGCTAAAAGATACCTTCCTCCTCTATTTCCATGACTGCTGATGGAGACTGCAAGGTTAGACAAATGGTAAGACTCCAATCACACGGTACACACTCTGAGGGCAAGCAGACATGGCTGCAAACCAAGGGACTAGCTGTGTATATCTTTAGATCAACTAAGTTAACCTCTGTTTCCTCATGTTAAATAGAGTAAGACAGTAGTCTCCTCTTTCTTTTCAATTATTATTCTAGTGTGTGTGTGTGTGTGTGTGTGTGTGATGGCAAATGTGTAGAGGTCAAGGGACATATTTGGGGGATCAGTTCTAGTGATGGAACTTAAATTGTTAAAACTTGCATGACAAGTACTTTTTACTGGCTTGGCTGAATCATATTGTCAGCTCAGTGGCCCTCTCTGTAGGAAACATTCCAAGGCACTGGTGGGTGTCTGAAACCTTGGTTAATATAAACCTTACGTAACTGTATTTTTCCTATATACATATACACATCTATAAAAAGTTTAACTTTCAAACTAATCACAACAAAAGAGAAATAAAACAGAAAACAACAATATACTATAATAAAAATTACTTAAATTTATTTACTTCAATTTGGAACTCCCCCCCCCCTTTTTTTTTGGATTTTTGAGACAGGGTTTCTCTGTGTAGCCCTGGCTGTCCTGGAACTCCCTCTGTAGGCCAGGCTGTGTAGACCAGGCTGGCCTCAAATTCAGAGCTCTCCCTGTCTCTGCCTTCTCAGGGCTGAATTTAAAGGCAAGTGCCAGCACAACCAGTTTGAACTTTACTATCTTTAGACTGCAGCTGACAGTGATTGAGCCTTCAGGAGGAGCTAATGGGAACAGAAAGATCTCTACAATCTATGACTAGAGAGATATGTTTATTATATATACACACACACATATGAACACACGTGCACTCACATATATACATACAATTAAGAAATCTTTAAAAGGTGTTTACTATTCAATGGTGGTTGGCTAATTGTAACAATGGACCACACTAATAAAAACATGAATAGTAGGAGAGAGTTAGGGGAGAGGAGAGGAATATACATGGGAATCCTTATACTACCAACACAATATTTTCATAAATCTAGCACTGTTTTAAAGTAGATCCTAATTTAATGTATTGCGACTGGTCAGAGATCAGCACGGTGTGTGGGTGGGGACGAGAAAGACCTCACTGGCAATGTGATGGAACTGATCCTGTCCTGTGGCCAGCAGAGGCCTCTTCAAAGGGAAGACTTCCGAGATGGGAGCTGTAACTTGCAGGGAGCTACCAAGGGCTGCTCCAGATAAGACAGGGGGTCCAGGATCATGCCAGAAGTCCAGTTAAGAGGTGATGTGTTGAACCAGGGGCTAAAGACGATTAGCACGTGGGCTATGAGGCCTCAAAGCCTATACAGTGCTTCTGTAAAAACATTTAGAAGCTGGGAGGCATCATATCAGCATCATCTCTATTTTCAACTTCTTTTGAAACTCAGAAGATCCACTTGTAGTGGACCTAAGAAGTCACAAGTTACCCATCCACAGCTGAATGGTAGGAGCTACTTATTGCCCACTACTGCTAAGGGTGTATTAATGCCATTTGTCACTGCTCATTTTTCTTAACTTGGGGACATCAAAACCAAAATGAAATATTTACAAAGTACAAGAATGTATGAAAGGTCTGACATCACAGGGTAGGCAGAGAGGGCATGAGTGTGAGTGACTCCTCTAGGTTTCTGACCAGGGCACACTCTGAGCTTGTGGTGCCCTCTAAGAACCACAGCTGAACTCTAGTGCAGTGGGTAGAGAGGAATACTCACATGGGAAAGCCCTTCTTGGGCTGCCAAGTAGGGTGACAGCTGGAAAAAAGAAGTTGGACATCAAAAGATATTCTTAACTTGGGAAGTTGGGCTACCTTTCAGGATCAGGATCAGACGGCATCCCCAGCAGTCTGAGAATGGTG
This sequence comes from Mus pahari, assembly GCF_900095145.1. Taxonomy (NCBI): domain Eukaryota; kingdom Metazoa; phylum Chordata; class Mammalia; order Rodentia; family Muridae; genus Mus; species Mus pahari. The sequence goes on from NC_034607.1 coordinate 49,959,804, forward strand.
GGGGTGGGGGACTGAGTTAGTCTGGATTTAACATCCCATGTACTGAGATTTGGGGTAGGGAACATCAATGTGATGGTTTCTTTAGTTAGTCATTTATTGCACAAAACAGCAATTCTTTTGAGACTGAGCCGGAGCTCTGTGTATCTATTAACCTTAGAGCAGAGGACAGTTTGCCTCTCGGCATAGCAGGTCCCTAAAGTAGACTCAGAGCTATCACCAAGGAAAGAAAAGAGAGGACGAAAGTGCTGCTGCTGCACGACAGTTCAGCTGCTTGATGGCTCCACCGCCTCACGGCTCATCTGGCAGACACCCTCACTACACCAACCAGGCAAGGTCACAGCGGAAGGAGAGAAGTGACTCCATGAAGTTATTCTCTGACCCCAGCCCCCTAACATCACACATACATGCAACAACAATAACAACAACAACAACAACAACAACAACAACAACAAAGGAAGGAAGGAAGGCAGGAAGACAGAAAGAAAGAACAGTTACAAAGACTCTGCTTCCATCAGAAAGAGGCAGAATGGATCACAGCTGGCAGCAGCATGCCCTGACTCACAAGCATGGCTGGTCAGCCCTGCCCTAAGGCCACAAAGGGGCTGTACTGAATGAAGGTCAGGGGATCCTGTATTTCTTACACTGCAAAAGTAAGTTGTATGTTGATAGTGTGTGAACAGCCAGAGCTTCCTTCTTCCAGAGGGTTCCATCCTGAGACTGCTCCCTTATAGACTTCCTCCTGAGATTAGCTAAACTCAGGTGGATTGGTGGCATGTAATAAAAATGGTGAGGTTCTGGGCTGCTGGTGCATCTCCAGATTCCAGCTTCAGTTTCTCTCTCTCTCTCTCTGATTTTTTCATTCCCTCTTTGCTCCAGCTAAGCTAATTCCTAAATCTATGTTAAGATGTTTTGTTTTTTTAAAATAAACTTTAACTTTGCTTTAAAAAAAACAACTAAGTTGTGATGAGGCACCACATTGAGAACCTGGAGACAGGGCCGCCCTCTATCCAGACTCTAAACCCAGAGAGACCATGGGGGATGGAGGTGAGCAGGCATCCGTGGGACACATGTGGTCCATTCGGGCAGCCCAGGATCGTAAAAGCAGCCCCACAGTATGAATGTAATGCATCTGGAATAAATGTCATGCGGCTAAGAAGAGTCATGGCCCTGCCCTGAAAACCTTACTGCTTCAGGAAAGGATGTCCTGCTTATTCGGCTTTACTAAAACAGTGACTTGTGTGAGACAAGATCAAGATGACAGATGGCTGTTTGGGAAAGCAATGCCGAGACGGGTTTCTCCTTCCCAGAGTGTGGCTTTCAGAGCACTTTCCTCCCTTTAAAATCAACAGCAGCTGAGCTCAGAAGCCAGCAGGCTTGAGCAGTCACAGGCAGGGTTCGGCAGGCCATGGAAAAGGCCAACTCCAGTAGGACAAGAGATAGTCATCTCAAAGGTCAGACCTGAAGGGGTAAGTGGACAAAACCACCAGTGATCCTAAACTCTGGTGATCAATGCTAGTCCATTCACTTTTACAACTGGATTTTGCTAAAGAGTAAAATAAAATAAAACAAAGTAAGTTCAGTCTTCCCTCTTGCAGCACACAGACTTGGCGAGCACTTTGAGTCTACTCCACTCCGGCCAGTATGCCACCTGCATCTGCCTTCCTGCATCACTCTAACCCCAGCTAAGTCACTGCCACATTTTTCCAAACTTTATGTTTACACAGGATTTTATTTCGGCTGTTAAACCATCTGCATTTCTTTAGAAACTTAAATAAATGATCTATGCCGGGAATGTACAGTATAGAGTGATGTCAGCTCCTTCTCCCTCTTCTCTCTACTCACTGGTTAGAACAGGCAAACATTGTTTCAGCCTGTAGTGGGAATGTGAATATTTATTCTGTCAACTTAATTCATACAAACAGAACTAAAGACAGGCTGGCAGGCTTAAGTACTTTATGGCTTTAAGTCAGACTGAAAAAGGGGGGGTAGTAGGGGAATGGCTGGGAAAAGAATCTAAACTTTCGAATTCACAGAAACACGCCTCTTCACATAATTGCTGGAAGTGGAGATAGCAAACATTTCAAAGGCAGACCGCATACGTGTGCATGCATGCATTTGTGTGCTTGCATGTGCCTGCGTCTTGGGAAAGCCAGGGAGAAAGCCCTGTACCATCTGTCAGTCCCAGTCACTTTAAGGTTGGCCAGGTTGCAGGATTGGTTTTCTTATTGCTTGGGCTTGTTGGGCACATGTACTTGCCTATGCCATTTGTACGGAGTCCAATGAAGGGGCTCTCATTGCCAGTAACACTTGTCACTGACCTTGAAGGAGTGTGGAGGGCTCTAGGCAATACCTTAATGACACTTGAGTTCCTTAGCTGGGTCATCCTCAAGAAGATGGGCCTGTGTCACCCACAATCATCCCTTAATGGATTCTCTATTAGAAAGCAGAACAGGAAACATTTTAGGCAACTGCTCCCCCAAACCTCAGTCTGTTTATGAGATGAGAAAACACACCCCTTCAAAGCTCTTAGTAAATGGTATCTTCGTGGAAGAAGACACTACTCCCAGGTGAAGCTGCCTTTTGCCTGACCAGCCTGGGGAGTGTGTCACTGGGAGTGCACCTTGAAGGACTGAAACACACAAACCCGTCCAAATGGGAGTGTGCAGACTTGCTGGGCCACTCCTTTCTAGAACTCTCCCATCCAGGTGGTCAGGAGCCCAAAGACCTTGCACCTAGATGATGCCTTTGCTCCAGTACTTACGATGACATATGTCTGTCAGATTTTCTAAAGGTAAGGTCTGAGGGTAAAGCTCACTCCTGGTTAAAACCCTCTTCAAGGACTAGCTGGGCCCTGAAAGCGCACCTGCATTCTGGTCCTGCCTTCTACCTTCTCTGTGCCACACAGCTATTCTGTGCCCAGAGAGATGAAATTCCATTCCCGACTGATGCTACTTGGTTCAGCCTGGCCCTTCCCATTTTTCCTTCTATTCTTTCCAACGGGGCTACAGGAATTCTACGCAAATCATAGGGCCACTTCAAACATTCCTGGGCTTACACACTGAGACCTTACCCTGCCCTAAGGCTCTCATTTCCTTTTTCATGCCCTATAGTCCTGTTTGCACCTCACCCCTCCCTTCCTGCATTGAAGGGATCAGTGCTGAGGCTTGACCCAGCGCCTCCTCATCTATGCTAGGCAAAGCTCCTTGTTACTGAAGTCACATGTCTAGCCCCTTGAATCTGTTGTCAGTTATCAATCTGCAATGTTCTTTCCTAAAATAGAGGTCCTTGAAGCAAAGAACTATGCCTTCTTCCCTATAGCTCCTAAGGATACAAGATTTTTGTCTGGATGAAAGACTCACTAAACAGATGGACTTGTTGATCTGGAATCGGCACACCCACTTAAGAGGGAGAGGAGCTGATTGAGTTTGTTCTGAATCATCTTGGTGGTACTACAAATGTTATAATGCCATTAAGAAACTGGATTCTCAAAAGCAGAGTCAAGGGCCCTGGGCAGAATTCTAGGTGCTGGCAAAGTTTAGACGGTGATATTGGCGCTAGTCAATCTTTATCTATTAAAAAAAAAAAACTTTACCTTTCATTGCTCAGAACTATGTGTAAAAATTATAATTTACTTGCAAAACATATCTATTTAAGTCCCCCTTTTAAGACTCATTTGTTAACCAAGGCTGGCATAGTACTTGCTATGTAGCTCAGGCTGACCTTGAACTTGTGGCAATTCTCTGTCTCTGCCTCCTAAGTGCCGGGGTAACTGGCATGAGTCATGATGCTGGGCTAGGAGAACATTTCCATTTTCTGAATAACTGGATCCTTAAAGATTTGAGATTAATAGTAAAGTCTGTGATATAGCAATACTTATCAAAAAGCAACCAAGCAGAGGCTGGAAAGATGGCTTAGTGATTAAGAGCACTGGCTGCTCTTTTAGAGGACATGAGCTCAAATCCCAGCACCCACATGGTGGCTCCTAATATTTGTAATTCTGGTCCTAGGAAATCTTGTGCTCTTTTCTGGTCTTCTTGGTACCAGTTATGCCTGTGATGCATATACATATATGCAGGCAAAACACTCATACCCATGCAAACTAACAAAACAAATCCCAACCAACCAAACAGAACTAACCAATAAAAATAACAGATAATTTGTTCAGTTGAGACACAGGGAGAGGTATGTTGGTGGTAGCATAAATGAAATAAAATAAATCAAGAATGAGTCACTGCTAAAGTCAAGTGACGCCACTAAAGAGTCTTATGTTACTTGTTTATACCTGAAGGAGAGAGGGGAAAGGAAAGAGCACTTAGGAGGCAGGGCAGGCAGGTCTCTACAAATAATAATGGTTTACTCAATAGAATAACAGAAAGACAACCAACCAATTCTCTGTGATATACATTAGTTGGATCCCTACCTATTGTGTGGGGGACAATACAAACCTCCCAAAATCAAAAATGCAAAACTATAAAAACACTGGTGAAAATGAGGAATGTTCTTATTACTTTCTAGCAAAGGTGTATTTTTGCTGATCTTGTATTTTCCATGAGGAATGAAGAAGTAACAGGACAAGGAAGGTCAGAATACAATATAGCCACATAAAAACTGGAAACTAAAAATATATTTTTTTACATTTATTATTATTTTAATTAACTTATTTATTGCAGCAGTATTTGTGTGGAAGTCAGAGGACAACTTTCAGGAGTCAGTTTTCTCCTTCTACTCCCTGGGACTCAGGGACTGAACTCAAGTTGGATGGTTTGGAGGTAGCCACCTTTAGCAGCTGAGCCATCTCACTGGCCCCAAACTGGAAATTTTTATACAGCAAAAACTACAGTGATCAGTCAACAGTAAAGGAAAAATAGGATAAAGTATTTGTCAATTCATCTCTCATTAAGAAAAATAAAAATAAATTAAATATGCACTTAGGAAGCAGAGGCAGGCAGGTATCTGAATTAGAGGTTAGCCAGAACTTCACAATGAGACTCTGTTTCAAAGAAAGGGAGTGGGGGTTAGATTTCCAAACCTCCCTAATTTATGCATCATTAGAACTGCCATAATTTTCTCATGGTGGCCTCTAGGCCAATGGACATATCTAATGCTTTGAATTCATTAGGTGGGTAGGTCCAAACGACCCAAGGAACACAAAGTCTTTCAGGGCTTCTGCGTCTGACTGCCTTCTCACAGGGCCACTGTAATACTAAGGGGATGTATGCGTCCATCACTTCCCATGCCCTGGGCTCCTCTCCTTGCTGTCCCACCTTAATTTCTTATGACACATACTTTCTATCACAGCAGCTACCCATGTCAATTTTACAGAGGCATGACAAGAGCTAATGTCTCTATGCTACTTTGAGCTAGTAGTTCACATGTCTGACAGACATCCAGTGTCACAGTACTTTCTCCCTCAGTTTTAAACATCCTATGCCTTGGCCCACCCCTTTGGGAACTGCAAATATTTAGCAGAGAATATAAATAATGTACAGATGAAACAGAAATAGCCAATACACATGAGAAAATGTTAATGTCATTATGTTAAAGGACACACAGACACAATGTTTAATGGAAACAGTAGGTTCAAGGGCTTTGCCGTGTCCTTCCACCCTGCTCTCACTTATCACTCTTACTGTCGTCTACCTCTTGGGCCTCAAACAATCTATTTTTAAGCCAAAGTATTTTGACAAAGAAATTTTTTGAAAGGGTAAAACCCAATTAATAACTAAGAAAATGAACATGAATTCATCAGTGAGTTAGAAACTTACTGGCAGAGCTACACTTTTGCACATATAACTTGTTATACCTCACAACAGGAGCTAGGCAAACAACTCCACACCAAGCTGGCAGTAGCTTTCAAAATGGAAAACATGCACTTTGCTCATTCTCACAATGTCTTAGGTGTTTCTAGGTGTTTATTTTGCAGCCACACTTTCAGATATCCATGTTCAAGAATGATCATTAGCAATATTGATTGTAAAATGAATGATTTGAAATGACTGATACAGAACCAGCTGGAAAAGCTGTGGATACTCCTGTGAGTAATCATAGCCAAACTATACAGCTATTAAGAAGAATTGTAGATTTACATGTACTTAATTGGAAACATCTCTAAGTCATACTGTTAAATAATAATAATAAAAAAAGCTATAAATGCTATGGTCATATTTTCACTCCTGTCAAATTATCAGTAGTGAAGCCTGGGATTTTATATTTAATAAGGTAGATTTCTGCTATTTTATCTAATCTAATCTATGTATTTATTTTTTTTGGGACAGGGTTTCTCTATATAGCCTTGGCTGTACTAGAACTTAATCTGTAGATCAGGCTAGCCCTGCCTCTGCTTCCTGAGTACTGGTATTAAAAGAAAGTGCCACCACTGTTTTTTCTTTTAAAATAATTATAAACCCATTTAGTTTGCTAAATGTGGCCTGCATGCCTTCTGCCAAGTTTCCTCCAATACTAACAATTTACATAATCAAACGTGGAAATTTTATCTGAGTGTACAAGCTCATGTTTATAATCCCTTTGGAGGTAGAGGCAGGAGACTAGGAGCTCAAGGGTATCCTCAGCTACAAGTATGAGGCCAGCCTGGGCCTCAAAGATCAGCCAAAAGAAACAAACCCAGAGAATGAATTCACACGACAGTGCTCTTCACCTTGACCAAGTGGTTAGCATTTTATATGTGCAGAGTGCATGCAGGTCACTTGATCCCAGGTATAGATCTGCAGAATCAAGTGACAGTACTGTTAGCCTATCAAACCAATGACATCAAGATATACCAGAGAAAGAGGGAGAGAGAGAAACCCCAGAATGCTAATTACTTTACTAAGACAGGTAGCCAGGTGGCATTTTTTAACCAAGAGATTAAAAAACCAAATCAAAGAAAACAAACGTATCTCAATTACTCCTAACAGGAGGCTCTTCAGACATTCTAAATATAGTAGCAGTGAGATCCTCCTCCCCCTCTTCACCTTTTGTCACTGTGTAGCTAGGCTGACCTTGAACTTGAACTCCTCTGCCCTCCTGCCTCAGGGCCCTGAGTACTGGGGTGGGAAGTGTCACCACCTTACCTGGCTCCTGGACTTATCCTTTGACCTTTGAGCCCTATGGCCAGTGGTACTTGAAAATAGGTCAGGAAAAGGCACCAAGGCGAGATGTGGGCAGCAGCATTCTTGAGAGCTACAGTGGCATACCCAACATTGTGTCTTTAGGAAGCAAGGCTAACAGAAATGAAACACTCCTACATTAATATACACTATGGATTTTAAAGCAGCTGTAACATTTCCCTTCTAAATAAAAAGAATTTGTGTCACAGAAAACAGTTTTTTCATTTAGCATCTCATCTTTACACTGATTAGTGAATATTATCCAAGCCACCCAGTAGGGACTTGGACAAAATGCCGTAGGAACTCCCATCAGGCCCTTCAAGTATGCATGTGGGCCAAAGTCAGCGTCTGGAGGCTGCTAGAATCCCTTGTTCTGTGGTAACAGAGAGACTCCTCTTTTTGAAAACTGAACATGAAATTTCTTTTCTTACATGCTGTCAGTTGCAGTTTATTTCAAAGGTTCTCACAGTAGGCAAAGGGAGAGGCGAAATCTTTAAAAGTCAGAAAGTGACAACTGTTTATATCTCACATGGAAGAAGGAAAAGAATGACTGCTCCAAGTCCCCAGGAATGGAGATGCGGGCAGCTTCCGCTCTCCACCCCCAGGCTGTTTGCTTCTTAGCCACTCAGCACCTCCAGCATCTGCAGCTCCACTTTTGGCAGGAGTCTGCAATAAGCAGGCTCTGTCTCAGGGCCTCTGAGTCTTTCTTTCATTGACAGCTATGCCTCCACAATCCCACCATGCACTAGCTCAAATCACACGGGCAGGCACAGTAAGTTCTCTCTACATCCCGAGCCCAGCATCACTGGAGGACACTGTCATTTAGAGGGATTCTGTGAGATCTTACTGAGGGGAAAGGTCATTGGAATGGCTCCGTGTGCTTTCTTTCACCTCCAGTAATCAAATTTGGCTGAGTTGACAATGAACTCTGGATGGTCAGTATGCACGAGCTTGTACATGGATTTCAACCTGTTACTAGCTGTTTTCTGTGATAATGAGACCTGGATGGCATTGCAATGACCAACCTAAGTGGCACTCCTGCACGAGTTAATCAAGGGGGCAATTCTCAGTTTAGTGTAAAGACTTCCTGTCTTTCCTACTTGTTTACCGAGGCTTAGTTCACTAGCTTCCTCTGGGAAGTTCCCCCTAACCATGCCAGGTCACAACCACCTCCTCGCCCTCTTGTCCCATCTAATTTATTATCTGAACCTCTAACCCATGTTGCCTTGATTACTATTTATCCTTTTATGAAAACCATCTCCAGCGCAGTCTTCCAGGAGTGAAAAGGTTTGATTTTAAAGCTAAGGCCTTTCCATGTGGGTTGAGGTAAGCAGTGCTCACAGGTTAACTTAACTGTGTAAATGGCAAGACTTGCAACATGGCGGCACACGTGTGTAACTGCAGGAAAGGAAGGACGCCTGTGTGTTCAATGCCAACCTGTGCTACATGGCCGGGTCCTGCCTGTGAAAACACAGAGCAGAGACTCTCCAAGTGGGCGAGGAGGTTAGTCTTCAGAACTGCAAAGTACCGTGTGATGGGCAACCGGCCCATCCTCCCGGCTTGCTGACAAGTCATGGTATTTACCCTAGACCCACTGAGGAAATTCCAAGTCTCCTCTCTGAATCTACTGCAACACCTAAAGCTGTTATCTAGGCATTACTTGTGGATGCAGGGCTGAGGGAGCACGGCCTCCTAAGAAGGTATCACCTACCTCCCAGCCCTGAGCATCAGGTCTTCTGACTCTGTCACTGTATCGATGGAAGGCTATGAGGAGCAACCTGGGAAAGGTTTAAAGTTAGTGCGGATTTTTACGTAGGCGAGCCGTCTCAGCCAGTTATTGGGACAGACTGCAATGGGGCAAGAAGACATCCTTCTTGAATCAGAAGTCCTAAATCTACCTTGTTACCCCTGGAACATCTGGCAATGTCACACCCTTGAAAACTACCAGTACCCAGTGGTCTAGGCAAGGGATAGTGGTAAAATGCTTCACAAGGCATAGCAGAACCTTTCAGAACAAAGAAGCATCGAGGCTAAAATGAGGAGCACTGAGACAAACAGCTCTGGAGAATTGCCAAATCAGAGGCTCCAGGCAAGGACAGGCTGGTGACCCAAGAAAAACGTCTCACCTTTGAGTTTTAGTTTCTTCACATATAAAATGGAACTCGGAAGACAGCTCATGTCGCTGGGTAATAGAGGTCTAAAAAGTAATTGCTGTGAGAAGGGCTTGGTGATCATGCTTTAACAAATAAGTCTTTCCAATCAACAAATGCCACATAGACTTATTTTTTCTGGGCAACGTATGACTCCTCTTGAAATAGATATGAAGAGGAAACTGGCCCCACCCTGGCCACTGACTCTGTTGCTGCTTGCTTACGCTTGTCTGTTTTCCTCAGCAGGGATTGGCCAGGGGACTTGTTGGCCCTCCCAGGACTGTCCTTCAGCAGTGTTTCCCCTAGTGCACGCTGCTAAGCTCCCAAGACATAGTGCTTTCAGTCAATCATCGAGCCAGAGTTCCTGCCAAATGTATGGCAGAGGCACAAGATAATGATTATCCCTTTGGTGCTAACAAAGTATGGTTGCTAGAAGTTTGTCTTTTTTTTTTTTTTTTTGGTAATAGCTAAATTCCTATTCTTAGGCTGGGTGGAAGCAATCGGCTCTTTTTTTTTTAGATGTGAAGAGAAAATACACCATGGAACTGTGTGAACACTTCTAACCGTTTTTCCCCTAGTGCACGCTTTGAATTCTCTGATTACAGAGATTCTCATTTACCTAAAGTATGTGGTGCTGCAGGGATGATTCTTATCATCTTCCAAAGGAGCTGAACTGTTTCCAGAATCCACTTTTTGGTCATTTCTGATTTACAGTATACATGAATTTTATAGCACCATGAAAGGTGAAGTCAGTCACACACACACACACACACACACACACACACACACACACACACACACACCTCTCAAACACTGTCTGGTTTCAAAAGCAGGCACCTCACAGCCACGTGAGGTAGAATGGTACATGCCAGGGGTTGAGGGGTTGGAGAATAGGGAGCTGTTTAAGGGGTGAAGAGTTTCAGGTGCACAAGATAAAAAAAATATTGGAGACTGGCTGCACAAGAGTGTAAATATATTTAACACAATGGATATAAGTACTGATAATTTTGAATTCTAAACTCTGCCTGGCATGCTCACACTAGGGTGTCTACAGTGGCAGCTTCCTCAGACGACAGAAAACCAAGAAGGCTATGAAAGAGGATGGACTAGATGAAGGACTAAAGGTGACTAAGTTCTGGCACATGCTGACAACCACCATGAAGCTCTGCTTTACAGACAGACCCAGGAACGGAGGTATAAGCAATGACTGGATCCTCTGAAACTCCTTTACCAAAGGCCTCCACAGTTCCATGCTACATTCTTTCTTCCATACTTTAAAAGAAAGAACCTGATTGCTTCTATCCACCTTTAGAATAGGCAGCCCCGTGTCTGTGGTCCATTCACGAGTCACTCATGTTCTGAGTAGTCCGGACAATGTGGAAGGACAAAGAGCCAAGTGGTGGGCTGAGACGCATCAGGACAGGGCATGCTGGACAGATAAGGTATGGCAGTATCCACGCAGCAAGCACAAACACCACAGACAAGGCAGCTCAGCTCTCAAGGGAGCTCTTTTTGAGGCCTCTGGCCAACCACACTTCGAGGGAAAGGGAAAGCAGGGGAGAGGAGTTGAGAGAAGGGGGGGGAGGAAGGAAGCAAAACTAAATAATCATCTGTAACAGAGGGACAAAAGCAAGGGAGCAGGCTCAGACACCCTCACACAAACACACACACAGCAAATAGAAATTACCTACTTCAAGCTAGCAATGCTTAATACTGTACTACTATATTCAGTATTATTTCTCAAACATGCTTTGAATCTGAGTACTGAAATTCCCATCTACCTAAAGTACATGGTGTTGGAGAGATGCTCTTCCAAAGGATCTGACCTCTGTGTCCAGAATCCATATGTAGCAGTTCTAAGTTTCCTGAAACTCCAGTTCTAAGGGACCTGACACACTCTCTCTTCTGGTCTCTGTAAGCACACACACACACACACACACACACACACACACACACACACACTCACACACATAAATGAATTTTGTTGCTGTTGTTGTTTTTCCTCTAAGTCAGGGTTTCTCTGTGTAGTCCTGGCTGTTCTGGAACTCACTCAACAGATCAGGTTGGTCTTGAACTCAGGCTTCCATCTGTCTCTGCCTTAAGCACTGGGATTAAATGCACCATCAAGCCTGGTTTAAATAAAAATTTTAAAGTATATGGTGAACTATGCATTTACTTGAGATGACTGGTCTTGTAAGCATGCATTAGTCAAGTATTCTGAAAACCCCATTTATCCTCTTTTAATTAAAAAAAAAAAAAGATAACCAGCACATTAGAGAATGTCTGTAAGAGAGCGATGTCACATGATGGTGAGACACTAGGATGTCTAAGTAGAGACTAAAGCACAAATTTCTGCTTTCTAAGGTATACTGCTTCTCTAGTTGTTTTGCCAGTAACATGAAGGAGAAAACACACAGACCAAAATCTTAGAAAAAGTGCATTTAAAATCACAAGTGGGAAGGGAGGGAGGGACCTGGGTGGGAAAGTGGACTTGGGGATGGTGGGAGGAATGGGGTGTGGGTGAGCTTGTATGTTGGCCTGAAAGAAGGCTTAGGGATCTGGTTAAATTTCTAGAAACTTCTACTTGATTCAACTGTCCAAATTTCCCAGAATCAACCTCCTTTTGTTCTCCATATACTGCTGTTTGACTAAATTCTCTCTCCACTACCATTCTGGGCAGAGTTCAGAGTTAATGATTTGCATCAAACAATTCATTACAAAACCCAAGCAGCAGGTACTCCTAGAAAAGGATACACAAATGCCCTTCTCAGAAAGGATGCAAGTTTTACACTGAGCACTGCAAATGTTCAAGGATGCTCACTTGAAAATATACTTATTAAAAATATAATGTTCATTCTAGATTAAACCGTAAATGAACTAAATGCAAAAGAAGAAATTAGAAGCCCAAAAGACATGAAATATAATGTTTATATAATGTCCAAAACCGAAAAATTTAAAAAGGAAGCAAATTTACTGTAGACTATGGAAAACAAAATTTCAAAAGGTGTATCACAGTTATGCTCAATGTTACAGGTTTTTCAAAAGGATGAAAGAATTTTTCACAAAACAAAAAGCTTTGAATGTAAATACTGACTAGTTTCCATGATAAGATTCACCTCTGAAACTCAGTAGATTGCAAAATCAATGCATAGATGAAGTTATTTATAAACTCTACTTCCCATCAACTTTAGCACGATGTTAACTAACAAGAACAAGTTAATGTCTCCAGAAGTCTTCACTGTGCTATTTAATACCAGCACTTAGGCCAAGGTAAACGAGACGGCAACCAAAGAATGACCATCACCATCAAAGAACACAAGTAATGGACACTACATTTCTGCTTTGAAGTCAGTGCTGAGAATCACACCCAAACCACATTCCGTTTTAGCCACTGTAATTTCAATTGTGCCGAACATTCTATTCTATACAGTGATTTGAAGGTAGATTTTAAAAATATTCCCTTTGTTTTTAACTCAGCACATGCTTCATTACTTGAGGAAAGCTTTAGGTAAAGAACATCCTCTCTATTACAAAGTAGGTCATCACCAAATCAGAGAACACACTTTCTAAACTAAACCCTGACCACTACTCCTAGCTTTTTAAAATGTAAATGTGAAGGGCACAGATAGGCCTCTGAGTCTCTACACACCTAATCAACTCCATAACATAAGGCTTGTCTAAACACTCCAGTTGAAAGTACGGTAACATGCTTTCAAAGCCCTGGCTAAAGGACAGGCGCTTCCCAATGCCACCAGTCTCTAAGAGTCAGTCAGTCCTGGATGCTCACACCACAGGGGACAGAGGTGCTCACTTCTGTCAGGGAGGAAGGAGCCCAGGAAGAAAGTGTTCTTCTAAAATATCAACAAAGAAGAAAAATCCAAATTGTGAGTCTTCTGAGACCACTGATGGTGCCTTCAAACTTTCTTTACGAATACATCAGTTGTTTGACAAAGTGAATTAGACCTTTGAAGTTTCTCTAATTGTCACACTTTTACTGACTGTGGACTGAGTTAATTGTTTGTTCACACACAACTGGCCACTTAACTGCAAGGGTGTTTGCTATCACTTTCTGCTGTACTAGGAAATCACTTGTCATTTCCAGGCTCTGTGAATTTTCCCAGTTGTCTTAAATACCTACTCTTCTCTCCAAGGCAGGGTTGACTGTAAGAGCCAAACCTGGAGTGTACAACTCATGTTTTCCTGATGGTTGAGATAACTGGACCCCAAGTGCTGGTTTTGTTTCCACTCATCCAAGCACATCTCCCATCTTCTGGTTGCTTGTTGATTATCTTCTTACAACAAAAAATCCCTTCAAAGTCCTTAGCTAAAGAAGCGTGTGCCTGTCAATATAAGTGTCTAAAAAACAGTCTTAGATATGACAAAATAATAAGGAGAAAATTTCCAATGCATTAGAATCTCTTTGAATACAAATCTATTCAAAGGAGCTAACTTACTACTTCACACAGTCAGTCATGAAAATGGAACAGAACAAAGCAAAAGCAGGAGCTCAAGGTAGCTCAGTGCTCCAGCACAGGCTTCCATGTGTGAACAGCTTCCATGTGTGAACAGCTTCCATGTGTGAACAGGCTTCCATGTGTGAGGCTCCATCCCAGCACCAAACAGCAAGCCTACCGGAAAGCGTCCGAATGACTAGCAGGTAGTGTTTCCTTCTTTAACCTGAGGTGACTGGGACAGTGATTTGTAATGAGCACCACTGAGGAAGGCAACTGTTTATGGAGTTCCAGCATCAGAATCATACACACGTGATGTACACAAAACATCCAAACCAAACCAAACTCCTAAAGCAGCAACGAGATTTAAGCTAGACAACCTTACCCTTCCTATAGACAACCTTACCCTTCCTATAGACAACCTTACCCTTCCTATAGACAACCTTAGCCTTCCTAATGATGGAGTTTACATTATCTTAAATGCAGTGGACAAAGCAGCAACAAGACGTAAGCTAGACAACCTTACCCTTCCTAATGACGGAGTTTACATGATTTTAAATGTAGTGGACAACATACAGCTTAAATAATAAATGTTGACTCTGCTGGCTAGTCTTATATCAACTTGACTAACAAACTACAGTTATGTGAAAGGAGAGAAGCTTAATTAAGACAATAGCTTCATAAGCGTCTGTGCAGCTGCCCTCCATTCTAGTAAGAGGCCTCTGCATCAGCTCTTGCCTCCAGGTCCCTGCCCTGAGTGTGTTCCTGCCCTGACCTCCTTCAGTGATGGACAGTGATAAGGAAGTGGGAGCCACATAAACCCCTTCATCCCAGTTGCTTTTGGTTACGGTGTTTCACTGCAGCATAAAAACCCTAACTAAGATAATAACTCAAGAATAAGAACAAGGGGCTAAAGAGATGGCTTGGTGGTTTGGAGCACTTCTTGTTCCTATAAAGAACCTGTGTTTGATTCCCAGCACCCACATGGTGGCACATCATCTAAAACTTCTAAACTTCATGGATACCTGGCATGTCTATGGTAAACAGACATACATACTAACAAAACATTTATACACAATAAGTAAACAAACCTTTAAGAAGTTTAAAGACAGTATTAAAAAGAAAAAGAACAAAAGCCCAACAGGTCCAGAATTCCTATGAAAAATTTCAATTTAAAAAGACTTGGGTTTTTGGAAAATACATCAGTGGTAGAGTGGTGTGATGTCCTAAAATCCTAAGGGTCCTAGGTTTGTTCTCCAGGATTGCAATATTTTTCCAATTCAAAACCTATTTTTTTTTTCTAGATATAAATCACCTAAAGAAAATGCTAGTAAATCCAATCCAGTAGTTAGAGAAAATAATACATTAAAAGATTTGGTATAATACATTTTTGATTGGCCTGAATATGTAATTGGGAGAAGGAGTAACTAATCTGTTTAAAAGCCTAGTTTTCAACAAGGTAAAACTCTTATTCTTTGTAGATGAATATAAAATGAAGAGCACAAAATGTTTTCTTGAATTCGCTAATTAATAGAGGGAACAGTAAAATGCAATGCAAGGTTGATCCACCCCTGGAAAAGACTGTAATTCACTATTGTCACTAGAGCTAAAGAAGTCAACCGGGAGGCTGGGAAGACAGTGTGGGTGTAGCACTTGCCCACCACAAAGAAGGACCCCCAGGTTGATCCCCAGACTTAGGTAGAGGAAGGAAGAAAATGAACTCAGCGACCCTGGAATGGCATCTGACAAAGCTCAACATTACCCTCTTTTCTGTTTTGTTTGTCAATTCAGCATTAGCTACAGTTGTGTGGGAAGAGGAACCTCAACTGAGAAAATGGCTGCAGCAGACTGCTGGTGCAGTCTGTAAGGCACCCATGCAGCTATACACTGAGGAAAGGCCGACTGTTTTCCCTCTATGATTAGGAAATGCAAGCCTGTTCATTCTGACAACTCCTACTCAATATTACACTGAAAGTGACTGACAGTGCAATAAAACAACAGTAAGACAAAAGCAGGAAATAAAAGACATAGTAACTGCAAAGAAACAAAGTGCTTTCATTTGTAGATGATAGTATCACAGAGGTTTTAAAGGGACACTGATCTAGTAAACTTGGCAGGGTCATAGCGCAAGGTCAGCACATAAAAATTAACGCTACTCCCCATAAAGGCAACAGAAACTTTATAGAATTAAATAAAATAAAACCAGTACTATTTCTAATAACACACAAACCATTAACCATTATGGGATAACTCTACCAAAATAAATATGAATAAGATCATGGGTTCTTTTAGGCAGTAGGTCAGCAAAGTTTTCCTATGAAGTCCAGAGAGTAGAGACAATACAAATTTTGGGTCTTTCTTACAAGCATAAGCAGGTATAGAAAACATGTAAAACAAACAAACAAACAAAAAAACCAAAAAGAGGCATAGTTTTCAATAAAACTTTATTCAAAACAGGATGAGGGCCTGATTTGACTGTACCATTACAGACTGTAACCTTGTTGTAGAGAAATGCACTCAAAACATCTTATTGCCAGTACTGATTAAAAGTTCTAGACTATTAAGTTACTTACAAACTTGTAGGCTGCTGTGAAGTAGAAATGGCAATAATTTCTGCCCAGAGAAACAAAATAAATGTTGTAATCTGTTGAATATTAAACTGTTTTACATCAAACTCAGAAATCCTATCCTAGCATTTATGTTTCATTGCTTGCAGATGCCCGCGTTTTCAAGTGTTCACTGGACTGACCATAAAATCTTTCTGGTTCCTTTATTAACTAATGAATTAAATATAACTTTGTACATATTCATTTTATATTTGTTTGAGTAATGATTTTATTTATCCATGTATTTATTTAAAATTTATTTGTAAGAAATAATTTTTTATAATGGCATTTTAAACTTCACATTGTCTTTATCATTATTATGAAAGAAAGTTGCCAGCCACTACTGCATTTGAAACTTGCATATATAATAGCTCTACTTTTTAACTAAAAATATTTATTTCTTCTGTACGTACACATGTCTGTCTGAGTGTATGCCATGCACATGTGGGTGCTCACAGAGATCAGAGCAGGGCTGGGGTTACAGGTATTTATGAGCTGCATGACATGGGTTCGAGGAACCAAACCCAGGGCCTCTGCAAGAGCAGTCTGTGCTCTTAACCACTGAGCCAGCTCTCCCACACCATAACATCTCATTTCATATCAACATTGCAAATTATGATACCTTTATATATCAAAGGATAGGCTACTGTTCAAAGTTTACATGGCCTGTCCTGTGTCAAACTTCTAGAAAATAGGGGAAGACAATACCAAGTCCAGGACTACTTAGATCCAATCCTCTTTGCATCATAATTCATAATGCTAATGAAGCACTACAAATAGCACAACCACAACAACAAAACACCCAGTGATAAATCTCAAACTACAACCAAACAGGAACAAAGTAGTCACAATAAAACATGACGTTTCCTCTTATGCCTTTCAATTTTAAAATGGTAAAAACCCTTAGGGTCCCTGCCTGATTTGTTCTTTATTAGAAGACAACAGATAATCTACCTTTTTGTGACATTCTTTCTTAAAAACTGTTCAGATAAAGTTCCAATGAGCTCCAACTGAATTTTATACAAAAGTGATTTTGTAACCATTTTCATTTCCTACACACCAAGTTCCAAAGTGGGTCACTGAAAACCTGTATCCCAAGTAATATAATACTGACTATTTTGATTTCCCTCTGCTGGGCGGTAAGCCTCTTGAACTTCTATTTTTGGAAACTGTGGTATTCCTTTAATCCTGTTACAGAACTGCTGCCGGGTGATAGTGAAGGAAGCAGGCTGAGAGTCAGTCTCAGCAAAGGCTCCAGGAAGAGAAGAAAACAAAGCCTAAATAAGCATAATAATAATTATAATTCATCTTGCAGAGAATCTTGGGAGATCTGTGTCAGTGTTCACAGCTCACTTCAAAACCCATCATCCCTGTGCAAGCTACTTCAGAGCCTACGGCTGTGACACCGATCAGCTCTGGTGTAGCCGAGAGCCAACACTTACAGCAGGGTTACAGGTGTACCTGTAGGGAACACAACAGCCCTCCTCTGGGTCTGTCTTTTTCATAACCAGAAAACCTTTGGTATGACCACTAAGAAAACATCTGTATTTCCCTGCCTCTCTGTGCCTTGCTGCATTTAAGCTGTCAGGGTACATGTACTCTGGTGCACAGTCTTGATTTCAGATCCTTCCCAAGTAGTTGAGACAACCTAGCTAACAATTTTTTTAAAAAGTAGTATCAGTTGCTTTTCAAAAATGGCCCCTGGTTTGCTCAAGTCAATTTCAAAAATGTTCTTTGATTTTACAGTGAAAAACATACAGAACTACTATCTCTTTCCAAATTAAATTTGGTGCTAGAGGTTTACTGGCTGTCCTCAGACAACACACTGATAAAGACTGATATTCTAAAGGTTCAGCTCCATTCCTGAAGGTCATGTGTTAAGTATGTGTAGCCTAATTCAGTATTATTTTTGAAGTGACACAATTTAACAATTAGCACAATTTAATTTAATTTCTTGAAGAGTTAGCATTCTGCTGGCGCTGTCTGATTGAGGCCCAAGTGCTGAGTGAGAATAAAGTCAGCTGCTGACAGTTATGAATGCTCAGAAGGTTTGGACAGAGGCTCTGCAGCCTGGATATATACACTGCATGCCTACCTCTACCTACTTCTACTGTGAGAGAAAAAGTCTGTTTCTCTAAGTGCAAGGACCAGATTGTAGGGATCGCAGGGCTGGCCACAAAGACCTTGATCTGTAATAGAGGTAAGTATGGTCTATATCTACATTTATATTGATTTCATATATATATGAAAGCATCATACTGAAACTAACTTACCTAAAATTAATAAACCCTTAAGTGAGAGGCTACTGATAAGAAAGTAAAATAGAATGGGCTATACAGCACTGCACCGGAATCAAATCAGTATGGTCTTCTGCTGGCTTAACGTAGATGCAGATTGATACAGAAAAATTATGTGTGCATATAAATAGGTTAATATATTTATGTGGGTTTCCTAACTCTGTTAAAAGAGCACATCTAGAATCAGTGGTGCCTCAGTAGCAATGAGCACACAGCATTGTGATTTTGGTGTCTATCATTTGCCAATAAAAGGAATCAGGACTTCTTGGGAGATTACTAATTCTAGACCTAGGTGAGCCTAAAACATCTTGTAATGCCAGAAAAGAAAAAGTAACAAATCATACTAAAAGTATGGAAGTATGTCAAAGAGACAAGAACAAACCCGAGTTTACAGTGACTAAAACCAGAGACATCTGGGCAACAAAATAAACTATGAAATATTAGATTAAATCTAAATTAAAAAATAATAACCTATTTGACATTACATATATACAGGAATGCATGTGTGTATATTTGCTGAACTATTGAAATAATTGTAAAATTTTGGTTTTGGGAGAAAAAAGATAATACCCATTGGGTCCATACTGACATAACTAAATGGTTGAAAATGTCAATTAATGGAGAAGAGACAGATTTTTCCACTGAGAATTAATTACCCACTGATGAAGACAGAAATAAAAATCAACTCTTCCCCCACTCCTCAGTACTGGCTGCATCCCCTCACCTCCTCCCCAAAAGTGGGGAGAGGGCATGGCGGGCAAGCCTGCCAAACATCACCTCTAAGCCATGCTGGCAGCATGTGCCAGCCTACACCCTTGCTATGACACAACACAAGTGGCAACCATCTTTGTGGCCTCCTTCTCAAACCTTAATCCCTAGCTTAGCCACAAAACAGTTGCACCACCAAAATCCACAAGAGACAAATTCAAGTGGACAGACCGTCTGACCAGCGGTCTATGTGCAGGCCATTAAAAACAAGTCCTTGGGGCTGGAGAGATGGCTCAGCGGTTAACAGCACTCACTGCTCTTCCAGAGGTCCTGAGTTCAAATCCCAGCAACCACATGGTGGCTCACAATCATCTGCAATGAGATCTGATGCCCTCTTCTGGTGCATCTGAAGACAGCTACAGGGTACTCACATGCATAAACTAAATAAATCTTTAAAAAAATAAAAACCCAAGTCTTTAATACCATAAAACACCACAACAATGGAGGACGGTGAGAGTGGGAAAACTGTGTGGCAGGTGTATGGAAATCCTTTGTAATGTCTTCACAACTTTTTAGTAAACCTAAAATTACTCTAACCAAAAAGTTTACCATGAGATTAAATATAAAAACAAGATTAGATCTATGCTATTTATAAAGGACAACTAAAACTGTAATTTAATAACAGAAAAGGAATGAACGTTGTGTGTGTGTGTGTGTTTATGTATTTAAGAATATAAGGCAGAAGAAAGTTGTTTGAGCAATCTCAACATTAGACAAAAATAGCATATGAGCCAAAAAGGCATAAAAAGGGATTAAGAATGCATTACTAGTAAAAACCAATTCTCCAAAACAGCATAGAAATCATGAAAATTTCAGACATTAAGAACATTGCTTTAATTTTCTTAAATAATGCACATTGTTAAAGTGTTTAGAATTAAAGAAAAATTAGAAAAATTTATAGTTTATAATTTTTAACTCACATTGCTATAAGAATGCGAGAAAAAGGCAGAAGAAAAAGGATGTGTAATGTTGAAGAATAGTCTTCAAAATAGACAATTCACAAATAATCATATTATCATAACTCAAAACTGGCCTCAATAAATCTCAGAAAAGGGAATGTCACCAGAGATGCTCAGCTTCTATGTAAATGTTTAAACTTGTAAAAACTCAAGTTATACATTAAAGGAAAAAAAAAGTCCTACCAGAAAGTTCCGAATATTTAGATCTGAACAAGCATGGAAGCACCACAAAATGATAATGTAAGACGGAGTTCAGATGGCTTTAAAGGGACACATGTGGACATAAATGAGTATCAAAACTAAAGTTTTAATAAAGTATTCATCTAGCTTAAAAATTTAGTTGAAGAAACATAGAATGAACTCAGAAAAAGTTTAAGAGAGATAAAAGTTTAATAAAGATTAAAAATGTATGCTAACAAAAGACACTGTCAACAAGACAAAAAGGCCACCAACAGATTGGGAAAGGATTTTTACCAATCCTAAATCTGATAGAGGACTAATATCCAATATATACAAAGAGCTCAGGAAGCTGGACTCCAGAAATTCAAATAACCCCATTAAAAAATGGGGTACAGAGCTAAACAAAGAATTCTCAACTGAGGAATACTGAATGGCTGAGAAACACCTGAAAAAATGTTCAACATCCTTAGTCATCAGGGAAATGCAAATCAAAACAACCCTGAGATTCCATCTCACTCCAGTCAGAATGGCTAAGATTAAAAATTCAGGTGACAGCAGATGCTGGCGAGGTTGTGGAGAAAGAGGAACACTCCTCCATTGCTGGTGGGATTGCAAGCTTGTACAACCACTCTGGAAATCAGTCTGGTGGTTCCTCAGAAAATTGGACATAGTACTACCANAGGACCCAGCAATACCTCTTCTGGGCATATACCCAGAAGATCTTCCAACTGGTAATAAGGACATATACTCCACTATGTTCATAGCAGCCTTATTTATAATAACCAGAAGCTGGAAAGAACCCAGATGTCCCTCAATTGGAGTACTACTCAGCTATTAAAAACAATGAATTTATAAAATTCTTGGGCAAATGGATGTATCTGGAGGAGATCATCCTTAGTGAGGTAACCCAATCACAAAAGAAATCACTAGATATGTACTCACTGGTAAGCGGATATTAGCCCAGAAACTTAGAATACCCAAGATACATTTTGCAAAACACAAGAAAACCAAGAAGGATGACCATCGTGTGGATACTTCATTCCTCCTTAGAATAGGGAACAAAATGCCCATGAAAGGATATAGATACAGAGACAAAATTTAAAGCTAAGATGAAAGGATGGACTATTCAGAGACTACCCCATCCGGGGATCCATTCCATCATCAGCCACCAAACCCAGATACTAATGCACATGCCAGCAAGATTCTGCTGAAGAGACCCTGATATAGCAGCCTCTTGTGAGGCTATGCCAGTGCCTGGCAAACACAGAAGTGGATGCTCACAGCCAGCTATTGGATGGAACACAGGGTCCCCAATGGAGGAGCTAGAGAAAGTACCACGGAGCTGAAGGGGGCTGCAACCTTGTAGGTGCAACAACAATATGAACTAACCAGTACCCCCTGAGCTCATGTCTCTAGCTGCATATGTAGCGGAAGATGGCCAAATCGGCCATCACTGGGAAGAGAGGCCCCTTGGTCTTGCAAACTTTATATGACCCAGCACAGGGAAAGGCCAGGGCCAAGTAGTGGGGGTGGGTAGGGGAGCAGGGGCGGGGGGGGGTATAGGGAACTTTTGGGATAGCATTTAAAATGTAAATAAAGAAAATAATAATAATAAAAGATATGTATTGTTCAAATTTATGACATTAAAGACATGTACATTCAATACATGCAAAAAAAATATATGCTAACAAAAGTAAAGTTAAATACCACATAGAACTTAGCAAGTACTAAAACTGGTGCTTTGGGCCATCAAACAGTTAGTGCTCAGCACTGGGTGTGTGGAAGAGAAAATACAAGGAAATTGCAAGTTGGCATGAGTTCATTATTTTCTGGGTTGTGCTAGAAGATAGATGAAAGTCAGCAGCAGAAGCTGACCCTAGCTTATAAATCAGCAGCAGCAGACCAGCTTTCTGTCGGCTGTGTGAACACTGCGCGCTGGCTTCAGGGCCGGCCTCCAGCAGAGCATACTCAAAGATGTTTGGGTGCATTAGTTCTTAATTTTTTTAAAGGACAGATTGCTGCCCAGGCAGACCCTGAACTCACTATGTAGCTGAGAACAATCTTGAATTTCTGATCTTCCTTCCTACCTCCATTTCCCTAATGCTGGATTATCAGCATTAGGAGTGTACTGCCATTTCCGATTTATATGGTACTAGGGATCAAATTTGGGCCTTGCACATTCTCGGCAAGCTCTACAAACTCAGTCACATTCCCAGCTTTGGACAAGTACTTCTGACACTGCAAACAAGCAAGTGTGTTCTGGGAATCTTGTGAAAATGCAGGTCTAATTCAAAAGAATTAAGAGTGGCCCAGGGGCCTATACTTCTAACAGCTCCCCTGATGCCCAGAGCTGTGGTTCCCCAGCTTACTTACTTCAGGGAAGTAAGGCTCTGTAAACTGTTTCAAGTGCACAGCAAAATCACAGCCAACAAGTACTTCTAAGAAGAGGCACTCAGACAAAAAAGCAACAAAGCTACTCTCACTTTCCTGATAGGAATTTTAAAAATGACTAGACTCACTATGACTAAGCACCGACACCTAAGATTTAACTTCTGAAGTGGACATACAGCTGGGAGGAGGAATGCATGTCATTCACCTTGAGTTTATTCCCTTTGGGAAAAGGAGTACAAATTCAGAAAACAAGTAGAGGAAGAGAGGACACAGAAGAATAATAAAACATATTACACACCGATTCACAACAGGCAACTTGACAATCATTAAGACCCTTCTACAAAAAGCCCAGTGTTCCTGTGCGGAGGCGTGGAAGTCCTGGGAGAGGCACAGGGCAGAAGAGTGAGGTGGAAGAGGCTGCTATTGAATTGTTCAGAAATCTGCCACCTTGTAATTCACTCCACATTTCCTTAGAAGCTTAATTCTGGTGCTAAAGTGTGCATGTGCCAGTGCATACCTATGCAGAGTTTGTATATACAATCATCAATTTTAATATAAATTACTACCATGTATCTCTGTTCTCTAAGGGGTGAAAACTTATGGTTTCTTGGGAGACTGTTGTGTCATGTGATGTTTTTCTAGAAACTGTCTTAGGATAAGATACTTTTGCTTAAGCAGACATGTGGGAAGGTATTTTGCTGAGGACAGACTTTTTTTCTGGAGGCAATCTAGAAAAAGGGCAAGTGTTGTTTTACTAAAGCAGATACTTGAGAGAACACATGATGTTAAAAAAATATATAAATATAGCCCAATGGGTAGTGGATATGCCGGATGGCATTGGTCCCCCTTGCTGGATGACATTGGTCCCCCTTGCTGGATGGTATTGGTCCCCCTTGCTGGATGGCATTGGTTCCCCTTGCTAGATGGCATTGGTCCCCCTTGCTGGATGGCATTGGTCCCCCTTGCTGGATGGTATTGGTCCCACTTGCATTCTTTGCTGGTCATCATTGGGCTTTGCTGATGCTGGTCTTCACTAATGATGCTGGACGACATTGGTATACCTTACCATTCTTTGTTAGTCACCATCTGTCATGACTCCATAGAGAAAAACGCACCAAAACACTTGTGGTGGTGTTCTGGCAGCTTCTTGCTGCTTCTGCAGATTTGGGCCAATTGGCAGAATCTTGCAGTTTCTTCTAGATCAACCTGCAATTGCTGATTCATAAATGATGTTTCTGAGTCTGCTTGTTACTGATTCAACAATGGTGTTTCTGAGTGAGTGGATCGAGCTGCTGCTGCTGCTGCTGCTTCGTGTAAACTGTACTACTAATATCATGGTAAAACAGATTGGATTTGCTCCAAAAAACTCTTTCTGAACAGGTCCACACCCTCCTTTGCTCTGTTAACCTTTCCTTTTTACCACTTCTGGTGAGTAGTGGGCTAGGAGACGGTAAAACATTTAAAAACCCTTATTCAAAAGAGATTTTAAAAAAAATCTAGGTCTAAACCATTGATGACTTAATGTTTTTCTCAAATAAACTAACCAATGAATACTGCTTTCCAGTGTAAGAACAGTATTGAAAACAATCAACTATTAACCAGGAACTGATATTGTATATCAGAAACTCCTGTACAAGGAAGAAAAGACTATCTGCCATAAATGAGCTCAAACTTACATGTAAAACCCTTCTCATTCTCTTCAACCAATCAAGTCTTTGAAAGACTTGAATAGTGGGGGCTGGGCCGTCAAACAGCACATGCAAGTTGTTAATTAGAACCTCATTTACATGAAGTTTTCCAAAACACAAGTTTATTCAAAATAAGGCTCTATTATACTATGTGCATGTAGCACACCTCCCATCATCTGCAGTGGTAGAGGACTGTAACTTAGAGGCACAAACATGCTAGGTAGGTGTTCAAGAGATTTACCCACACGGTTCCCACCTGCTACCCTAGAGAGGCTCAGTGAGACAGATGTTAATTACACCCAGCAATGCATCCAGGCTTCAAGCACAGGAAGTGAGAAAATTCTAACTATGTGTTCTTTTTCCAAAGCTTTCTCTGGATCTAGAAAAGTACTGAGCTCCTGAGTCTGGGGAGGGCAAACTTCAGTTTCAAGAAAACATGGTTCAAGTGGATCATAGGCAGGCTGGGGCAGGACATGAAGTTTAAAACTTTAAAAGGAACTGGCTTGTATGCTCACAGCACCTTTGTATGTGTGGATAGGTGGGGCTTGAGGAGTGAGGCAAGGAGTGAAATCTGGAGTTTCCACTGGGATTTCCAGTCCTAAATTTCCTGCCATTGCCTCTACGCAGAGTTCATATAGGCTGCTGAGCTACAGACTGTCCCTAGGTCAGGAGTGGAGTTTTCATGATCATGAGTACTTAAGAGAGCTGTACCCTATCTTGTCCCACAGAATAATGGAGGGAACCCACAGGTACCATGGAACAAAGGTTTTCAACAAAAAGCAGATGATCAGGTGAAGGGGATAAAATATAGTAGTAGTGTAATAACAAAGAGTGTTTTGACAGCCATGTGCTTTAGATTAGGAAATGAGCTTCATTTCCTTGAATCTTTCTTTGGGCCCCTGGACTCACTTTACTGCAAGCCTCTAGGACAGCGGTCTTTATGGGTCATGTATCGGATAGCCTGCGTATCTGATATTTACATTACAATTCATCACAGAAGCAAAATGACAGTTATGAAGTAGAAAGGAAATAATGTTACGGCTGGGGTCACATCACGTGAAGAACTGTGTTAAAGTGATGCAGCGCTAGGGAGGCTGAGAGCACTCAACCACAGTGCTTTACAAAGCCAATCCATTCCTTAGCAACTCAAACCAACTGGGTATCCTAAATGAACCTCAGGTCTATAGAACAAGTAGACATACTGTGTAATCCCCAAATACTGCACCAGCAAAAACAATGAGTTGTTACTTTTTGCCTATTAGAGTGGCATCTTCTAAAAACAAGCAATAAATAATATTTTTATTGGCTAGGAAACACCACCGAATTTCCATCACATAGTGGACCCATATATTATGAGCTGCTTGATAGGAATACTAGGGAACGACAGCCCCACACTGTAGACAGTCTGCTGCTTTGTTCTGATAGATTTCTGAAGTATACTCAGAATTATCTTGAGTAATGAAATGTCTCAAAACAATAACAATGGAAGAACTGGGAGGAGCTGGCAAGATGGAGATGAAAAATGACCTTGCAAAAGTAAGAGATTATTCTATCTGGGCAGATCCTGTGTCTCCTTTCACTTTATGAACTTCAAATTCTCCCCTTGGAATGGTCAAAGAGTTCTTTGTGTGAGACAGTGTAACAGTGTTCTTCTCTAGATTCATTGAGTTTCTGATGGCGTCTGAGGGAAAGGATGTAATTCCAAACAAACCAGGTGTGCAGGATAGGGAGCCGATAGGCAGGATCTCTTCTGGGGAACCTGCGGGAGGGACCCTGGCTCCTGTGAGGGCGGGGCTGACTAAAGGACCCTTTTGTGCAGCACCAACTCACAACTGACACACTCTCGGGTGTACTCTCAGCAGACTAGTAGTAGGAATCTTCACACGGTCTACTATCATTTCAATGTACATTAATTTTCCTAAACCAGCTTTTTAAAGCTCAAAGTCTTGCATCATATTTAGTGTTTCACATGCTGACAAATACCTTCCCTCCCATCTTTATCTCCTCAAGGCCAAGCACATGGTCCCCATGCAAATGCTGTCTTATGCTGGTTTACCCTAAGTCCCAATGTTTATGAAGTCTTTGCCCTCACTCCAACCCATCCCACCTCCCCTCCCTCAGGTGGTGACTACGGCATCCTTTGGCACATATCGTATGCTGCCATAACTTCTGCTGTGTAGCTTGCAAAGTTGACAGCTTCTTTTTTAGGGATGATCACAGCTTCTTGAGGGTGGGGGCCATGTTATAAATAAACTTTTCTTTGTGTTTTCCATGGTACCTGGCACAACCGTTTATACTTAAAAACTACTTAATAAAAATTCACTAAGTAAAAGCAGAGATATTCTCCACTTCACTCTCCATCTATCTCACAAGCCCAGGTACAGACAGCATATGAAAGGCCTCACTGGAGGACAGAGGAAGTGATGTAATAGTCACTGCTCTCTTTTCTGGATCCAAGACAAGCCTGACTCTCTGATCCCAGAGGAATTCATTTTAGGTACTTCGAAAACGGGGCGTCCTTCCTAGTCTTGTTCATCCATTAAGTCTACTTTGTTGGTCCTTCTCTATGGAAAAGATCGTCTCAGACACACATCTGGCATACCTGCTTACGAACCTATGTGACCCGTGCAATTTGTGAAGAAAAGGTATTCACTTTCTAGTCCCTCCCTCCAGTATCACACACTATCGCTTCAACAGTGACTATTCTGACCCTTCATTACTTGCTCCCATTACTCTGACTCCTCTATTCTGTCTGATCTTTTGGGCCAAAGCAATTAATAGCTTCTATATTGACTATAAGTTATAGTATCATGCTATTATCTATTATTTTATTTCCCCCACTACTTCCCTGCTATAAGAATATTAGCTCCATGAAAGCTGATCTTTCTGTTTTTGTTGGATTTTGAGACAGGGTCTCATGTAGCCCATGCGAGCTTTGAACTCACTGTGTAGCTAAGATGACCCTGACCTTATCCTCCTGTCTCTAGCTGGGATATTCAGTGCTGGGGATTCAATCCAAGTGCCCTGAGCATGCTAGGAAAGTACGCTGTCAAAGCAGCTACATCCTCATCCCTGAGAGTTCATGTTCCTGAGCAAGGATCTCTCTCTTCTGTGATGTGTCTACTTGAGACAAAGCTGGCACTAATCAATAATGCTTGAATAACCCAACAATGCCAATTTCCCTAGTGGGACCCTGAGGTCCCCACAGTGACTGGTTTTTCTGAGAATTTTCTTTTCTTCATTCACAGACGTAGTACTCTATAGTACAGTATTAACAGTCACACACACACACACACACACAATGGAGTACAGTGTATTGTATAGTACATACAGTCTAAGACTGTAAGTTAAGAGCACAGCTCAAAAGAATCACATGAGCCTAGAAATAAAACCCTGATCTATTTGCCACCATTTATAGTTTGTATAACTTTAGGAATATCTCAATATCTCTTTCAGTCTCATTTTTTCTTCTTCTTATCAGTAGGACAGGAATAACATACACCTTCCAGAAGGACCCTTGTAGGTACTCAACCATTGGTAGGCCATCCAATAGATGTACCCTACTCAGCAACCAGGGGATCTAGGCTACTCTTTACTTCTCACCATTCCTGGCCCCATTCTTACCCTGGAGAAACATGAAGCGACTCTCCTCTAAGTTCAACATAACCTTGGCTTATTCAGCCTTCCTTCAGAACACTGCAAAGCCACAGGAGGGCATGCTGGGGGAACAGTGATCATGTACAGCAGCCTGTGCTCTGGAACCTGACAGCTGGGAGCTATCTTCCAACACTTGGAGAAGGTTCTCTAAGTAACACACACCAAATAAAAGCTTTTGAATGTTTATAAGGAAAGGATTAATTTATCCCTGGAAGTAGAATTTTAATTAAAAGTGACTTTTGGGGGGCTTATATCCAGAAAGCAATACATTGCCTAAGTACATTTTAACAAGGTCTAGGTCTTTCTTTAACTTTTAAAAAGAGCCCAGTGGCCCCTCCCCCCCAGTGCTGTTCACATCAAGGCAACAATAAGTCACTGCTCTGCTGCCCCTACGTTAACCGAGATGCCTCTCCTCCCAGCTTGGTGACTGCTTGCAGTCTCAAGCTCTCCCTGCCATACTCCTGCTCTCTGAGAACTGCAGGTTCAGCAGAGACGTTGACACATTACAGTCACACCATGGGAGAAACTCGGCCACAGCCCTTCCCAGACCGGGAAGCAACTTTGTCACTTGTGCATTCTTTCCCGGGACCACAGGTCCACAAGAGGGAAGAGCAACCCTGACTACCAGTCATAAATAAGAGCGTTTTCAGTGACGTCTGAATCGTGCTGGAAACAAACCACACAGACGAGTAATCCACTCGGCTCTGAAGCCACCATCACTTCAGGCTTTTGTTTTTCTGTCTGAAATTGTACTTCTGAGCATAAAATCAGCAACAATGAACACAGGTCACCAAACACGACCTGTCAAGTACTGTGCCATTTCTGGACAACTTGAACATTCTATGTTTCACAATTTTGTACTGTTGAGAAATATGGAAATATGAAAATATATTAAAATTCTTAAAGCAAAGACTGTCTACAATGGGCATGCTTTTAAAAGATGGAAATAACTCTTGAATTATATTTAATTATAAGTACTCGGGCAAGGCTGTCTGTCTCCTGGACTTTCTCCTTCCTTCTATTGCCTGGGCCTAGGGAAAGCAATGGAGGATGGTTGTCTGGCCCGAGCCCCTGATAGCAGCTGCTTTACACACTTAGGCGAGTTGGTTCACCTTTACTTCTTCCTAGGTTTCTGCTTTCTTTTTCAAGAGAGCGATTTGAGACTATTCTGTGTTTCAGTTCTCAAGCTGTTCTGGCTGACCCAGTCCCACTCCGCTGCTCCCATCTTTTCGAGATCCTGACTCAAGCAGAGACCACCTTATTTTTTTCTTCTTTCAAGTCCACAGTCATCTGGCTGTCTGTTTTTCACCCCAGCTTTACTCACCCCCCTGCCCCTGCCCCCCAACACTGGGAGGAAAAGGCCCCATGGGGCAAGCTACTCCCCTAACCCCCAGCACACCTAGAACAGGGCAGGCACACTGTGTTTGCTGAGTTGAACTCAGGCGTCACCACGTCCTTGCAGCGTGCTCACCACTTCCTAGATCCAGAACCCCTGCTCAAGTCCAAGGCTCAAGAAGAGAGTGTGTGAGCACTGCGACTGAGCAGTCGGAGAAAACCCCAGTGCTCCAGCTAGGAGACTTATGCAGAAAAACAAAGAGAAAGGGAGAGAGATGACTGGAGGCAGGGAAGGTCTGATGTGTCTTTCCCATGTTTGTCCTCTGATCTTTAGAACCTATCCACACAGTCTCTAACACTGGTGGACTCTGTTTCCAACGTTGACCAATTACAACACATTCAATCTAAGGAGACCGATCAACCAGTAACAGATAAAACAAGAAGAGATGGACTCTTGGCTTCATTAGCCTAGTCATGAAAGCTGCTACTCTCCTCAACTGCAGGGAGGAAGCACATTATAAAGAAAGAACATGGGCTTTAGAGTGAACTACACCTCTCCCTCTGACTGGGAAGGGAATGGATGAAGGAAGGGTTCCTGTCCTGCTAAGAGCATGAGTAAAATCAAAGGTTACCTTTACTCCCATGGTAAACTAGGCTGACTCCCTAGGCCATCCGAAGCCATCTATGCATGGTTAATACACTGCACCCAACAAGCAGGCACCAACGCCACTGAGCTCCGTGGACGGGAAAGACAACTCTCTCTCTCTTTTTAAAACTCACAATTTTCAAGGTGGGGAAATCAAGTCTCCAAATCAGGGAGACAAAAAGAACTGAACAGAAAAGGAAAGCTGATGTCAATTACTAGGGAAATGCAGCCTGTGGTCTCACACCAGGGCGCAGTGGCACTGGAGTGATTGTTTAGACTGAAGACAAAACTTGTCTAGACCATTCAGAAAAATACACAAATGGTTTTCGCATGTCCAACAAGCTCCATCTAATTGGTGTACTTTATGAAAGAGCTTTCTTTCACCTTTTATATTTTATATTATATCATCAGAAACTTGAGCAAAAGACATGGTGGATGAACAAACCCAAAATTCAAACTCTCCCCTCAGATGCCGTACACTTCTTCATGAAATATCAAAATGTTAGTTAAATACGTAAGAATCAGAACAAAGCTTTCGTCTGGGTTGTTGGCCAAACTTGGTCTCAACCAGAGAACTTTCTGAATGCCACTGCCACCTCTTAGGAGTGGCAAGTGACCTAGTAATAACATTAAGTTCCTAACATGAAGAGCTGTGGCAATAAAAACAGTTACTTCTACTTCACAGATGGGCAGACCTGCCAGTGTTGCTCTGAGTGATCTCCATGGCTTTGCTGGCCTCCACTGAGACTTCCTGTGGTTACCTTGGCCTCTTCAGAACCTGCTGAACGATCTCACCTTCCCAGTGTGCACCACTTCCACCCACCTCAGCACTGCCACACTGAGCCTCTGGTTCTGAATGATCAGGAAAGGAACTCACAAGTCCCAGTTATGCATACCCTATAATTTGAATCTTTCCCGGACCCAGAAACTCAGGGGTCAGCACATTTTTGTCTTTAAGGTATACTGAAGAAATACTCTGGGGTTTGATATGTTTATGTAAACATCTTCAAAGAAGTCAATGTATAATTCAAGAAGATATTCAATGTATATTCAAGAAAGAATTTGTTTTCTGATTACAAAATGATTTCCTGCTCTTGAAAAACGAAAAGTTTTGTATTTACTCAGCTGGCTCTGAAGGTCCCATGGAGAGTATTACTCCTCTCAGGCCCTCTCAACATCTCTTTTCCAAAGGCAAGTACTTGCTGGCTTCAAAGGTGGCTCTCTGTAAAGAATCTACCCGGGAAGACTCCTCCCCGACTCCATCCTTTAGATGCTCACTGACAGCACTGCTGACAGACACGAGGACCCAAGCACCTTTGACTCCTTTTCTACCAGGTGAAGCAGCCTTAGTAACTACAAGGTCTGTTCAACCACACAGTGAACACCCACCCACCACACTGTCCCTCCCTCCCCCAATAAGCTTTTCTTGCACTTTCATACAACAGCCAGGGCCTGCCATGGAGGGAGGAGCTTTTTGAGGCAACGTTTCTACTCATGTGGTGGTCCCTGTGACTCCCACCAGTGTATCTTGACCGGGGTCAGAAGAAACAAAAGAAAAGGAGGCAAGCAAGCAAGCAAGGCAGGCAGACAGACAGAAAGAAACCTAACTTGTTTTATTTAAACCAGTGATTATTTTTGGACCTTTATAGCCCGTTTCCAAGGCTAGGATAACCTGTGCTTCTTCTTTTTAGCATAGGAATGAAGAGAGGACCCAAAGGCTCTAAATGCTGAAGGCTTTATAGTAAGAACCACATTAGACTGGAGGGAGATATGGCACTGTGGATAGAATACTCGCCATACACGATGAGGACCTAGAATGAATGCCCAGTCCAAAGGTTAAAAACCCAGAGGCACAACCTGAAGGGAAGAACCCTGCGAGCTTGCAGGCTAGCACCCTGGTGTACAGAGAGCCTCCCAAACAAGGAAGAAGGTGAGGACTGACCTCTGGGGCTGCCCTCTGACGGCTACCTAGGTGCCTTGGAGTACACCCCTGAACTCAAACACTTCTCACCTCCCAACAAAAGCAATTACAGAAACCTGTAAGGCATACAACAGAGCAAAGAACCTGAGATCCACTCTGAACTGAGACCTGACGGGTGCATATGTAATCTTTTTAGGAGCCCCATGGGATCAAGCTCCTTTAAAATGATGCTAAGATGATGGTTTCCTTTACATTTCCTTTATTATGTGCAGGTAAGCTTACTGGGTTTAAGGATTGTGAGGATGTCTTCCCGGTGATAAAGGAGTATGGCTTTGGGGTCTTATGTCTTGATATTCTCTCATTTTTACTGTCTAAGTAAATACTGAAAGGTAAAACCTACTTGGTACCCTCATTAATTTCAAGTGTGTAAAGTGCTGAGAACCACTGAGGTGGCATTTTGGTCTGACCCACAACTTCCTGTTCCCAGGCTGGCACCTTCCCCTCCACCTTACTACCATGTCTCTCTGCCTAAGAGGCTCCTTCCCTATGCCTGATTAACTACTTTCAGCCCCTGTTAACTGCTACCTGCTCTGTGGTGCTTGCCCTGATTTCTCCACTTTAAACTGGATGGCCCTGCCATTTGTCACCCATCACCTAGCATGCTCTACTGGGACTGTCTACTTTCTGTTCGTGATGTTGACCAGACCAGGAATGACTTAATGTTCTGACTATGACACAAGAGTATATAGCAGACATTCAATAAATCTTTACTGAATATATAAACAACCAAGTCATGAAGACAAAAACCACAGATCTAACTTACATTTCACCTTCGGGCAAACGTTTACATCATAGGTCAGGGTGCATATCTGATGCAGAACCAGGCAGTCCATCTCTGGAACTGCACACTGTAAACCCTTTCACACACCCCCTTGTCAGTAGTGTAGACTTCAGGTTTACAGTATGTGCTGGGATCTCAAGGCCAACTCTCATTCTGCTTCTACTCTAGCAGCATGCTATGAAATCCAATCTGTCCCTATCCATCCAAGGTGACTATCCCCACAGCCATGTGATCAGCGGATCTTACCAACACTACCCATGACCAGGTTAGGGGTTTAATAGGACAGTTCCAATTAGTTTTCATTCACATTCCTAAGTAAAAAGAACAATAAAATCCTATATTTAGTTAAAACAAAAGCCAGCCTGATGGCTTGGTTTTCTATTCCTTTGATAAAACACTATGACCAAGGCAATGACTAGAAGAGTTTATGTGAGCTGATGGTTCCAGACAGTTAAGAGTCCTTGGTGGCAAAATGAAGGCATCAGAAGGCAGGAACAGGAAGTTGACGATTTATATCTTGAACCACAAGTGGGAAGCAGAAAGGGTAAATTGGTATGAGTCAACCTTCCCAAACAGTGCCACCAAGTGAGGACCAGGCATTCAAATACCTGAGACTCTGGGTGACATCTCATTCAAATTGTCACAACGTTGAGTACAGAATGATCAGAATGTTCTATAGAAATATTTGATGAAAAAGCATGTTGTAGAATTTCGTGCACAGGATAATCTGCCAAATCAGTGTATGTTCACACTTGAGGTGCACGAAGTAATATTTGAGAGGTATCTAGTCGTTAAGAAGTAAAAATAACTAAGTTATACAGATAACTTATAATCCTATGTATCAAGTCTTCACGTGCTGAGAACACGTAAGACTCAGAAGCTCATCCTATGGTGCTCTATGGAAGTCACATGGAGCTGCTGCACTTACCTGCAGGAGTGTCCCATGAATATGGTTTTGTCGGAAACACTGGTCAGTGCTGTTGGGGAGTGAGTTCAGCAGAGCATGGAGGGTACTCGGTATTTGGTCTACCATAATGAAGGGGACCAACGCACGAGCTGCCATTTCACGGGAGCGGTAAATAGGTGAGCGACCACATCTGGGTAGAAATAAAACATAATATCATTCAATGCTTGCTTGCACATCTGTATCTTGTATGTGTTTATTTACAGGACCAGTACCTCATTTGAAATGACTGTTCATATATTTTCTTTATTCAAATGATGCTTTTCTTTGTATTTGTATAAGTTTCATAGTTTACATTGCTTTTGCTAAAAATAACATTAGCATATATAATTCTATCACAGGGAAATAAAGATAACAGGTGATAGCAAAACTGGCTTGCTTCTCAATGGTGAACAAATATTACCCGGACACATATGACGAGCAGAGAGTACTGTGTTACGTGCCATGAACAGCAAGACTATCTCTGGGCAGCCTATATACTGTCTGGAAAGATGAGATGCACATTTGAAACAAGAAGCAAAATCAAGGCTCAAGTGCAGAGAGAACGATAACCAAGTAATCTTGGTGTTGTGGCTACAAGGGTGAGAAGAGAAAGACAGGGAGTCAGGAAAACATGGTTCTAGTTGGTGCCAGAGTCAAGAACAGTAGTAGGACATAAGCAAGGGCAGGAAGGCTCAGGAGACATGTGGATGTTTCTGGATGACTCGGGTACTGACGTTAAGGCTAAAGAACTGACAGGATGATGGGAGGCCACGCTGAGGAGCATCACAAATGGCAGGCAACATTACTTTTAAGAGGACAAGACATGAACCCCAAGGCTCCATAGCCTCACCACTAGGCTGGCTCAGGCAGAGAGTGGGATTAAGCAAGGGACAGCCAGAGGCAAGTGGCATTCTGTGATGCTTCGCAGAGCACTGGGAAGGCAGACAGCTAAGGGCTTCCTAACACTGTAAACATTTAGCTCCTGAGAGGCTACAGCCATTTTGCTGAGTGAGACTGTGAAGCTGAGAGAGGTTTTGAAGACACAACACAGATTATAAGAAAGAAGTCCAATTTGGCAAGGTCTCAGCTTAGTAAATTCTTTGCTAGACATCTCTAGACTCCATGCTACTTCATCCACTTATTAAAGCAACTCAATTTGCAGAGCTGTCTTAGATGCCAAGGCAGAAGATCAGAAGACAGGAGTTCCACCTGACCAAGAGATGGCCTCTTAACTTTCCTCCACAGCAAACCGTGTTCTAAGAAGAATTTGTATACAGTCTGTTGTGGCCATGGCCGTGAAGTTCACTGAAAGAGACAGAGGGTAGTCATGGGAACAACTGTTTGTAATATTTCAGAAGTGTCACACCAGGATGTACCTTAATGTAAGAATAAAAACAGATGTGATTTCCGGAGCCAGAAAGACGGCTCAGTTAAAACACCTTCACATATGCCTGGGAACCTGGAACTCATGTAAAGAGAAAATCAACTCCACAAAGCTGTCTTCTTAACTTCTGTGCTCGTGCACGCGTGCACACACATGCGCGCGCGCACACACACACACACACACACACACACACACTTCTGTATGAACAGAATGGCGTATTGGGACACAGGGCGACAGAGGAGAGAAAGAGTAGACACTGAGTGGAAGCCACAGTCAGCCTATGATCTGGGACACACGGGAAGGACAGCCAAGGCTGCAGTTGGCACCTCTGAGTTCCTTTCCAGCTTTTAACTAGGCTCTGACAACTCACCCAGTTTTTCACTTATTTCCTTTAAAACAAACGTTTAATCCGTAATTGGTAAACACAGCAAAATATTTGTCTTGGCCTATAGGGACAGAAAAGTTCATTCAACAAAGAAAATATTTTGAATTCTTTGCAATTAGCAAATGATTTCACGTTGCACAGCTGTTGTTCTGAAGCTTCCCAGACTGTCCCAGCCCCAGCTCCTACCCTGTGCTATAGTGTCTTATGTTACCAAAGGGATCTTATATAGAAATATTCCCTGTCAATTACAATTAAACGGTTATAGATATTTAGTTTCCAATTAACAGCAGCCTACACTATGGCCCTCCCTTACTCCAGATCTTTTCCAAACAGTGATTTCCCAAAGGAAACTGGCATTTATCCAGGGGAAAGTTGGACAACGTCAGAACTTCTGCTTTCCATACCCTGCTTTAGGTACTTACTAAACCCATACCATTGGGTTAACAAGCAGAACTAAAATTACCCTAAAACAGTAATGCATGTTTACTCGTCATGCTAGTCCATGCTTTTAATGCCAATAACCTAAGAGGAAGAGATCATTATGTAGTGCTAGCCTGCTCTACAGAGCAAGTTCCAAGGTTTGTTAGCTCAGACCTGCCTGGTGCAAGGAGAGAACTGACTTTCACACATGTGCTTTGACATGTATGTACCCAAACCCATATATACTCACAAAATAAATAGATGTAATTTTAAAAAATTTTAAAGCAATGCATTTGCTAAAGATGGAAATTTATAAAGCAAAGTTTAATTAATAGCATTCATCATGACGCAATAATCAAAAGTAATTTTACAATCTTCTAGTGTAAATTATATAAGCAGGAAGTTAGATTACAGTTAAAAACACATATATGTATATGTGTATACACACATATAAACACTAAGCAAAAATACACTTGCAGGTTTGTTTTGACAGTTGTTGGGGACAAGGAAGGGAATGTGTTAGAAAATTTAGGCTAGATGGTGGTGGTGCATGCCTTTAATCCCAGCATTTGAGAGGCAGAGGCAGGCAGATCTCTGAGTTCAAGGCCAGCCAGGGCTATACAGAGAAACCCTGTCTTGAAAAACAAACAAAAAAATAGAACTCAGGGGCTATTAAAATAGAAAACCACAGAGGTGACTTCTCATCCCACATAGAACACTAATAAACTTTGTGACTCAGCTATGTCACAAGACTTCCCCTCACTAAACTTGCTCATAAAAATACCAGCAACTGTGGTCTGCTTTCCATACAGCTCAGCTATCTGCTCTTGGGAAATGGTGCCCACTAAAGACTGAGACAACCCTACCTTCCAGGGTACCTCTGAAGCCTAGGGGAGGAGCAATAGTTTCCAAGTTACACTATTAAATAAATCTTAATTGCTGCTTCATTTGGAATGCCTTTGACTTCAGACACTCCAGAAGAGGGAGTCAGATCTCGTTACAGATGGTTGTGAGCCACCGTGTGGTTGCTGGGATTTGAACTCAGGACCTTCAGAAGAGCAGTCGGGTGCTCTTACCAGCTGAGCCATCTCACCAGCCCCTGGAATGCCTTTGGAATGTGCTTTGACCCTGGGACCCTTGGGGGAACTTCTTTCTCTCCATCTGAATTCTAATAGGGCGTGTGCTCTTTTGTCAACCTTGCTGCACCACCTCTGGTCAGAGTCATTGCTTTCATCCCTATGCAGTCATTACAAGTGCACAGCCCTGTCTGTGTAAGCTCGCAGGATGTATCTCATTTACCCTTTCTTCCCATGGCAACCCCTGGACACCTCCTTGTCTACTATACTGAATGACATTGCGAACAGAAACTTGAGAGCATGTTCTGGAATCTAGCATACCTTGGTGTAGATTCAAGTACTCTCACTAGTGTGGGTCTTAGGGAAAGCCAACACATTTTCTAAGATCTGCTTCTTACCTTTTAAGGCTACTGTGAGCTTAAATGAGATAATGAACAGAAAGCACAGTGTCCACCAGATGAGTGGTAACCGGTTACTATAATCTGGCAGGTAGGATCATTTGAAAACTTAAAGCTTCTATGAACAAGTCTATTCTCTGTTTTTCTCCAGTGTTCTCTGTGTCAAAACAGGAAACAGCCTTGCCTGTACCAAACATACTTCATGTGCTCACAGAGCCCCACCCTCACTCTCCATCCAAATAAGCTGCAAAGCAGAGAAGATGCTTCAGTCTCTCTGGGTCAACTGACTGCTCTCACACCTTTATTCTCCAGGCCTAGGGCTCAAATTTATTATGCTCTGTTCACTCCACTGCTATTATACCAAAGATGTTTTCCATTGAATGCTGTTCCAAATCTTGCCTTCAGAAAAATGTGTGCATGTATAGAAGAGAGAAATACTTAAAAGAAAGTCTGCATCCAATAAATTTAAAAATCTATACATTTGTGAATGTCATCTTCACATTCTCAAAGCATTCAGTGATGGTCCAGGTTACCAGGTTCCCTTTAGACCCCTAAACCTGTTTCCAATTCACCAAAGGACCTACTGCCAACTGCACTGGCCTTTTCCTGCCCACTTGCATTGGTGGCTAGAACTTAACAACGGCATTTACATCCTCAACTCAGTTCGTCATGGGTTTCTCCATTCAAATATACCAAATATAAATGGATCAGGACTTTTGGAGTTTTGGAGCTAAATTGAAAAAAAAAATCCTTCCTTTGGAGTAATGAGAGAGGAATAAGAACTGTAGATACATGCTAAGCTAAAAACTGCACATTGTCAGGTCCGATAAGCAAAACAAAACAAAACAAAACAAAATATCATATATCTGCAGGTAAATTGGGCAATTCTATGTAAGTTAACTGTGATTGATATAACAAAGCCTATGAAGAAACACTGACACTATCAAGCCACAATAGAACATTAGAGAACTGTGATGTAATCACTTGGGACTGGGCCTTAGAAGATGCACGATTCTGCAGCCAACCGCACTCTGCTGCTCGGTTACTAGGCCTTACCCAGATGCTAATTTTTAAACTAAAATGGCAGCTGCACATCCCCTTAGCAGCTCCCAGCCACAGCATGTGGCAGACACACGAATGCAGAGGTAACAGTGACTGATGGCTGCTTGCATGCACACCATTCCTTTCAGTGCTGGGCAATGACATGTACAAGTCCCCCCAAAGAAGGATGGAAATATGTCCGAAAAGCTCTTGAATCACTGCACTTTCATTATTCAGAATTACTTCTTCAATAATGAAGAGATACATGGCTTTTAAATGCTAATTCCTGGTTCCCTGCCCTTACAAAGACAAAATATAATTTTTATAGTTCATCTGATATTTCATTTCAATAATTCATCACTTTTTGGCCAATAATGAATAACATTTGAAACTAAAGCTCTGAGATTCCAATAAAATGTTTTAGACAGCTGGGAAGGAAGGAAGTTTTCTCTGTCATTGTGACACACAGTCCCCCTTAGTAATAACTCTTTCCCAGCATGAGAAGAGTGCTTTGGAAGAATGTCCACACAAAGATACTGGACCCTCAGATCTAGAGATTTAAGAAAAATATTTTCAGTCTTACCCAAAAGAAAAATGAAGTGCTCTAAATATCTAAAGATGTACCACAGACTATCGCCCTGCCATAGTCAGTGGGTTGCAGCTTGCTCTGGCGTTTCCCCTACAACTGGAAAAGCATTTCCAGCTCCACCTTGGAGGCTCACGGGCTGGAAGGAGCGGTGCAGAGGAGCTGAGGGTGTAGATTCTGCAGCCTGAGATGACGATGAGCTGCAAAGCTCTTCCCGACTGCCCTGCTGTATCTACAGGGACTAAAAAAAGGTGCCCGCAGACTCTATGGTGGTTCTGCACATAGCACCAGGTCTCAGGGTGTCTCCCTTTCTTGAAGGTAGTGGACAGGTGTGGAAGTCAGCTAAACAGGCTGGTCTTCCATTGGTGTTGTATTGCCAGGAGTTCTAGTTCTCACAGTGACTTAGAACCCTTGGACCTCACATCATCAACCTGGGAGAGTAGTCTGTGCTCATAGTGAACAGCTTTCTAGGAGGTCTCAGAGGACTATGGCATGAGGCAGAGGGTGGGTCGGGAGAGGATAATGGCTAGACTGTAAAAACCGCTTAAAAAAGAACAACAACAACAACAACAACAACAAAAAAAAAAAAAAAAAAAAGAAAGAAAGGAAGGAAGGAAGGATGGATGGATGGATGGATGATTGGACCAAACTCAATAAAAATAAATGCAATCCCCCCTCCCCACCAAAAGAAAAGAAAGGCACTGAGAGTTTGCCCTCTTCTTTTTACTGCCATGTATCTTGGAGAAGATATAGAAAGAATTATGTTTATTTTTATTTTTTTAAAAAAAAAGATTTCAAATATTCTTAAACCTAATAGTTTTCTATTGGTAAATCAACATTATCAAAAACAGTTCTGACATTCAAAGTGCCCTAAACTAGACTGGCAGAGAAATCATGGACACCCAATAAACTTCTTCCGACCAACTTAACTTTGAGTGCCTAGTATAAATATTTTAAAAGGTATGATTAGGTTAAGTACAAAAGTGATTTTGGTTTTATAGTGTTAAAATTTGCTGTGTGGTAGAGAAATGCATTCTTTTAAAGAATTTTTTTTATTATTTTTCTAAATTATGTGTCTGTATACGTGAA
Source organism: Mus pahari (assembly GCF_900095145.1). NCBI lineage: Eukaryota > Metazoa > Chordata > Mammalia > Rodentia > Muridae > Mus > Mus pahari. The sequence goes on from NC_034607.1 coordinate 50,000,125, forward strand.
TGCAGAGATCAAAGGACTGGATCCCTTAGAGCTGGAGTTAGAGGTGGCTGTGAGCCACCTGATATGAGTGCTGAGAATCAAACTCCGGTCTTCTAAAGGATCAATACACACTCTCAAACCCCCACACCACTGCTCTAGACCCTGAGGAATACATTTTTAATAACTGCGGATAAGTTTTACAATATTTTAATACATATTTCTTGCTTTTAAAAACTAATACCTTATTAATTTATATTTGTTTTATGTTTATTTTATACTATTGATGTTAGACAAAGAGCAGATTTGAGTGATTTTCTTATTAGAATTCAAAATGAGTGGTGAAGCAGTAGAGAAAACTGTCAATGTCAAGAGTGAACTAGCTAGAGACTGCTAGTGAGCACGTGGTGAGTGATGGACGGCTCTAAGTCTTGCACAGGAATGGCTCGCCTCGGAGGGGAGACAAGCATGCCTTGCCTTCCACAGTTATGATGGCCAGCTGATGGCAATCATGGACGCTGAGCCACAACCACATGACAAGTTGCCAAAGAACTCCACATGGCCATCCAATGTTTGTCTGACATTTGATGCACATTAGAAAGGTGAGCTCTCTGTAAGTGAGTGCCCCTTGCCCCCATAATGTTGTTATTCTGTGCAAAACAGTGAATCTGTGATGAAAAGTGGATTGTATATGGTAACCAGTGTCAATGTATATGGTAATCCAACTCTGTGGTGGCATCACAAAGCTGCTCCAATGCACTTCCCCAAGCAGAGCATGTACAGAAACAGTCATGATCCCTGAGGGTAGTCTGCTGCCAGGCTAACCCTCACAGCATTCTGTATTCCAGTGAAACCCTTACCTGTGAGAAGTATATCAGCAAGGAGAGGAGATGTACTGGAAACTGCAACTAAGGACCCACTTCTCCAACAACCCTGACCATGTATCACACAACCAGTGCTTCAAAGTCAAATAAATTGGCAAAACTGGCAAAAAAGTTTTGCCTCATCTGCAAGTAGTCACCTGACTTCTTGCCAACCAACTACCACTTCTTCCAGGATCCTGACGGGATCTTTCTGTGCTTCTACAGCCAGCAGGATGTGGAAAGTGCTCTCCAAGAGTTCCAAGATGTTCAAGCAACCAGAGACACACACTTATTGGCAAAATTGTGTTCGTCATAATAGTTCCTATTTTGATGAACTAGCCTAATTATGACTTAAAACTCAGTCTGAAACTAAAATTCCTTTTGCATCAAACTAATAAAATTAACATAACCTGTGCATTGAGCATTTCACATGACAGCTTAAATACTTTTAATTGTAAACAGTTTGATTAATTCTCCTTATGACAAGAATCTGTTATGTTTCTGAAAGATTCCAACACTCGTGACTTATTTCATAGCTTGATCTCGTAACAATATTGATGCTGATGATAAACCTTTATGCCTAGAACTAACCTAAGTCAACTTTTCTATAGTCAGAGCAGTTCTCCTGGGCTTGGACCTCTGTTAGACTTGAAAACAAATGACCAGTGTTTTCTACACAGAAAAGTCCTTCATGAACTCTATTGGAACCCTGTCATTAAAGTACCCCTCACTCCTTCTAAGGCCACAACAACCCCATGACCTCTAAATCATCTGGATTCTCTAAAATCTGGTTAACTATTTTGCCTTACAGAGAGCTAAATGAATCTGCCTCACAATCCTAACTAACTGTTACCGCTGAAACTGGAGCACTTCTTTAATGATCACTGCCCTACAGAGATTGCAGTTTGTTTCTGTTAAAGCAATTAATGCCCCTAAATAACCTTCCTTTTATTTCCTAGCAACAATTCTAACTAAAATCATGAAGAACGAATCTTTAAAAAACAAAAAGCACATGGAAATGCCTTCCAAAAAGTTGCACTATTTTGGCCTAGAAAAATTGGTACAACACAGGAAGGGTATTGACATGTTAGCAACAAACTCGTCTCCAAGATTAACCTGAGTTGCATTCCAACAGACCTGTAGTACTGCTGCTAAGAGGCTACCAGCCCTTTATAAGTGCCCTCAGGAAAAGCTTTACATGGCTTTTGTTTGCCCCCAAACCCATACTTAGACTATAAGTATTACAACAGTTGAAAAGTACTTCCTTTGGTATAATAAGACTCTTTCTTGCTGCAATTTAATTTTGTTTTTCTGGTTCTAAGTGCAGGGCAATAAATTTATCTATGTCAAAAAACCTAGCATCCAGAATATATTTAGAAGCAAACAAACAACTCAATAAAAATGGCGTCAAAGCTCTGAACAGACAGTTCAGAAAGAGTAAGTGAACACATGTGAAGATGCTTAACAACTGAGTTACTCTGGAAACTCAAAGGACATTATATGTGTGCATATATGTTTGTATAACACAATGTCATATATGGTAAGTAAACATCAGTGAAGGTAGTATCAGTTATTAATATATTTTATAAGAATAATCTACCACTACACACTCAGTAGAAATACTAAATGAAAATGACTGAAATCACTGAGACTAGAGGCTCAGGGGTTAAGAACAGTGGCTTTTCTTGCAGAAGACCCCAGTTGAGTTTCTAGCACAGAGAGACAGTTTACATTCATTTGCAATTCCAGTTCTAAGGGATCTGTCACTTTCTTCTGGTCTCCAAGAACACTAGAGACAAATGTGGTGGAACACATACAAACAGGGAAAACATTATGGAATATAAACAAATAAATCTCAAAAACAAAAACAAAAACCTAAGCATGTGATGTGTACACCAAAGCACAGAACAATTGGGACTGTTACACTTGGCTGGTGGGAATGTAACATAGTTCAGTCACTGTGGAAACAAGTTGACAGTTTCTTAAAACTAAAGCAACCTCCTGAGCCTTTCCATTTCACTCCCATGTAGTTAATCTAGAGCAATGGAAGCTAATATGCATACAAAGCCATGTACATGAACGGAAGTTTCTAGCAACTTATCTGTAATGGCTAAATTTTTATATAAAACAAATGTTCGTCAAGAGTTTAAAAAGTAAACAAATTGTGGTGGATCAAAATAAGGACATCATGAATTTTGCAGGCAAATGGGTGGAACTCAAAAAAATATCATCCTGAGTGAGGTAACCCATACTTAGAAAGACAAGGATGCTATGTAGATATTAACCATAAAGTACACAATGCTCCAATCCACAGACCCAAGGAAAATGAATAGTAAGGAGGGCCCAAAGGAAGAGGAAATGAGGTGGAGAGAAGGGGTAAGGAGGGAAATGGGATGGGAATCAAGTTAGGGGATCCGGGGGAGAGAGCAGGGAAAGTGGGTAGAAATCTGTGTGGAGGCATCTCTGGGATGAGCCAGAGACCTGGAATCCAGGAAGTTCCTGAAGTCTATAGGGGTGACCAAAACTGACTCTTAGCAGTGGGGTTTTGGAGCCTCAGGTGGCTGCTGCTTGTAGCCAAGTTGAGACCCATCTCATGGAAGAGAGCCAATCCATGGCACTGTTAATGACACTCTGCTATGCCTGCATACAAGAGCCTAGCATAACTGTCTTCTGAAAGACTCCATTCAGCAGCTGATGGAAACAGATGCAGAGACCTACAAGCCAACAATAGGCAGAGCTCAGAGAGTCTTATGGAAGAGTCAGAGAAAGGATTGAGGGAACTGGAGGGGTCAAAGATACCACAAGAAGACCTACAGAGTCAACTAACCTGGGACCATGAGGGTTCAGAGACTGAACCACCAACCAAAGAGGATGCAGGGGCTGGACCTAGGCCCCCTACACACATATAGCAGATCTGTAGCTTGGTCTTCATGTGGGTCCCTGGCAATTGGAACAGGAGTTGTCTCTGACTCTGTTGCCTGCTTTTGGGTCTCTAGCTGAGCTGTCTTGTCTGGCCTCAGTGGGAGAGAATGCATTTAGCCCTGCTTGATGTGCTAGGGCAGGTTAGTATCCACAGGTGGTTTCCCGTTCTCTGAGAAGGGAGGGTGGTGATAAGGTAAGGAGGTATGTGAAGGTGGGACTAGAGGGAGGGTGGGGGGCTGTGATCAGGATGTAAAGTGAATAAATAAATAAAAATTAACATTAAAGGCTAACAATCATACAAGAACTAAAAGATAAAACAAAAAAATTTTATTAGTAAATGTTCTAATAAGAGAAATCAACTTGCCCCAACTCATAAAGGAAGTAAATGGCTGAGATCTAGTCAGGCTGCGTGACTTTACTCTCCAGCCTGCATTAACTATAACGTATGAGTGTCCCGCTCTGAGGGAATCCAGTCAGGCTGCGTGACTTTACTCTCCAGCCTGCACCAACTGTAAGCACGAGTGCCCCACTCTGAGGTGCTTACTTTCTGCTTGCTTGTTTCTGAGACAGCCTCTTGAACTTGAGGAACTTGTCTTAGCCTCATATTTGTGGACCTCCTGTCAGTCTCCCAATATTGGCAGTACAGGTATATGTTACTCTACAGAAGCTAAGGTATTTTTACAACCTCAGCACCAAATAATGTAAGTGAATTCAATTAAATTGTTATTTTTAAATCCACCTTGTAAACTACTCAATTAAGTGATGTCAATTTTGTTGAAACAGCTTTAATAAACTCATCTACATTTAGGATAATTTTCTATGTGATTATTAAGGTAAAACAAATGTTTCTCCACACCTTGAGTTTATTAACCATTTCTCTAATATCTTGAACAGTCCAAAACTTGACTTTTACCATATCATCCTAAGTTTTGGGAAAATAGAAATCAGATCAACATCCTATTAATACATTCTAAATGAATATACACTAAATTGCTGTGAAAGTCCAAAGATGGAAGAGAACTGATTACACATGTGCATGAGCTATAATCAAGAGTGTACTTGTATTACAAGTACAACACCAGTGGTGGTGCAGAAGCACGCTAGGTCTCTGGATCACTAAATGTTCTAGTATTTAATTGGGCTACTAATTATCAAATTATCAGGACAATCTTATTACCCCCAAGTCCTTATCTGAGTGTGACCTTAGCTTAATACATTAATTTCACCGAGATTGCATTTTAAGATGGAGGGACATGTCAATGAAAACTACTAGTCATGACCTCTAAAATAGTATCTGAGAGGCTACAGCACTAGGAAAATCACTGCTAATTCCCACCTCTAGTTTCAATAAAAAGGTCTTTTATAGCCTAAGGGTAAGTAGTATTAAATAAATCTGCAGAAGACATACGCATGAATGTAAACAAAAACGAGGAAGTTCTTAAAATATCCCTCTTTATTTCTTCTCCAGTTCAATCAATTCATAAAGGCAGCTTTAATGCAGTATCATTTATTTGCTAGTTTTCCTCTTTGTCTATCAAAAATCAATAAAATTAGTATAGAATGTCTTAGTCATTCTTCGATTCTGCCAAGGACATGACCTTTAACCCCAGATTAAAAGTAAAGTAGTAAGTATGAAAGCCAGCACCTCTTGGCTTTGGTACAAAAGCCTAACACATGTAACATTTCATAAGAAAACAAAGCAAGCTGCAGCACCCGCACTCACTTGCTTGGTCATCAATACATCTCTGCGGCTCTGGCTTCATTCGCTGGTGGGATGTGGCATCACTAGCTTACCATCTGCATCACCAGTCTGTACAAGGCACAGAAATGCTTTCTCCTCAGTCCCTCATACACTTTAAAGCACTTCAGTTACTTTCCCAATAGTTATCATAACAAAACTATTAGTCAGAAAGAAAGCAAGGAATCTACTTTTTTTTTTTTTTTTTTAAATTTAAAGTTGTCTCTAATTGTTTTCTAGCCTCTTAGAAAAATACTAAATTTAAATATGGGAAAGATACTGCTAAGATCTCAGTCACCATTTGGTTACATTCAAATGATGACAGGGACTAGGGATGAGAGTAAAACACACATATATGGAGGACACAAGAACTATCTTTTTGTATAGTTTAAAAGACAAGGGTCCACCAGGCATGGTGATTCTAGGTCAGCCAAGGCTACTGACTCAAAGTAAGACCCTGACTCAAAGGGCAAAGTTTTCAAGGTTAAAAAGAGCAAGGGCCTCATTATTTAGGATGAGATTACTATTCTCCACCCCTTCCTCCTTTCCTAAAATTAATTACTGTAGGTTTATCACCAGATAACATGTTTATAGGGGTTGGGATTTTTTTTGTCTGACAAACATGGCACTCTGGTCCTGAAGCCCCTGACACTAGTGTCGCTG
>NC_034607.1:50006941-50026186 GCF_900095145.1 Mus pahari
CTGGTCCTGAAGCCCCTGACACTAGTGTCGCTGCGAGGGTGAGTTGAATCAGTTTGCAGTACTGGTCATGGTAGAACCTAACAAGACAACATAAGATCAGATTCAAATGTTCTTTATCAATAGTAAGGAAATGTGTTTGGTGACTTAGCAGTAGCCAGGTACCACAGATGGTGGCATGTGACTGCACTACTCCCTAATCAGTGATGAACACTGCTTGTCTAATTGTGAGGCCAGAGTGCTCTCTCCCTTGGCCATCTGTAGGACAGTAGCTATCATGGCTTAGACAATCCTTTTAAAGACAGAACAGACTCTTCCAGTCTCAAGCTTTTTAATACATCCAAGGCAGAGGTTCTCAACCTGTGGGTTATGGCCCCTTTGGCAAACCTCTATGTTCAAAAATACCCACATTATGATTCATAATGGTATAAAAATTATAGTTATGAAATAGCAATGAAAATAATTTTACAGTCTGGGGGAGTCACCACAACAAGGGCAAAAGGGTTCTAAAGGGTTGAATAAAGTATTAGGAAAGTTGAGAACCACTGGTCTAATGTGATAGTAGCAAAATGTTCCCCTCACTCCTTGGGTTCCTTAAAGTGTCAAATATCCATAGTTCTAGAGTTCTTAAAAGGGTGAACGATTTCTTATATGCAACAGTAGTCATATTCATATTGAGGCAGAGATGCAGCCCTATTACGTTGTACTTCCTACTATGAGTAAGTACTAGAACTCTCCAGAAGCAGGCACTATTTATTTATATAAAATTCATCAGTATGGTTATCTCGCTATGTAACCCTACCTAGCCGGGAATATAGTATGTAGACCAGGCTGGCATCAAACTCAAAGTTCCGTCTGCCTTTGACTCTCGAGTGCTGAGATGTCCCCACGCCCAGCCCAGCCATTTTTAAATGTGTAGATCATGCTGTCAAGACTTGCCAGGTAGTTTTATTTTTGATTCAACTGGCCCTGGCCTCAATGCCTGAATACCCAATCTATCACTGTTTGATATTCATGGCTTCAGACATAAATGTCAGTCTATTTCCAGGCAACTTCCTGGCTAAGTTTTCTCTTTTTTTTCTTTTTTGGTTTTTCGAGACAGGGTTTCTCTGTGTAGCCCTGGCTGTCCTGGAACTCACTCTGTAGACCAAGCTGGCCTCGAACTCAGAAATCCGCCTGCCTCTACCTCCCGAGTGCTGGGATTAAAGGCGTGCACCACCACGCCCGGCTCTGGCTAAGTTTTCTGAACCAAAGTACACAAGTTTGTCACTTGAGGTGAGGAACTAACCATTCAAACCAAGCATTTGTCCCTTTCTTTCCAGATGGAAGATAGAAACTTTGATCTTCTCTTCCTTGCCATTAAACCTGTCAGAAAAGAAGGAACCCACTATTCCCTGACCTTTGGGAGTTTTACAAACTTCAGACTGCAGTTCAGAGCACAGACAAGAAACTGTCCAAGAAAAACATGCCCCAAATGAACAGGATATAAACAAAGCTGTAAGGAGGTAATTAATGGCAGGGACTTGACTCCCTCACTTGCATCTCTGATGACAATCTAGCATTTTATCAGCAAGGTCTTTTATCTGCAAGGATTTAGTGTGTTCTGCTGCCTGGAACTATTTGGGGAGCACAAAGACAAGCTTTCATCTTGAAAAGGAACTAGAACTACTTCTCTGAATGGAAAGGAAGAGTCAAAGCTGTAAAAAGGCCTCTAGTGATCTCTCTGACAGAGAGGTAAATGAAAGATAGATGCTACTCAAAGCATGGGAGCCAGTTCTGGTGGGGACAAGGCATGGTGGTCCTCTACCAGACCACAAGTGTGAGAATGATAGCATGCTTTCTTTTCCCCCATATCATCTGCCAATGTCTTCTAATTGTCTTCTTGTTAAAACCAAAGATGTAAAGTAACTCACACTTAAAGCCTGTCATGGTTTGTATATTCTTGGACCAGGGAGTGGCACCATTTGGAGGTATGGCCTTGTTGGAACAGGTGTGACCTGGTTGGAGTAGGTGTGTCACTGTGGGTGTGGGCTTAAGACCCTCACCCTAGTTGCCTTGAAGTCAGTCTTCCACTAGCAGCCTTTGGATAAAGACATAGAACTCTCAGCTCCTCCTGCACCATGCCTGCCTGGGTGCTGCCATGCTCCCACCTTGATGGTAATGAACCTGTAAGCCAGCCCCAATTAAATGTTGTTTTCATAAGACTTGCCATGGTCATGGTGTCTGTTCACAGCAGTAAAATCCTAACTAAGACAATGACTTAAGTGTAGTCTGCCTCTCACTGTTTTAGAAGAGATCATAACTACATACTAAATGAATGAAGATCTGTCTGTGAACCCCTCAAGGCTCAGCTCAAGATAAAGGTGGCATCTAAGAATATTAGATGGACAGTGGGCCATAACTTCCCATATGTTTCCACTACCCTCAGAGTGAACTGGTTCTTGCTAGGGTCTGCAGTAGCTTAGTAGCACTCAGGATAAGAGTCACTCCTAAGGGAAATGGGATCGTTACAGGAATAGTAGCTGGTAGCAGAGTGTTCTCTTACTGCCTTCCAAACTCAGTTCACTCCATGGAACTGAGTGGAGAGCTCTTACTTAGAATTCAGGAATCTATATCTAAGGTTCAGTCAGGATAGCACCCATTCTAATGCACAGCCCGGTGCTTCCAAATCAGAGCACAAGTGCCCAACACCACCTGCTACCTTTGCCAGGCTGTTGTGCCATCCACGGGGTCCTCTAGGTTCATACCCAGTGTCTTGTGACATCAATGCTTTAGAAAAGGAAGGCACAAAGAAGCTGCTCTATGGGCTGGTTTACAAGCAGAATTCTATCAAGTCGTGGTATTCTAAAGCTACCACTTTAGAGACATGCTCAATTAGACAACAGAATGCAAATCCCCTGGCCGCCCCAGGGTCTCACTATGCAGCCCTGCTTGTCTGAAACTCATTATGTATCCTGGCTGGCCTTACAGTGATCTAACTGCCTCTTTCCAAGTACTGGGTTAAATGTGTGCAGCATCACACCCACCAAGAATTCCATTTCTTTAAAAATTTCTCTTAATTAGAATTATATGGGTTATAATTAGTATTAGATTTTACATGTTTATTATTTTGTCCACATTCAAATGAAGCTATACCTCAAATTCTGGTTTTGTAGGAAATAATGACTCTTATAGGGGAAAAAAATGAATGAACAGTCCAGTAAGAAACAAGCCAACACCCACAAGGTAAGCTCAAGGGACTCTCTTAGTGTTTTGAAAATATGTCCTGCCTACTACTTGTAAATTATTTTCTTGTCTGTGTGACACATCTTTCAGTAACAACTCAGCTTTTTTTTTTTTTTTTTTTGGCTATTTGGATATACTTCCACGGTTTGTACCAGGGCAGATGGCTTTTGCAGCATAGCTGCAGTCATCAAGATCGAGTAGGCTTGCTTACCTGCCTTGTAGACACACCGCCTCTTACCGATGCTGTGAATGCTGTGGGGATGGACATGGGATGCTCCCCACCCCTGGGGCACCAAACTATGGTTTTGTGATATTTAGACTAAATTGAATTCGGCCAGTGAAAGACAGAAATGGGACTCAGTACACAGAAACATAAAACTGACAAGAAAAGGGGCTTCTAACCCATTTACATCATCAGCTGCTACTGTTAGGGTCCCTCAAGATCATTACACAAGGTTCCTAGATGCACGTTGGAGCAATGAAACCCATTGAAACACCTTATTTATCCATGCTGGCCTTTTCCTGAGTAGAGTTAGGACTGTCAGATGAGAAGACAGGACGCAACAAAAACATTGGGATGTATACTGACAACCATATGATTCTGTTGTAAGACCGTCAAGGAAAGATGAATAGATGAGCATGGATGAGTCCTTTGGAAACTGAAAATCCTCAGGTAAATGGCTTTCCTTCACTCTTAGCAACCCAAAGTCCAAAATTATGCAAGTTTTAACAGTGGAAACTCAGGAGAACACAATACACACTAGAGTCAGAAGGAAGACTTACTTATTTTTGAAAGCATATGCATAGATAGCAGCCCACAAATAACCTCACTAGGACTTTAGGTATCTCAGCCCCGAGCCACTCTTGTTCTTCACTGAGATGACTGTAAGTGTACGATGACCCCGAGCTCCTGTAACAAGGACAATTTCTTTTGTAACAAAGTCTCAGTATTTCTCAAGACTCTTAGGACTTCAGCAGAGCCAATTCTATTTAGCAACCTGTCACAGCAGATGGGTTTTACTGCAATTCTTCTTCCTTAAGTGCTGATGTCAGATTGGAAAAACGAGAGCACTGCCAATGTCATGCCCCAAAGGAGAAACATCCAAAGAAACAACAAGGCAAGCCCGACACCTGCTAGATAAAACTAGAGGTTACCTTTGGCACATGGAGAACTTGCTTGTCATGTCCCACAGATAGTGCATCAGAAATAGATAAGTGGGAGAGCCTGTTGCCAGGTGAGGAACTAGGAAACCAAGGCCAATGTGCTCTGGAGCCAACACCTGGACTCAAACCCACGTCTAGCTCACACTAGCAATATGACCTAGGGCACATTTCCATGCCACCCCTTTTAGATGACAGTAAGAGCAACAACAAAATCACACTATTGTCTTGATTAAATAGGCTAACATATAGAATGTCTTATAAATGTTCCATAGACATCTGCTAAGTACCATTTATCACTAACTAGGACGGGGAAATCTGAACAAAAAGAGGCAGAAACACCACAGGCCAGGATTCCTCAGCTGACAAAAGCCCCGTCCGATTCTCCATCCTATCTTAGTGCCTCAGTGTTCTCTGCCCATTTCTGTTGAGTGAACAACTAAAGGAGCTAGTACCTGACTTAAATAGTCTGTAGATGCATCAGACTTATTTTCCCCAGGGACTATCATGAAGTGCTGCTACTTGCTACTGCAAACTAGTATTTATCAGTAATGAAAAAGAATAATTTCACACTTACTGCAAGGTTTTCGGGGGACAGGGATTTGTTTTAGAGCAAATGTGAACACAGTCCGATCCTGCTGTGGAGAAGGTGGAGTGTGACAGCAGACACACTGCTGTTGATCCTAAGGGAGGGCTGCTCAGTGAGCAGAGACAGCTCCAAGACCTGACCTCTGGTGTCTGTCTGTGGGACAGGCAGAGAGTGCTCTAAGAGAGTCTCTGATGAAGGAGGAGTCAGAGATCAACACTGACTCCTTAGGCGTGTGGCAAGCCTAGGGAGTGCAGGGGAATGAATGGAAAAGGCTGAGGGCAGGACAAGGAAGCAGAGAGTGTTTGAAGAGCAGCAGGAAGGTAGAGTGGGGAGAAACGGGAAGAGGGGCAAGAGCAACAGCAAAGGCGTGGGAGGGGAATCAGCGAGAGCATCAGTTTGGGATAAAATCAGAAACTACTGCGAAGCGTGCGGGCTTTGGAAACTAGATAGAGTTTCAGTGCAGCGGTGGGAAGGAGCTGCCTGTAGTGGTTCAAGGAGTGATTAGAGCAGGGCATGAAGTACGGGACTAGGAATACGACGTTTTCTCAGAGTCCTCACAGAACATGAGACAGCTTCGGGTAGGGATTGTAGATGTCTCTGTGGAGAGGAACCAGTGGTCTCTAACAGCTCTTATAAACACAAGATGATGAAGTAGAGGTAATGGGTTAAACAAGAGCAGAGTAGACTCTCAGGAAGTTCAGTAGTAGAACAATGGAGTGGTAGTGACGAATGCTCACTAAATCAAGCGAGGGACAAAAATGTGTGCTGATGTCTAGACCTGGTTTGAAAGAAGGGAAAAAGATATGCCAATGTGAATGGAGAAGATGGGGAAGAGCAAGCAAAAGCATGGAAGTCGCAGTGCCCTTCATGCACGACATGAAGTCATAATGCATGTGTTAGCCAGAGCGTAGACACTGCTGTCTGCCTCCTACTTACCCTGAGATCTATTTCCATGGTTTCAATTACCTGTGGCCTAAAAGTACTTGGAAAATTTCAGGAATAAGCAATCTCTAAGCTTGAATTTATATTTTGAGTACGATGATTAAATCTCAGATTGCCCTAAAGTATCCAGCTGAAAACATGACCACCCATTTGCTCAGCTCATTCCCAGGGCATAGGCTTCCCACCTGGAAGCCACTTGGCTGTCTGGCTTATTGACTGCTGCAGAAAAAGAGTGGGTGGGTTCAAGTCACAATGTATTGAATAACATCTCAAAGCACAGAAAGCAGTGGTAAAGCTGGTAATTTAGACCTGCCAAGGAACTATCACAACACAGCACGCTGAAGTGGGAAGGTGAAAGCTATCCAGTGGGAAACGAGGAAAAGCTACATTTACCACCAAGTCTCCTGCCCATGCAACCGACCAGGGTGGGGGACTCATGGGGGGTTTGAGGTGGTGCATGAAGTACAAAAGTTATACCTTTGGTATATATGTCTGCATTTATGGGACCAAATACAGAGCAGGGTTCAATACTGACTGTCTTCATGCAACTTTGGGGATCTAGGAACATATCCCTAAGAATGACAGGAGACTATTGTGCTAAGGTAAGAAGAGTCAAGGCCCAAAGGGAGGGAAGGACAGAAAGAGGGAAGGACAAGGGGAGTGGGAGGGGAAGGGGAAGGGGAGGGGGAGAGACAGAAACAGATAAGAGACAGGGGTGGGTGGGATTGGGGGTTGAGTGAGCACCAGGGGCCAGGAAAAGACAACCAAAACATACTGTGGTGTCATTTTTCCAGATCATTCTACTGTGCTGTATTTAGTTTTTACATCCTGCTCAGTTCCCTAGCTCATACTTCTGTGTGAAAGAAAGAAAGTACAATTTTGGTATAAAAATGGTCCCTACTACATACAGAAATGAGTGCACATTAGCCAGCATGGGTTTGGTCTATGAAGCCCTTCATGTTAGCATTAAAAATATCTATGAGCACTGTGGCAAATATTTTTGAGAAAATACTTAAGACCAGGGAAATAAAAGCTTTATATGGAAAAAATTATTAAAGTACTTTTAACTGTATAATGTTAGTGAATTAAAAAGTACAGCCTCTGGGGTAAATACTATTCTTTACTAAAGTTTCCGAAGATTTATTATCAATGGTTTTCCCTGTTAAAAATGCAAACCATTGTCTCTGCGACCCCTGGGCCACCTTTAGTTCAGATAGAAGCAGCGCTCCATAGCCCCTTCTGAGTTCTAAGTCAGAGCTCTTGCAGCCCTGCCCTGTGACTGGGTGCGCTGTCTGCAGAGCAGGGGCTTCATTTCATTCTTGCATGAGACCCCAGTGGATCGTTTCTGTAAGTGCCCCAAATGGCAAACTGAATTTCCCTGAAATTGTACCTGTCCAGCTTCTTGGGAAGCCTGGTAGACTTCTGCACCTCACTGGTCTCAGCACTTAGGGCTTGTACCCTATTAACACTGTGGTTAATGTACACACGCTGGCAGGGTCACAAGCCTGCACTTCATCTCACTGACCTAACAGCCAAGTCGTCAAAGATGAAGACCCCTTTCCTTCCAGCTTATCCACAACTCAACACAAGCTGGATACACACAAATGTTTTTAGCAAGTGCTCGACTCATCAATCAACTGATTGGATTCTAGCTTTTCAACCAAATGACACCAACAGGCCACAGATTCTCATCACTGAATTCTCACCTCAGAATGAGACTGTTTGCAGATCTAATCACTTGTTCTAACATGACCTGAACTGGTCTGTGGAAGTAACAGATAACACTGAAGAAAAGCTGGTCCCTACAAGTTTTGTTTTTCTAGCTTGCTTTGTCAATGCATTCCATGAGAGGTGAATTCCCCATTCCTGTTTCTTAAAAACATACTTGGGAAAAAAAGGTCTTAAAGAGCTCTGGCACCCCTGACTGAGTTGGCCAGGCCTGCTCCAGGAATTAAGAAAGAAAAATCAGTGAGTATTTTCCTTTCTTGTTTTTTTTTTTTTTTTTAATGCTAGAACTTTAGGGGTGGGGGAGGCACACAAAACAGAAAACATGATTTCATCCCACATGTTAAACTCCCTCTGGACGGAGTCTGCAAATGGGGACGAGCATGAAAACAGCTCTCAATAGAGCTAGATGGGGCCACAGGCAGACGGCAGCCAAGCAGGAGGATATCGCAGCACGACAACCCCTATTCCCATCTCTGCTTCAAGGCCTCCTTCTGGGGCCTAACTGCTGCCACTAGAGTCTCGGGGAGTTAGTTCACATGTACATCTCTGTGTCACTATTAGCCCAGTGAGTAAGCCCTGACAGAGAGAGGAGTGGACAGCAGTCTGGCTTAAAGACAAAGGGAAAATGAGCTGCTGAAAGCCCCTGAGCAGAGGTGAACCTTTCTACTTGGCCATTTTGTCCAAGGCCTGATCTGGCATCTACATTTAGTCACACCAATAACACCAGAGGGAGGCAGTTCTAGACAGGCAGGGCAACAGGTCCCCTGATAACCCAACTGTCAGCAGATTAGGGTGCCAGGAGTCGTCGTCCCCAAGCCCCTGTTTGTCCCTAAGCCCCTATGAAAGTCAGTGGTAACCAAAGGAGGGCCAGGAAAGGAAAACCCTTCATTCACAGCCTTAGCAAGGCCCACGTTTTAGGTGTCCCCTGTGCAGTGGCAGGACCTGGGGACTCCAGTCCTCTCCCCAGGCATCTCTATTCAAACGAGACCCTTTAAAAGCTAGGACAACAAACAGTTATTCATTCCAGCCATTTTTAAACAGGCCACCTCTGACTTCTCAAGACTCAGATGTTCCATATACTTGTCATAAAACAAAGGCAACTTAAGCCAACATCTGGAATGGACGAACTACAGCAACCACAGAAACAGATAATTAAGTCAATAAGGAATGCTTTTCAGACATAACATCACACAGGCCAAAAGAGTGTTTTCAGAAACATCCAGAACAAAGTTACAGAAGTTACTCAGAAGCTAAATTTAAGTGGATTAATTTCTGAGGGCATCATTTAGGAGTAGACCACCACAACCATGTGGGCCATGCCAAGATGGCTCCCCAATGCTCTCCTAAGTAAGACCAAGGAACACATAAGAGTGTGTACACAGGTGGGAGACATTTACAGGAAGACTCACTGGTTCACTCGGCACTCATTTAGGATTCTGAAATAAGGCATCCCAAACAGATACTTTGACGCTCAGCCTGCCCAACCTCAGATGCACCAGAGATCCTTTGGGAAATATGTCCAACATATGATCAGTTTTCCTCAAACACTTTCATTGCTGGGCAGCCCACTATGAGGAAATCTATTCATGCCTTTGATGGAGAACACTGCCTTTCACAAAACTCTTCTGTCTTCAGAGTTACAATCTCTCTTACATTCCCACTGGGGGAAAATAACAAATTGTGTGCCTTCTGCCATATGGCAGCCTCTGAGTGTGTAGAGACCATTACCATCTTCCCCAGCCTGACTGTGTAGACACCATTACCATCTTCCCCAGCCTGACTGACGGTCCTCATGGTCTATCTTTATGCCACCACTGGGTATGTTGAGGGCTCCTTGGACACCAGATGTCTAGCTTGCTCTACACTGTGCTCACTGCCCCAAATAAATGTTAGCCTACCAATGACCCTCCTAAAGTGAGGATAATAAACAGGACAATGTGGGCCTGGCCTGATCCTCAGAGTTCAGGAGGACCACGGCAAAACTCTGCTCTCTGACAGCAGCAGTGTGTCATGCTGCACCCTGTGCTCACAGAAAACACCATTCCCAAAACTTTTTCATACAAAGCAGACACCCTACGTTCTAATCAGATACAATTTTAATTTTAAAGACTGGAACATGGTACATATCTCTAGTCTCAAGCTACCAATACAGGTTCCTAAGTCTATTTAGAATCTATATTTAAAAAAATACTTATTGTATGGAAGTTAGAGGACAGCTTGTACAAGTCAGCTTTCCCCTTTAATTAGGAGGGTCCCAGGGGTCAGAACCAAGTCATCGTTAGGCTTGCTGTCAAGGGTGTTTACCTGTTGAGTTAATTTGCCAGTCTCTATGTTCAATAAAGGGCTATATCAGACAGACATAAAAAGTATAGGGACTAAGTTGACATTCAACCATCTGTCCAGAACCAAGCATTAAAAAGGAAAGCATATATCATAAGTGAAGTTCAAGTTCTGAATTCATGGCTTTCCAGTTCCTCCACTCCCCAAGCTGCACAGAGGCAATGGGTGTGGCCTGAACTTGCAGTGCCTCCCTGACTCCTGGAGACCTTGCACTTTAGTCATTTCTCTATGTCACGCACACTTTATAAGTTGCAACTGAATCTGTTTCCTTTAAGAGAGTCAGATGCTGACTAAAGTTTCACTTCACCAGCCGAGAAGTCATCAAGCACTAAAGGGACTGAGACACGACTTACTGCTAGGGAATCCTTACTGAAGTGACTCAGACACGACTTACTAATCTTAGGAGTCCTTACTGGTTCTCAGCAGATAAAGCACAGAGCACTTAGGAGTGCTACTTTGACGAGCAAGTCAAACATAGCTGGTATCAATACAACTATGCAGTCATTTAAAACATTGCTTTTCCACTTTGAAGAGTTTTTTGAAGGCTGTCAGCACAATATTTCCATGGTCCCCAATGCTGGCTTTTGAACCCATGTCTGTCAGTCATTGGGTCCCGGAACATGCTCTCACTCACAGAACACAGTGAACTCTCCCTAGAACCCCACCTTCATCTGGCTTCAGGGGTTTCCTTCCCATTTACTGGCAGAGACTCACCAAAACAAGTGCTAAAAAAAATGCCTGCCGTTTCAGAGTCTAAATGTTCTCAACCCAAGAAATGACAAATGTCTTAGGATGCAATGACATGTGGGACACACTGCACATGTGCATTGAAAAGATACACTGTTACCTGCCAATCAAATATGTGCAGTTATTATATAGCATCAGAGAGAGAGTCTCGCTATGCAGCCCTGGCTGTCCTGGAGCTCTCTATGTAGACCAGGCTGGCCTCAGACTCACAGATTCATCTGTCTCTGCCTCCCAAGTGAAAGGGTTAAGGTGTTAAATGATGTGCACCACCACCTGCAGCTTAAAGTTATCCTTCTCTATTCTTTTCCTATAAAAGACTGCCAACTTCCCGGGCCCTGTCACACATAGACCTGGGAGCGGTACTCTGTAAGCAGGACATTTCACCCCATCACACTGAGGCCCCACTGCCTGGGTTCCCTGCTTGCTGCATTAGTCGGGGTGTCTTTCCCTTCCATGTCTGGCTTCATTACAACTGGATGAGTTAAAACAGAAGAACAGCTTTGCTGCTGCTTCCCTCCTCATCTCCCATGACACTAACCCTGCATAGGATATTTACTGTAAGGCAGTAAGTGCCCTCTAAAGGACAGCCAGAGAGGAGCTCATAATCCAAGAAGCTCCCAAGCTCATGAGGCCAGAGAGGAACAAGGTAACATTCAGTCCAAGAATTTAATTTGATCAAAACTTGTTTGAAAAGGAAGCAGAACATCAGAGAGGTGAATCACAATACAAGCAAATGTCAGAACTCATGTTAAAACAGAGACTTCCTCAAAGGCCAGGTAGAACATGGATGGAACCCAGTTGAAGCCCCTACCTATATAAACCATGACCGTGGCTACATGTAGTTCCAATAATAAAGGACTGGAAGTCCTTGAATACTTCAGAGATAAATAGATCAGCTCACATACAAGGTTTTGACTCCAACTAGTTTCATTTTTACATTACTCAATTTAACTCAGTATCCAAATTTGTATTAGGTAGGGGAAAGTACCACAAAACAACAATGCCTGATCGGCATAGAAGGAGATTAGTTTATGCTGAAGAGCAAGCATTGAGCACTGGTACAGTACAGTAGTGATGAATGACAAGGAAGGAGTGCTCTGCACGTTGGGAGAGGGGAGCATCAGGAGCCGATAGCTCAGCAACAGGGCCAGGGCAGGGCTTTCACCTTGGTGGTGCCAGAGCCACTCTGCTTGCCTTTTTTGTCTCTTTAAAGCGAATGTTGCCCTCTGCTTATCTAAAAGGATTCTGGGAAGTCAGAGCAGGTATAAACAGGGTAGATGGCATGGCGCATAGGTTAGTTGGAAGTCCTGAGTTCAATTCCCAGCACTTCATAATCTTGGCATACTGGCTCATGCCTATTATGTAGGGGCAAGAGGGTCAAAAGCACAAGGTCATCTCTGGCTACATGCCGAGTCCAGGAAAGTGTAGGCTGCATGGGCTCCATCGCAACCCCAGAACAAAAACAGACAGACAAACAAAACAGCTATTTAACGCACAGACTTAAAGGAGAGCTCTTGGTACCAGAATCTCAACGGAAGGAGGAACTCATTTCTGTTTCCTGTGAGAGCCACAATACCCCAACAGAGAACACAAGCTGCTTTGCTTCATAACCTGGAGAAGGTGCAACGTTATTAACTACGTTATGTGTTTAAAGGGAAACAAGACCAGAGTCATATTATTTCCTGTTACAAGGCTAAGTTGTTCTATCTCCACCTTCCTCTTTGGTATGACTGATATAACAATCCTAAGGCCCATGAAATATTCTAAATACATGAACACAAGCTTTCCTATTCTTTGACTGTTCACTAGAGATTTGTTTCAATGTAAAATGTCCACCCCTCCCCCATAGGTGCATGATTTCTACAGGTACATATTTGTTTTGTTATTTGTACTTAGTACGTGTCAGGGAAAAGCAAGCAAGCAGACTTCACTTTAAACAAAGGAGAACCAATGGACTGGGGAGGATAGGTACTGAAAATAAATTAAACCAAGCTGGGAGAAGGGGATGCTGAGGGAGGGAAGAAGGACATTTTCTAAGTGCCCCCACACAGTGAAGGGCAGGGAGGAGATTTCTCCCTCAGTTAGTGAGATGTTGGCCTCTCAGGTTTTTAGCATGAGGAGGTACTTTTCACACAGAGAGCGCACTAGTCCAGTGCAGGAAAACCGCAGCATACAAGTGTTACAAATAGAAGTGGCAGAGCACTCAAAAGCCAAGTCTCCTCGGTCCAGGCCTTTGCTCTCCAGGACTCTGGAGTCATGGCTCTAGGATGGTACTATATGGTTTCCTGTAATGTTTCAGTGGAAGCTTGAAATTTGCCTGTGAAAGGAACTGAAAGGCTCCAGGCCTTTCCTTTACCCTCTAGAGAGCCCGACAAACGGGCCTGTAAAGCAGCAGTATTCTACTTCACGCTGTTACAACTCAGAGGGAGTGGCTGCATGTGAAGGCACCACACTCACGAAGGAAGGGGCTGCATAGCAAAGAACTGCCCACACAGACCAGAGAAATCAAATCAGCTGCCTCAAGCTGGCACAACAAACAGTAACAGAGGAATAATCTTAAGATTCATTGATTTTATGTGTATTTTGCCTGCTATCTGTGTGTGCATCACGGCCATGCCTGGTGTCTGCACAGGTTTTGAGAGGTTGCTGGATTCCCTGGAACTGAAATTATAGGCAGTTGTGAGCTATCACATGAGTACTGGAAACCGAACCTTTGTCTGCTGCAAGAACGAGTGTTCTTAACTGTTAAACCATCTTTCCAGCCTCTTGGGTAGACTCTTACATACACAGGGCTGAGGAGGCAACTCAATGGTAGAGCTTGCCGAGCACAAGCAAGGCCCTGGGCTTGATCCCCAACACTGTGAAATGGACAACCCTAACTAAACCAACCAAACTAGCCCAGATGATGTTCTAAGTACCTGCTATACACCCTTGCACAGCTTGGGGCCTGGAACCCTAACTAGGTACAATGAGGAAATGAGAAAAGGACAGACCAGACACACAGAATATGGGATCAGGTGGTCTAGGCTCTCTAATGGGGAAGCTGTAGTGCACTGGAAGCTCAGTGTGTGTATCATATATAGTTGAACAGGGAGGTAAGGGTGTCCCACACAGCTAGCTGAAGAAGGAAGCAGGGTTATCATATACAACTGAAAAAGGAGACAGGATTAGCTAATCTTAGTAGGAGCAGTCTCTTTGTAGGGGAGCCATCTTTAGGCCATGAACTTGGGCTTACATGCGGGTGGTGGGGAGTAGCTGTGAACATTTTCTGCAATCACTATCACAATCCCCATGTGGCTGAGAGGAAGGCATTGCCATTCTCTGAATCTTACCCAGGGAAATTTCACCCATGGGTCCAGGCACTAGCATCAGTGACATGGTCATGCCTATGTCAACAACACACACTTACTAAGGACTTCAGTGCTCTCTACAACCTGGTTTCAGAGTAGTATTTAAATCTTCTATATTTCTGTGATCTCTATCTCTCAGGATCTTGTACATACTCAGATTATATATAAATAGGACCATCTGGAAGAGTATTTTCAATGTAGCAACTTCCTGTCTCTAGGAACAACCAACAACAGACGTTGTAGTAAAAGCTTCTGCAGAATGAATGGTCTTAACATAGATGTCGATGGTCCACAGCACATCTTGGTTTCTAATGGCGCTGATTCTGTTTGTGCCTTTTTCCTTTTATCAACTTTCTGAAACACTGCTTAGCTGCATCCTCCCCTCCATACACACAAATGTTCATGAAAGAGAACACTCTTAAGGCTCTTGAAAGTAAAATTTACCACCCAAATTTCTAAAATGAATCACCAAATACTGGAGGAGGCAGACAGTAACTTTGTAACAGGAAACACAAAGCAGTCCCAGTAGGTCACCTCTGTGATCACAGATAGCACAGCCACAGCCCAGGCTTGGTGGCAAACAAATGGCCACAGCATCACATGTCAGAATCTTGTGTTTCGTGGTTTCTCACATGGAAATGCGTAAGTCAACTACGTGAGCCCAGGAAGCAGAACCCAAGATGCTGCGCAAATAATAAACACACTCAAGGTTTGTGTTCTTCTGCTTCCTCAAGTCCATGTCAATTCTCAATAGATACATTAAAGGCACATGCTAGTCAAGAACTACAAAGAGTAAAAGATGATAATAATATTACAGCTTCTAAAGTGATTCATAAGAAAACACAAATACTTTTTGAGGATCACATGTTAAGGTACATAGCCAAAAAGTAAAAAGTAACATCCATTTCAAAAGAGGTGACAGAGCCTTCAGTGATATATTCCTGTAGTTGGGGTGCACCCACATGCATTCTATGCTTTTGGATCTCTTTACGCACCCCAAGTTTGAAAAAGAAGGTTAAATGGGACAATGGGTTAAGTGGCATTGCCACAGGCATACCAGGTCCTGGTTGCTCTGACTTCTCCAGAGTAAAGAGCCAGGTGCATTAATATTCTTTTAAACCACAGGCTAGGGAATACATGCTAGGATCAAGCCCGCCCAGCATCCCTGTGTTGGCTGGCCCAATACCGTTCAATACAAACCATAGGCGGGGTTTTGAAAAGGGGTACTTCCAATCAGCATCACACACCCACTAGCTGGTCTCCAAGGAAACACTACCAACACAGCCACAGGCTCCCACACCCACAGGCTAAGCTCCTTCCTCTGAAGCACTGGAGAACAGTCAGGAGCAAGAGCAGAAAGCTTCACTGTCTTGCTTTCACAGAATGGCTCCCTAAGGCAATATATTGATTATAATTCCCCAAATAAGAACAAGATAGAGCATTTCTCTCAAGTTCCCTGCAACATGACACTACCTGATAATGAAAGGAACAAAAGGGGCCAAGCTGAGTGCAGACGATGTGCCGTCCATCGGCGATGGGTACAGTCTCTCCAACACCAGGAGTAAGAGGAACATGCCAGGGTGGCGATCAGGCTCTCCCAGTTCACTGAAGGAAAGTGATCACACATAAAAGATTTCAGACTGAAGAAGGCAGGCACTGCTTTCAAACACATTTTGTCACTTTTTTTTTTTTAATATTTATTTATTTTATTTATATGAGTACACTGTAGCTGTCCCATTACAGATGGTTGTGAGCCACCATGTGGTTGCTGGGATCTGAACTCAGGACCTCTGGAAGAGCAGTCAGTGCTCTTAACTGCTGAGTCATCTCTCCAGCCCCACATTTTGTCACTTTTTCCTGTTTCACTTTAATGTGCACAAGAAGTCTCTGGCAAAGCAAGGGTTCTGCACACAACCCTCTTCTAAAGCCAGTGACTCTCAAGTAGACTGTGCTGTCAGAGCTTTCAGGAAGTGTGCAGCTCTCCATACCTGATGGGTTTGAGGAAACATGACTAGGCCATTACTCACTAGAACCAGAAAGCCCTCCCTGCACTACCTAGCAATTAGAGACACGATATCATGACAAAAGTACACTTCATTGATATAATTACATTTCCCATCACAGGCAGTGTTTGTGCATTTACACCAGTACAAAGACTGCAGAAAAATTAAAAAGGTGCATGTTCTAAGATATTCATAGTAAAAATTCTACTGTCGGCTACGGAGTAAGACTGAAACAAAATGACAACATTTCTCGCAGCTTCAGGGAGACTCAAAGCCCTTTAAAATGACTCTGCTTTTTGTTTCTAAAATTACTGGTCATTTTCAGGGACCCACATTTGATCACAGGCAACTTAGTTAGCTGTTGTTTCACTGCAGCAAGCTGCAACAGACCAGCAATACAGGATGTTAAGAATCTATTAAGTACATTTAATAATGTAGATAAAGATTTTAAAAAATAAGAGGAAGAAATAATTCAGGTATGTGTGTCTATGTGTGTAAGTATGTGTGTGTGTGGCTATGTATGTGTGTCTGTGTGTGGGGACTAGAGGTCAACATTGGATGTTAAACCTCAGGAACTGTGTGCCCTAGTCCTTTTAAAACATAAAAAGTTTTTTATTATTGTGCATGTGTCATGATACACAGAGGACAACTTGTAAGGTGTCACTCTGCATCTACTTTCATGTGGGTTTGGGGCACATGGACAGGTCATCAGGGCTCAAGCCATCTTGCTAATCCCACTTTGTCTTTTGAGATAGGATTTCTCACTGGGACATGGGATTCACCCAGTAAGCGAGGTTGGCTAGCTAGTAAACCCTAGGGCCCTTCTATGTCCACATCTCCAGGGCTAGAATTACAAGTGCACATGGCATATCAACAAGCTTTTTATATGGGTATTAGTGACTGAACACAGGTATTCAGGTCTTCACTAAATGAAAACAGTAAATTCTTTTCCACCCCATCTTGATCCCACCCTGAGACAGGGGTTCTCTGTGTGACCATGGCTGTTCTGGAACTCCATCTGTAGAACAGACTGGCCATGAATTCAGAGATCTGCCTGTGTCTTTAGTGCTAGAATTAAAGGCATAAAATTTTTATGAGTGTGTGTGTGTGTGTGTGTGTGTAAGGGTGTATCTATGTGCATGTATGTGTGTTTGTATAACCATGAAGACCAGAAGAAAGTATCAGATTCCCAGGGACTGGAATTACATGGGTTCTGAGAAAGCAGTAAGAGCTCCCCTGAATCACCAAGTATTGTCTGCAGGCTATCTGATGCCGCCTTCTGGCCACTATGGGCTCCCATGTGCATGTTCATACTAACATGAAGGCAGACACATACGCAAAAATAAAACTTAAAAGAAAGTTGTTGATTAGGATATATTAAGTATTCCTAGTGATAATTACGTATGAAATTTCTGATCCTCATATATGCCCTCCCACTGCAGATTCCCCATATACTTCCATGGGTTTTAAAAAAGTGACTCATAAGCTTTATTATAGTTGCTTAGAGAAGGATGGGTGAAAGGTTGTTTACAGGAGCATGGGTACCTTACCAACGGCTACACCACTGTGGTAGATCCTCAGGGAGGGGTGGAGCCTCAGGAGCCCCTTTACCTTGCTTGGTTTGGGTTTTCCCCCTTCCCCCTCCTCTGTCTCTGTTTCTCTGTAAGTCAGAAGACAATTTTCGAGGGCTGGTTCTCTACTTTCACAATAAGGTTGGAAATGAGCTCAGGTAGTCAGGTTTCGTAGTGGCTGTCTTACCCCACTGAGTCATTTCATCTACTCCAGTGTTAGTTTTGAATATTTTATTTTACAGGTGTTTTACCTGTATATATGTGTGCATACTTCCTTGTGCCTGAAGTATCGTGTTTACACAGAAGGCACTAGATTCCCCGGAACTGGATTTACAGATAGCTGTGAGCTGCTATGTGGGTGCTGGGAAGTGAACCTAGGTTCTTTGGAAGAGTCAACAGTGCTCTTAGCTGCTGAGTCATCTCTCCATAGCTCTTCCTCTCCCAATGTTTGTTCTCTTGAGATGGGTCTGGCTCTGTAGCCCATTCCTGGTGGCAATCCTATATCTTCTGAGGGCTGGGATTACAGACATGAGCCACCCAGTTCAACCTAAAATCATGATTAATAAGGTACTTGACATTGTGACTGCACTTCTTCCAGTGTATTCTTGACTTACCTGTCTACTGTATTGGCCACAGTTTCCAACTGCTTGAGAAGAAAGGGGTACAGTTCTGGGAAACGAGAGAAAAACTCTCTTCCTGTCATTCTGTGGAGAGAGAAATAAAAGAGAAAACATTACCTTTTATAATCCCCCTTTAAAGAAAAACAACTACTTAATGAAATAGATGAAAAGGAAATCTACAACATCTTACACTCATAGACAACACAAATGATACACAGTTTCAAGTACTTAGACTGTGTGGCCTTATCTCCATAGTTAAGATGGCATATGCTTATAAAGGCAGGAAAGAGGGATGTACTGTGAACAGTCCAGTATGCACAACTGACTGAGCTGTGATTACAGGCAACAACTGATAGACTGCCTTGACTTCAGTGATGGAGGAGAGACCCAGAACAAGGTTTCCCAACCTGGGTACCATGTCATTTTTCCAAGTAGAATTTCAGGGTGAGGGATGCCCTTTGTGTTAGAATGGTTACAAATCTCTGAGGTTTCTACCCACTAGATGCCAATAGCACAGCACCCTTCTCTCTGTGACAATGACAATCTTCCCAGATACTGCCAAATGCATTTGGTAAGGCATAACGACAAATGACTGAGAACCACTGCCTTGGAGAATAGCAACCAGAAGGATGGACTTGGCGAGTGAGCTTTTGTAGGGACCATTCCAGCTGACACCACCATAAAAATGACCTTTTCCATATTTATAGAAACTATTCCTGAGCTCAGAGAAGGTGCTGAAAAGTGGGCCAAAACCTTCAAACTTGGTAAAACATCTAGGAAAAAAGGCTGCTTATTACGAAAAGTAAACAGAAGTCTTAACTATTAAAGTAATACTCATAACCTGCCCATGCTCTTGTTAATAAAGACTCATGTCCCAGCTTGTTAAGCAGCAGCACTTCTGCAGGCAGCAAACTACCAGTCAGTTCTCTCTCTCTCTCTCTCTCTCTCTCTCTCTCTCTCTCTCTCTCTCTC
>NC_034607.1:50026279-50027384 GCF_900095145.1 Mus pahari
CACACACACACACACACACACACACACACACACACACAAAACGTTGTTTACCATCCAGATTCATGATTTCCCATGAAGCTCCTTCCGTGGCCAGCTCCTGCCTCCCCAAGCAACCACTGACTTGATTTCTATTGTCATAGATCAGTTTTATCTATTTTAAACTTTCACAAAAATGTAGTGGTACATTTTATAATTTTTTTTTTGTCTGGATTTTCTCATTTGACATAAAGTTGCTGAGACTTGCCCACAACATTGGCTACAGCAGCAGTTGATAATTTTTCTGGTAAGTAGAACCCATGGTGTGAATTCATACGTTCATTATTCATTCTGTTGGCAGATATGGAAACCTCTTATGTGGAGGAGAGGGATTCTGAATACAACTGCTACTTCTTTGATCATATTTTTCACTTCTCTTAGGATAATATCTGAGAATAAAGAATGTGAAATCTGCATACTATTTAGGAAACCCACAGTTGCCCCAATACCTCGGTGACTTTATACTGCAACAACATAAAGTGAAAGTTCTGGAAGGACTCTACTGTTAGCAGCACTTGCTGATGGCTTTTATCTTTTTTTCCATTTCAGCCAAACATGTGATATCTGTGATACCTGACATATCCTTGATGGCTGATGATATTAATCAATCTTCCTAGGTTTTGGCCATTGTGTGTTCTTCTATTCAAATCTTTTTTACCCATTTTGCAAATAGACTGTATTTTATCTTATATACACCCCACAGACCCCAACATAGCATGTATGCTTTCCTACTTACTTTCATAATAAATATTTGATTAAGTCCAACAATTTGTCAGTTTTCCCTTCTATGATTCATGCATTCTACAACCTAAGAAACCTCCACCTCCTTCAGAGGGTGTTTTGTGTTGTTTTGCTCCCTGGAAAGCTTGATGGTTGGCTTTCACACTAAAGTCTAGGATTCAGGTCCATCTCAGGTAAGATTTTGCTTCCACGCTTGCTTTCTTTCCTTTCTCTCACTTTATCCACTCCCTGTTTTCTTCCCTTTCCTTCCTTCCTTCCTTCCTTCCTTCCTTCCTTCCTTCCTTCCTTCCTTCCTTCCTTCCTCCCTCCCTCCCTCCCTCCCTCCCTC